>NC_041392.1:284177027-284297460 GCF_002162155.2 Triticum dicoccoides | reverse complement strand
GTGGGGCGGCGGCAGGCGGTGCGGGGCGGCAGCTGCGGCGGCGCGGGCGGCGTGGGGAGGCGGCGGCGGTGTGGGGCTCCAGGGGGGTTCGGTGGGTTATAAAGGGGGTGGGGGCAAGGCGGCGACTTGGGGAAGGGGTCGGCCTCGGGAGGCGAGTCCTCCCCGGACTCGGGCGACGGCGGCGCTGGTCGGGACTCCTGTCCTGACCCGACAAGAGGCGGCGGCGGCTGGCTGGGCCGGCCTACTCGGCTGGGCCCTTGGCCCAGTCAGGCGCGGGGTCTCTCTCTCTTAAAAAAACAATTTCGCTGCGACTAAAAAAAATTTGAGAAAAATAAATAAAATTCTAAAAATGCCAAAACAAATTTTCACCGTCTAAATAAAATATTTAGAACAGGATGAACATTTTCTTTGCCCTAAATGCAATTTTTAAAAACATGCAATTTTTCCTAAATTCAAATAAAATAGCAAATAAACCAAAATAAAATCTTATTTGATTTTACTATTAAATCCCCAATATTTCTCTATTTTGGGAAAGTCATTTTATTCCCACTCTCATAATTTTTATAGGAGAAATAATTGAAGATAAAATAAATAAAATCAAATGATCCTATTTTCAAAATTTGAGAAAACTCAAATATGAAAATAACGAAATCCCCAACTCTCTCCGAGGGTCCTTGAGTTGCGTGAAATTTCTAGGATCAACCAAATGCAATAAAATATGATATGCAATGATGATCTATTGTATAATACTCCAAATTGAAAATTTGGGATGTTACAGATACAGTGCCGCTGGAAGCAATTCAGTTGGATAGGGATTTGACCTACGAGGAGAAACCAGTCAAGATTCTCAAATATGCCAGCCGAGTCACCCGCAACAAGGTTATCAGGTTTTGTAAAGTTCAGTGGAGCCACCACACCGAGGATGAAGCCACCTGGGAGCGAGAGGAAGAGCTGCTGAAGGACCGCCCTCACCTATTTTCTAGCCAACCCGAATCTCGAGGGTGAGATTCATCTTAAGGGGGTAGGTTTGTAACATCCCAAATTTTCAATTTGGAATGTTATACATTAGATCATCATTGCATATCATATTTTATTTGCTTTTTGGTTGATCCTAGAAATCCTACGCAACTCAAAGATCCACCGAGAGAGTTGGGGATTTCGTTATTTTCATATTTGAGGTTTTCTCAAATTTTTAAAATAGGAGCATTTGATTTAATCATTTTATCTTCAATAATTCCAATCATAAAAATAAGTGAGAGGGAATAAAATGACTTCCCCATATTAAAGGAATATTGAGAGGTTTAATATTAAAATCAAATAAGATTTTATTTTGGAGTTTTTGTGTTGTTTTATTTGGAGTTCGGAAAAAATGCGCGTTTTTCAAAATTGCATTTAGGCCCCAAATAAATGTTCACTTTGTCCGGCTTGATTTTAAAAGTCGGGGCCCGGTCGGCCTTTAAAGCCGCGAGGGCCCGAGCCGCAGCCGCCCCAGCCCCAAAACCCTAGCCGCCGCCGCCCTCGATCCGTGCGCCGCCAGCCGCCGCCGCCGCGCGAGTCCGCTGCCGCCGCCCCTCGCCTCGTCGCCCGCCGCCGTGCCACCCGCCGCCGGAGCCGCCGCCACCCCGCGCCGCCGCACCGGAGCCGCGCCGCCGCCGCCGTCGTCTCGCCGGAGCCTCCCGAGTTAGTCGTCGTTGCCTTGGTTTTCGCAAAGAAAACCGATCATTTTTTCGAGAACCTAGATCCGTTTTTTTGGGTCCGGTTTGGTTTATTTTTTTCGTTGATTTAGTTATTTAGCGAACGGCCGCTTTTTCGTTCATTTTTACGAACAGTATTCATCGTTTAGCCATAGACAACGAACGCTCGTTCGTTAGCCTGTTCGTCGTTTTTTTCTTTTTCTCGGATTTTCCGCGATTATTTCTGATCGCGATTTCTGATCCAATTTTCGTTTTAGTTTAACTTTTCGCTCATTTATTGGAATCAGGCGATTCAAGCGCCTGGAGTTTCGTCTCGAAACCCTCTTTCTGTTTAAGCAACTCATACAAGTTTTTGCTTCTGTAAAATTTGACTTAGATCCAGATTAGTAAATGAAGCTCGTTTCTTTTGCCGTTTGCCTTCCGTCGCTTCGTTTGTTTTGTTTCTTTTTGCAAACCGGAGTTCTTAAGTTGAACTTTTTGGTTAGATCTCTTATTTGAGTTTTACCTGTGCGTTAGATGAGTTCTTATTGTATGCTTGTTTGTTTGTTTGCATTAGAGTACCCGGAGTGCACCGCTTGCTACTTCGAATCTCTAGGTTTCACGGATCATCAGCAAGGCAAGTAACACTTTGATCATACCTCTTACTACCCAGTTTTATTGCATTAGATCAATCCTCAAACATTGTATGATTAGGATCTAATTAAATTGTGGGTTTTGGGATGTAGAAGAGGTAGTACCTATTACCTGTTTTATTATCAAACCCTTGGAAGTTACTTCTACGTTTGCTTATATCGCCATGCTATGCCAGTAGACGTGGATTGGATGAGTGTATCCATGACAGATGTGAGATTGTTAATTAACAGTTTGTTTAAGGTGGCAACTTTAATACACATCTGGGTGGATTGAGGCACCTGGGTATTCCAGCGGTTGCCTATTTTTCTTTATGGACCGCCACCCAGGCTCAAAGGGATCATGAGATTATTCATACTAGAAACTTCCGTGTGTAGCCACAAGCTACTATGGGCTCTAGCATAGTTGACTAAGTCATGCGAACTCTTACAGTGGTAGACTAGCAGATGTAGGGGATGTAGGCTGGTACTGTCTACCCGATCATAAGGTGCTAGCGCTTTTGAAAGACTATGTCTCGGTCATCCGCTTCTCAAACATCATGTAGTGCGAGAATCCCAACGGAGGAGATCGAGTCTTGTGGGGAAAAGTGCGCAAACCTCTGCATAGTGTATAAACTAATCATGGTTAGCCGTGTCCCCGGTTATGGACGTCTTGAGTATCTAGTACTTGGATTATCATGTGAATCTCATCATGTTACTTTAATTAATATTGTTGGGTTTTAATGATAATGCTTAATTAGGATTGAGAGGATGTATATCTTCTCAATGTTCAACAACCATCATGATAGTTAAATTAAAAAAATTTATTCCTTTGCAGTAGGGAAAAAATGGCTTTATGCAAAAACTGTAACCATAGAGCTTTCCACCAGCCATATATGCATGTAGTATAGCTTTATTCTTTCATTACTCTCTATGTGTTACATTGCCAGCATATTCCATGTGCTGACCCATTTTCGGGCTGCAACATTCATGTTGCAGACTTTTCAGACGACGAGTAAGGTGCCTTTAGGTCGTGGTTCCACACTCAGTGATGTCGTTGGAGTTGATGGACTCACTTATTTTCCAAGCCTTCCGCTGTTATCATTATTAGATGGCCTTAAGCCATATTTATTGTAATAAGTTCTCTTTTGAGAAATTCGATGTAATAAGTGTGTGATTGCTACTCTGTTATAAATCCTTCAAGTACTGTGCGTGTCAGCATTACTGATCCAGGGATGACACTAAAGCACAGAGATCAGACTGTTTGAGGTCTGGTCGCTACAATTATCATTAGCTTCCTCACTAGTTGGTGTAGGCATCACGAGAACGGTTTTCTGTGATGAGCTACTTTCCAATTCGAGAAAAGGTATAATTACCTCATCAAGTTCTACTTTTCTCCCACTCACTTATTTTGAGAGAAACTCCTTCTCTAGAAAGGATCCAATCTTAGCAACAAATATCTTGCCTTCAGATCTGTGATAGAAGGTGTACCCAACAGTTTCTTTTGGGTATCCTATGAAGATGCACTTTTCCATTTGGGTTCGAGCTTATCAGGCTGAAGCTTGTTCACATAAGCATCGCAACCCCAAACTTTAAGAAACGACAGCTTAGGTTTCTTGTCAAACCACAGTTCATACGCTTTTTCTCAATGGATTTAGATGGTGCCCTATTTAATGTGAATGCATCTATTTCTAATGCATAACCCCAAAATGATAGTGGTAAATCGATAAGAGACATCATAGATCGCACTATATCCAATAAAGTACGGTTACGACGTTTGGACACACCATTACGGTGTGGTGTTCCAGGTGGCGTGACTTGTGAAACTATTCCACATTGTTTTAAATGAAGGCCAAACTCGTAACTCAAATATTCACCTCCGCTATCAGATCGTAGAAACTTTATTTTCTTGTTACGATGATTCTCCACTTCACTCTAAAATTCTTTGAACTTTTCAAATGTTTTAGACTTGTGTTTCATCAAGTAGATATACCCATATCTTCTCAAATCAACTACGAAGGTCAGAAAATAACGATACCCGTCACGAGCCTTAACACTCATCGGACTGCATACATTGGTATGTATTATTTCCAATAAGTCAGTGGATCGCTCCGTTGTTTCGGAGAACGGAGTCTTAGTCATCTTGCCCGTGAGGCATGGTTCGCAAGCATCAAATGATTAATAATCAAGTGATTCCAAAAGTCCATCCGCATGGAGTTTCTTCATGTGCTTTACACCAATATGACCTAAACGACAGTGCCACTAGTATGTTGCACTATCATTATCAACTTTTCATCTTTTGGCATCAATATTATGAATATGTGTATCACTACGATCGGGATTCAATAATCCGTTCACCTTGCGTGTATGACCACTGAAGGTTTTATTCATGTGAACAAAATAACAACTATTCTTTGACTTAAATGAATAACTGTATTGCAATAAAAATGATCCAATCATATTCATGCTCAACGCAAACACCAAATAACATTTATTTTAGGTTGAACACTAATCCCGAAGGTAAAGGGAGTGTGCGATGGTGATCTTATCAACCTTGGAATCACTTCCAACACACATCATCACCTCGCCCTCAACTAGTATCTATTCATTTTGCAACTCCTCTTTCGAGTTACAAATATTTGCAACTGAACCGTTATCAAATACCCAGGGGCTACTATGAACACTAGTAAATTACACATCAATAACATGTATATCAAATATACCTTTGTTCACTTTGCCATCCTTCTTATCCGCCAAGTTTTCAGGGCATTTGCATTTCCACTGACCATTTCCTTTGTAGTAGAAGCACTCAATTTCAGGTTTGGCTCTAGCTTTGGGCTTCTTCATGGGAGTGGAAACTTGCTTGCCATTCTTCTTGAAGTTCCCTTTCTTTCCCTTGCCCTTTTTCTTGAAACTAGTGTCTTGTTTAACCATCAACACTTTATGCTATTTCTTGATTTCTACCTTCGCTGATTTCAGCATTGCGAAGAGCTTGGGAATCGTTTCTGTTATCCCTTGCATATTATAGTTCATCACGAAGTTCTAGTAACTTGGTGATAGTGACTAGAGAACTCTGCTAATCACTATCTTATCTGGAAGATTATATCCCACTTTATTCAATCGGTTATAGTACCCAGACATTCTGAGCACATGCTCACTAGCTGAGCTATTCTCCTCCATCTTGTAGGCAAAGTACTCGTCAGAGGTATCATACCTCTTAACATGGGCATGAGTCTGAAATATCATTTTCAGCTCTTGGAACATCTCATATGCTCCATGGCGTTCAAAACATTTTTGAAGCCCCCGTTCTAAGCCATAAAGCATGGTGCACTAAACTATCAAGTAGTCATCATACCGAGCTTGTCAAACATTCATAACGTCTGCATCTACTCCTGTTATAGGTCTATCACCTAGCGGTGCATCAAGGACATAATTCTTCTGTGCAGCAATGAAGATAATCCTTAGATCACGGACCCAGTCCGCATCATTGCTACTATAATCTTTCAACTTAGTTTTCTCTAGGAACATATCAAAAATAAAACAGGAGAGCTATACGCGAGCTATTGATCTACAACATAGATATGCAAATACTATCAAGACTAAGTTCATGATAAATTAAGTTCAATTAATCATATTACTTAAGAACTCCCACTTAGATAAACGTCCCTTGAGTCATCTAAATGATCACGTGATCCATATCAACTTAACCATGTCCGATCATCACGTGAGATGGAGTAGTTTTCAATGGTGAACATCTCTATGTTGATCATATCTACTATATGATTCACGTTCGACCTTTCGGTCTCCAGTGTTCCGAGGCTATGTTTGTACATGCTTGGCTCGTCAAGTTTAACCCGAGTATTCAGCACATGCAAAACTGTCTTGCACCCGTTGTATGTGAACGTAGAGCTTATCACACCCGATCATCACGTGGTGTCTCGGCACGACGAACTGTCGCAATGGTGCATACTTAGGGAGAACACTTATACCTTGAACTTTTAGTGAGGGATCATCTTATAATGCTACCACCGTACTAAGCAAGATAAGATGCATAAAAAGATAAACATCATGTGCAATCAAAATATGTGACATGATATGGCCATCATCATCTTGTGCCTTTGATCTCCATCTCCAAAGCACCGTCATGATTTACATCGTCACCGGCTTGACACCTTGATCTCCATCGTAGCATCGTTGTCGTCTCTCCAACTATTGCTTCTACAACTATCGCTAACGCATAGTGATAAAGTAAAGCAATTACATGGCGGTTGCATTTCATACAATAAAGCGACAACCATAAGGCTCCTGCCAGTTGCCGATAACTTTTACAAAACATGATCATCTCGTACAATAACGTATATCACATCACAACATTCCCTGCAAAACAAGTTAGACGTCCTCTACTTTGTTGTTGCAAGTTTTATGTGGCTGCTACCGGCTTCTAGTAAGAACTGTTCTTACCTACGCATCAAAACCACAACAATGTTTCGTCAAGTTGCTGTTTTAACCTTCTACAAGGACCGGCCATAGTCAAATTCAATTCAACTAAAGTTGGAGAAAAAGACACCCGCCAGCCACCTTTATGCAAAACAAGTTGCATGTATGTCGGTGGAACCGGTCTCATTAACGTGGTCATGTAAGGTTGGTCCGGGCCGCTTGATCCAACAATACCACCGAATCAAAATAAGACGTTAGTGGTAACCAGTATGACTATGAACGCCCACAACTCTTTGTGTTCTACTCGTGCATATCATCTACGCATAAACCTGGCTCAGATGCCACTATTGGGGAACGTAGCATGTAATTTCAAAAAAAAATCATACGATCATGCAAGATCTATCTAGGAGATGCATAACAATGAGAGGGGGAGAGTGTGTCCACGTACCCTCGTAGACCGAAAGCAGAAGTGTTAGTTTAACACGGTTGATGTAGTCGAACGTCTTCACAATCCAACCGATCTAGTACCGAACGTACGGCACCTCCGAGTTTAGCACACATTCAGCTTGATGACATCCCTCAAACTCTTGATCCAGCAAAGGGTCGAGGGAGAGTTCCGTCAGCACGGCGGCATGGTGATGGTGATGGTGATCTGATCCACGCAGGGCTTCACCTAAGCACGACGACGCTATGACCGGAGGAGTAAACTATGGAGGGGGGCACCACAGACGGCTAAGAGAACAATTGATGTGCTATGGGGTGCTCCCCTGCCCCCATATATAATGGAGGGGAGGAGGAGGCGGCCGGCCAGGAGGTGCGCGCCATGGGGGGGAGTCCTACTAGGACTCCACTCCTAGTAGGATTCGCCCCCACCCTTTTTCCTTTCTTACCTGAGGGGAAAGGAAGGAGAGGGAGAGCGAGAGGGAAAGGGGGGCGCCGCCCCCTCCCCTAGTCCAATTCGGAGTGCCATGGGGGGGCACCCCCTGCGGCCCTCTTCTCTCTCCACTAAGGCCCATGTAGGACTAATACTTCCCTCGGGGGTTCCGGTAACCCCTCGGTACTCCGGTAAAATACCTGAACCACTCGAAACCATTCCGATGTACGAATACTACCTTCCAATAAATGAATATTTACTTCTCGACCATCTCGAGACTCCTTGTCATGTTCGTGATCTCATCCAGGACTTCGAACAAACTTCGGTCACCAAAACACATAACTCATAATACAAATCGTCATTGAATGTTAAGCATGTGGACCCTACGGGTTTGAGAACTATGTAGACATGAACGAGACACATTTCCAGTCAATAACCAATAGCGGAACCTGGATGCTCATATTGATTCCTACATATTCTACGAAGATCTTTATCGGTCGAACCGCAATAACAACATACATTATTCCCTTTGTCATCGGTATGTTACTTGCCTGAGATTCGATCGTCGGTATCATCATACCTAGTTCAATCTCGTTACCAGCAAGTCTCTTTACTCGTTCCGCAATGCATCATCCCGTAACTAACTCATTAGTCACATTGCTTGCAAGGCTTATAGTGATGTGCATTACCGAGAGGGCCTAGAAATACCTCTGCGATACTCAGAGTGACAAATCCTAATCTTGATCTATGCCAACCCAACAAACACCTTCGGAGACACCTGTAGAGCATCTTTATAATCACGCAATTACGTTGTGACATTTGATATCACACAAGGTGTTTCTCCGGTATTCGGGAGTTGCATAATCTCATAGTCAGAGGAATATGTATAAGTCATGAAGAAAGCAATAGCAATAAAACTTAACGATCATTATGCTAAGCTAACGGATGGGTCTTGCCCATCACATCATTCTATAATGATGTGATCCCGTTCATCAAATGACAACACATGTCTATGGTCAGGAAACTTAACCATCTTTGATTAACGAGCTAGTCAAGTAGAGGCATACTAGGGACACTCTGTTTTGTCTATGTATCCACACATGTATCAAGTTTCCGATTAATACAATTCTAGCATGAATAATAAACATTTATCATGCTATAAGGAAATATAAAATAACAACTCTATTATTGCCTCTAGGGCATATTTCCTTCATACTGTCCAACATACATAGGTCTTGGGTGGAGGGAACCGCTTAACTTTCAGTCTCCTCGGTAGTGATCGGGAGCACGTCCTACAACGGGTTGCTGGCGATTTCTTCCGAATTGGTGTGTTTTTTAGTGGCATAGCCCGGTATGTCGGTTAAATCTTCGGCTGTAGCGACTTCGTGGGTGGCGGATGGGACGAACTTTTCCGTGTCCTTGGGATCTCCTTTGATCTTGTCGACCCTCGACAAGATCAGATGGACCGCTAAGGCCCTTGGTGGTGCAGTGCACAATAAGTTCTACTTTGGTTTCTTCTCCGGCGCTGCATGTGCCATCAGATCTAGTGGCGGGATCGGGTGGACTGGTTTGTCTTTCCCTACATGTTCAACATAGGGGAAGCCATGTGTGTCTTTGTCAGGCCGATGGTGCTTTGTCAACAACAATGCCTATTTTCATATTCCGTCGACTCCAGTCGATGTCTAAGTGTGATCAGCTCAGCCTCGTCCTCTTCTTTGGGCCATCGACCCTTCGGGATCGACGTCGCCGACACTTTCTAGCAGAGATTGGTGACTTCCCGATTGCGTGCATAGTACACCTTTATTGTTTTGGCGACGACGAGTAACTCCTTTGGCAGCAACGACACTCCATCAATAAAGGATGGAGAAGATGGATGATTCTCTAAGTCGAACGTCCCACAAGGTTGGTTGACTTTTAAGAGAAAGCAAACAATTCTGAAATGATAAGTACCTAATGTCCGGTACAAGCACATGGCAAATCGAACGTTTTTTTATGACACAAGGATGACAAGTTAGTTGACACACGGTAATTTTACGTCAAAAATAGACTGAAGTACGAAGTTGTCATGCTTGCCAACAATAGTTGCCTTGCTCGCGTCACTAAATTTGTCATCGAAAATATTCGATTTGCCATGTATATGACGTTCGGGTGTTATCAAATTTCAACAATTTTGGGGCACGTAATCCCAAATTTCCCTGTACATATTGCAAAGCCTAAAGCCTGATCGTAGACTAGCTACTGTGGCATTATTCTCCCATTTGCTGGGAGTAGCCAGCCAGCTAGCATACACGTGCCTGTCTGATTCAATCATTTTGTACCAATGTACAGCCCAGCATCGGAGCAATGTTTTCCAGCAAGAGTGGTCACTGAAACGAGAGAGGATAAGAAAGCAATGTCCTGGTATGCGCCCACCGGTCCAGTCCATGTTTTTTTTCTGAGGGAAAGCGGTCCAGTCCATGTGTGCTTCCATGCATGCACGGCTCGCTCATAACTTGATTGATGCATGCACTGTCATCCGTTGTTTAGTTCCATCTAAGAATTAGATAATTTGAGACTCATATAATTAGATATTTTCCTGGTTTCTCGTCGTCCGTACGCAACGACGATATTTGGCGTCAGGTTCTTCAGATCTATTCAAGGAGTCAATGGCGACTACTGCGGCTCTGGCGCTGGTTCTTAGGGCACATACACAAAGACTTCCCAGTTGTCATCGACAAGGTCAGGCCGGCTCCGGTATGGGAGTCGCGACATCGGCGCGTCGGTGGATTGTTCTGGAAGATGACAATGGTCGTTCGGTGATTCATGGACCTCGATTTAATTTTTATTACGTTTGAGGTGTTTTGTACTTTCGGTAAATCTTTATAGTAGATTTGATCATTTTCGCAAAAAATGGTGATATTTTCCTGCTTGAGTAAAATACCAGGCTGGCAATCTTTCTCTTGGGCAGCTTCACATGCCGATCAATTGGACTTAATGAAAACGCAACGTGCACTGTAACGGAGAAATAGGCAAAACCTATTGCCAATGTCCGAAAGTTGCCTCTGCCTTACGTCTCTTATGAAGAAGGCAAGAGTTTTTTCCACTTAAATACGACTAAGACAAGACTGATCAATAACAAATTCTCCTTTTTGCGGGGTGATCAATAACAAATTTCACGTTCTAAACGGCCTTTAATTACAAGGGTTAATCTATCCACCTGCGCCCTGTCACGTCTATCTTTTTGTTTTTGTTTTTGAGGGGGTGTCACGTCTATCTGCCGTGATCGGCGCCGCATGTTCGGTCCGCATTGCTATCATGGATCAGTCCAATGAAAAACCAAGTGACAAATATCTGGAGCTGTGTTTACTCGAAAGCTGGAGCTGAAAGAAAGGAGAGCAAAAAGTTGCTAATCAAGAAAAGGTATCTGTCCTAGTAGCGACGCGTTCGTTTCCCGTCACACCGATCGAAGTTATGATCGCGCAATCCAGGTTTGTGTCCTGCCTCATTTTGCGTTTCATCAAGAATTCTATTATGTTCCCCTCCTAGGAGTTAGTACAGTATCTCTATGATGGGTATTGAGAAAATGTAAGGTGCTACGGATTCTGAAATAGCCAACAACAAAATGGGTTTTGTAATTATCAATTTTCTTGTCTGCACATACAAGGTGCCCTAAATTAGTAAAAAAAATCGCTTATAATAAATGATAGTTTTTTAGTTGTGCAATAAATGATATTGGAATATGTTAAAGGGAAACACTTTGTATCAGTAGTTTGATAGAAGATTTTCATCAGACGGGTCCTCCTCCAATGATTCTTATTTAATCTGACAACCTATATTTCTATCTGACCCGACAATTAAGCACTAGAAATTATTCTTTCTGAGTAAATCTCTCTCCTCGACCGACCCCACCCCTGCCCGTCTCGCAACCCACGGGCGACTCCATCCCCGACGAGGAAGCTCACCACGGCTACCTCCGTCATGAACCTGCTCCGCACCACATCTCCGCCATGCCTACAGTTGCTCCACGTCGCTGGTGCGACGTCCCGCCCCCGTCTACTCCACCCGACTGCGTAACCCCATCTCCGCCGCGAGCCCCAGCCAGATCCTGCTCCGCCTCCATCCCTCCTGCCGCACCGGTGTGGCTTTTTGGGACGGCAAAGAAGCTACACGCACATCCCTTATGTGGTCCCCTGGTATGTACTCATATGAACTAGGGTTTGGTTCATCTCCTGCTTGATTCCCTTTTAATCATTGGATTTGATTTGGGTTACATTGGACGCAATGCTTGCATCAATGGATTTTGCTGAGTGTATCTATATTATGACCGGTGTGTAATGGTTCACTATTTCATCTATGAATTTCGATATAATTTTCATGCTTCTATACATGTTCAGATCTGTCCCCAACTACTATCTCCGTGCTTCCTAGTTCTGTATCATCTAAATTGCTATATAGATCACCCGCAAAAAAATAAATTTCTATATAGATGCTTCTGGATCCTATATATTTTACTTCCAAATGCCAAAAAACATGGATTAAGCGTTCATAGTCTCGTTTTTCGGAGTTGACGGCAGTACGTGTGGTGGATTACAGAAAGTATATTGATATTGCATTGATATGGTGCTTTCAGAATTTACACGCTTCATATATATCATAATTGTGCTTCATTGTCGTGTCAAGTTTGCTTCATAGTTCATTGGCATCATAGTTGTGCTTCCTCACTGTGTACAATTTGCTTATTTTTCATACTTGAGCTTCTATGCTATGGTAGTTTGCTTCGTATTTTGTACTTCTGCATCTACGGTGTGTACAGTTTGCTCCATTTTCGTGCTTCATATTGTTCTGTAGGTGTCGTGTTTTATTCAAATCAGTCAACTCGTCCATCATACATTGTTGCAACCCCAATGGGAACTGAAAAACATGCTCTGTGACAGTGAGATGGACATGGCCCTGGTTGATGTTGGGCATGGTGTGCATCATGAGATTGAGCATCTTATGTCTTGTGTTCTTGTCATCAACATGGAAGCAAACTAGCAAGGACCACACTTGGTGGCCACAGGTCAATAACGTCGGCCACTCAATGGTGCTACCCTCTCTGCTCCTTGCCTGATCTCTCTGTAGTTCACCGGCAGTGACATCCGTAGATTTGTGGAAGAAAAGGATGCATCAAAGCATGGTTTGTAGCGTTGGAAACATGACTTGCTTATGATAGAAGCAAATTGAGCAGATTTGTATTACTTGGAAACACGTCCCTATTGTTCTTGAAGCATGTGCACACAAGATAATGGTTCTTGTTTTAATGGAAAGAAGGTCTTATTTGCTTAGAAGCAATTCTCTAGTCTGCCCAAACAAGTATTTGATTATTTTGATGTGAAAATACAATTCCAATTTAGAATTGCAGTGGCAACATTTTTTTTGTTGCAAACATTGGCAACACATCTGGGAAAACCTTTTTGGATTAAGAAAACCACACGGAAGAGGAAATTCATTTTGGAAGCAAATAACGGAAATACTAATTCATTGGACGCAAATATATGCCATATTGAAGAACATTTCAAGACAATTTGAAGCATATATTCTCTAGATGGAAGCAAATATTACCTCGGCATATGCGACAAATATTCTTACATAGAGACAAATTTCATTTGCACTGGAAGCAAATGATATGAACCTTTTCTTTTGAATGTTTTGATAGATCCAAGCAAATTTTAGTAACAAACAAGGAAATCAAGTTGTTGAAACAGATTTTCACTTCATAAGAAGCCAACAAAATCATTACACTGGACAAAATGTTGTTAGATCAAAGCAAATTTAGCCTTTAATGGAAGCACATTTTAGTATCGGTAGAAACAAAATTTAGTATCGGTAGAAGTGAACATATTCTGAAGTACCAGAATATGAAAGAAAAGGAAGTATATATATGAAATAAATAGCATTACATTTTCATCCTCCCGTGATTTTATGGTGCAGTTAGTGTGAGGAGAAGATTACTTGAAAATTGAGTGGACCCATACCTATCTAGCGTGATTTTAGGCTGTAATTGGCTGTAGGAAGCAAACACCCGGAAACAGACTAACGTCCAAGTACTAATCCAACGTACAGAAGCAACCTAATCTAACGGTGCTCCACTGATCTGATGGGAGCGCTAGGATCAGTAGTCTGATGCCTAGCGTCTCCCTTAGAAGGGCAGAGTTATGTGAGTACCCGTCTCCTTGGGCTCTTCGCAGGCGGGAGCTTTTCAAGGGTGTCGCGAGACGTCAGATCTGTCCGGGCGACCCAGCTAGACGGTCCATGACGGGTGGACCACCCAGCACATCTGGGTCTATCTTCATTGAACGGCGGCGGGCACACCTGTGAGCGCCTTGGGGTGCATTTTTTACGCACGTGGCAGGCAAGACGGGTCCGCCTGGCAGCGGCATGCATCCGCGTCGGGTCCGTTCGGTCGCCCCAGTCATCCAATGCGTTGCAGTCGCACCAACGGCTCTGTAAGTGCATCTAGTGCCCCTTAGTGATTTTGGTGTATTGAAGACTTATAGGTTAAATGACTAATGCGTTTGTGAGTGTACACAGGTCTGTAAGTCTACGAGGAGTTTGATATTTACAGAGAAAATCGACCCCTAAAAATAAAATTCTTCGACTGAAGACTTTGGATCTCTGAAGACCTTCTGAAGACTTTGAAAGTGAAGAAATTGGTGTGACCGTGAAGACTTGGTATTCATTCGAGGAACATGAAGCATGAAGACTTTTGTTTTTGTAGTTTCATTTTCTCTTTCTTTAGTCATAGGAAACACCGTACTGTTAAAGGGGGTCGAGGAAATACTAAGGAAAAATTTCCATGTGATGCTCAACTCAAAATCCTACACCTACCAATCCCTTCGAGTGAAGCCATTGGAAATCTCATACAGTTCAGTCAATTTCTTCAGTGACAGAGACGAAGTTCTTCTGGTCTCTGAGAAATTTGTCCTGACTGAGGAGTTAGGAATTCGCCAGTGCGGATTGCCTACACAGTGAGGAACATGATAGCCCTGAGCATTTTGCTACTCAAAATTCCGACCGTTGCTGTGCTATGCGCCAGCTGTCCCAAAATATCTACCCACCTAACGGTCATATCATTGAAGGGCATTTATGTCTTATCATGTCGGGCTGCTCCCTAGACTATAAATAGCCGCCCCCTACAACCACTAGTTGGTTGGCTGCTTCGAGAGAAACTGACACTTGTCATTTGAGAGCAACCTATCCTCTGAGGACTTTGAGCGAAAATCATCAAGTGAGGAAAAACCCCAAACCCAAACACCTACAAACCCTAAGTGATTGAGCATCACTGAAGAGATTGATCCTGCATGGATCCGACGCTTGTTACCTTTGAAGACTATGCTTCTTCCAGACGGTTAGGCGTCATAGTCTAGAGCATCCAAGAGGAATTGTGGATCGTCGAGTGACCAAGTTTGTGAAGGTTTGGAAGTCACCTGAAGACTTACCACGAGTGATTGGACGAGGTCTGTGTGACCTTAGTTCAAGGAGAATACGGTGAGGACTGGGTGTCCTGAGCTGCGTATTCAGGACTGGGTGTCCGGGACTGTGTGTCCTTGAGTTTAAATACTCAGCCGCTCCAACCAGATGTACGACTGAGACAGCAGTTGGAACTGGTCTACCAAATCATTGTCTTCACCAAGCTTACTGGTTCCATTTCCTCAACTCTTTCATTTCCTTATAATTGAGTTGTGTACTTGTTTATATCTGTGTTTGAAGACTTTCACTGAAGACTTTCTCAATTTTCTCAGTTCAATTTCTTCAGTCTGTTTGTCTTCATCCTGTGTTATCCTGTGCTTACGCTTCCTGTACTCTGTGCCTGTGTTCATTTCATCATGATGACTATGCTTGTATTCTGTTTTTTTACTGTTGAGTACTTATTGCGCTGCTAGTAGTTCTTCGCTAAGGAATTTCCTCACCGGCAAATTCCTCAGTGAAGAATTTCATAAAAATTGCCTATTCACCCCCCTCTAGTCGATATAACGCACTTTCAATTGGTATCAGAGCAAGGTACTCCCTTGTTCTGTGTGATTTTGGTTTAACCACCTGGAGTTTTAGTTATGTCGACCGCAGGTATGACGAAAGTGACATGCCCCATCTTTGACGGTCGCGAGTATCCCAAGTGGAAGGCCATGATGAAGAAATGCCTCATGGCGATGAACAGCGAGCTGTGGACCGTCACTGAGATTGGTCTGACCGATCTGTGCAAGATGGCGGAAGCTGATGACATTCGCAAGTACACTCTTCTCAACCTCACGGCGAAGGATGTCATCTGCTCCAGTCTATCACAAAATCAGTTCAGGAATATCATGCATCTCGATCATGCGAAGCTCGTCTGGGACCGTCTCTCTAAGGTCTATGAAGGTCATCGAACCTGTCACGATCCTTGGTTTGAGGACTTCAAGGAATCTCTCAAAGCGATGACATTCGAATCAGAATCATCATCATCTACATCATGCCTTATGGCAAAAGATGCTGAGGTAACTGAATGCTACCTATCCAAGTCTAGTGATGATGAATCTGGTGATGAATTTGGACCCAACTATGTCAAACTTGCTTCCCTTGCCACTAAACAACAAAGAGCTTTGGAAAAAGTTTACTACATGCTAAATAAGAGTGATGATATGTTGGGTGAAGAAATGGATCAGTCAAAAGCTTTGGATGAAAGTCTTCAGAGACTTCATACTAAGTATGACACCCTTCAAGATCAACATAACACTCTTTTATCTGATCATGAGAAGCTTTCTTATGAATTTCTTCAAAGAAAGCAAGATCTTGAGAAGCTAAGAGTGAGTTATGAAGATCTTCAGAAGGAGCGTGATTCATTACTTGCTCAACAAATCAGCGCTTCTCAGGAAGAATTTGTTCCTCCATGTTTGAAATGCATTGAACGTGAATCTGCTAATTCTTCACCTGAATGTTCAAATGCTGCTAATGTTTCAAATTCTTCACATGCCTCTGCTATCACTAATTTCTCATCTGAGGACATTGCTAGTATCACTGATGATGCAGGGTTGAAGGAATTGTACATGACAGGCATGTACAAAAGCCTGAAAGGGCATCAGGCTCTTTGTGATGTGCTTAAAAAGCAGATCCTCAACAGGAACCCTAGGAAAGAGGGTATTGCCTTTGAGAGAAAACTCAATGCTGATGGTACATATTGGAAGCCTGAGCAGTACCCGAAAACTACATGGGTTGCTACAAAGGGACCTCCAGTTGATCCATCTAACTTATCTGGATTTGCATGTGAATCTCCTCGTTTTGATGATGAGTCATTTGACTCCAGCTATAAACTGTTCAAAAATCAGAATGGTGAAGTATTTGCTAGATATGTTGGCACTAACTGTAGGAACGGCTCCCCTATGAAGAAAATCTGGGTTCCCAAAAGATGCCTTGAAAATCTTCAGGTGAATGTCATTATGACGCCACCTGTAAAGAATAGGAACCCAGATCAAATTCTTCATATGGACCAAATTCTTCATATGGATCATATTCCTCAAAAGGATCAAAGTCCTCATATGAACATCATCGTGCTAACCCGTCTATTTCGCAGGGAAGATCTAAGGATTGTGGATATGTGCATTATTCTTCAAATCATTATGTCCATAAGTCCTCGAAGAATTTCTCTGCATACTCTTATGCTTACTCTAACCCCTCTTATGTGAAACGAAATGGACTGGCTTCTATACCATCCTTCTCGTATGGAGCTCGCAGAATGATGAACTCTTTGCCACCCCTTCAGATGTGGGTGGTGAAGAAAAAGAACTAATCTCTTCTACAAGGTCAGGTCTCCAGACGTACGTAATCGTCTGAAGAATTTGCTGGAGACCCGAGTATGCCTGATATGATGCAGGCTAATCATGAAGAAATGAACTTTCATTTCTCACGTCCTCACACTGCTTTATCTGTTCTGTTGCTTGATGAAATTGATCTGATGAATTGATGTCATATTCTTCACTGATGAAGTATATGAGTTTGTAAGTTGCACTAATTCATCTGCAGGATGATCAACCCAAAGCCACTAAGTGGGTCCTCGATAGTGGATGTACAAACCACATGACTGGTGACAAGAATCTATTGATGGATGCTCCATTATCTCCATCGCATCTGAAGCATATCATCTTGCTGACAAAGGCAAAAGTCAGGTATTGGGTCTAGGTAAGGTTGCGATCACAAAGGATCGACACATGGACAAAGTCATGCTTGTTGAGTCCTTAGGATACAACCTTATGTCTGACTCAATGCTTTGTGATCTTGATATGGTTGTTGTCTTTGGCAAGTACCGTTGTGTTGTGGTTATGGAAGCTGACAATTCCAAAGTCTTCGAAGGCTTTAGGAGAGGAGACCTGTATATTGTTGATTTCTCTACAGGGTCACAACCAGCCGTGTGCTTACTTGCAAAAACTTCAGAAGGCTGGCTCTGGCATCAACGACTTGGTCATGCAGGCATGAGGAATTTGCACACGCTTGCGAAGAAGAAGCATGTCATTGGCATTGAGAATGTCAAATTTCTCAAGGATCACTTATGCGGAGCCTGTGAAGCTGGAAAGATGACCAAGGCCAAGCATCCAGCAAAGACTATCATGACCACTACTCGCCCATTTGAATTGCTTCACATGGATCTCTTCGGTCCTAATCATTATTCTGCTATTTCAAATGAAGCATCTCAATATGCCTTTGTTATTGTTGATGATTACTCTCGTTACACATGGGTACACCTTGTTACTTACAAACATGAAGTGCAGGAAGTCTTCAAACGATTTTCCTCGAGGGCTTCAACCAACTTTGGTGTGAAGATCAAGCACATCAGAAGTGACAATGGCACTGAGTTCAAGAATTCTGGTCTCGATGACTATCTTGATGAACTTGGTATTACTCATGAGTTATCTGCTCCTTATACTCCTTAGCAGAATGATGTCGTGTAGCGCAAGAACATGACTCTTGCTGAGATGGCTCGCACTATGCTTGATGAATACAAAACGCCTCGTCGTTTCTGGACTGAGGCAATTGATACTGCGTGCCACATCATCAACAGAGTATATCTTCACAAATTCTTCAAGAAGACTGCCTGTGAACTCCTCGCTGATAAGAAACCCAATGTAAGTTATTTCAAAGTCTTCGGTGCTAAATGTTGGATTAGAGATCCTCATCACAACTCAAAATTTTCACCGAAAGCACATGAAGGGTTTATGCTTGGTTACGGAAAGGACTCGCACACCTACAAAGTCTTCAACAATGTTCTTCACAAGGTTGTTGAAACTGTAGATGTGCGGTTCGATGAAACTAATGGCTCGCAAAGAGAGCACCTACCTACTGTGATAGATGAACCAGCACCTAAGGAAACTATCAAGTTCAAGGCTACTAAGGATGTCATTCCTACTGAAGAATCTGCTGAAGAATTCATTCTAGAACATGAAGAACGTCGAGCTAATGCACCTCAAGAAAATACTAAAGAAAATGGTGCTGAAGAAAATGCTGATCAAATTCTTCAACGACAACCAGCTCATCCTCGCATTGCAAAAGAAGTGCAAGTTGAAAAGATCATCAATGACATCAAAGTGCCAGGTCCTCTCACACGCTCAAAAGCTTCACATTTGTCTAACTTTTGTGGGCACTATGCTTTTGTCTCTATTACAGAGCCCACTAAGGTAGATGAAGCATTTCTGGAGCCTGAGTGGATTCAGGCCATGCAAGAAGAATTACATCAGTTCGAGCTCAACAATGTCTGGGAACTGGTCAAACGTCCAGATCCTCGCAAGCACAATATCATCGGCACAAAGTGGATCTACCGCAACAAGCAAGATGAAAATGGCCTTGTGGTGAGGAATAAGGCACGGCTTGTAGCTCAAGGCTACACACAGGTTGAAGGAATTGATTTCGATGAAACTTTTGCACCTGTTGATAGACTTGAGGCTATTCGCATATTACTTTCTTATGCTAACCATCATGATATCACTTTATATCAAATGGATGTGAAAAGTGCATTCCTCAATGGTAAGCTTGAGGAAGAAGTATATGTTGCTCAACCCCCAGGTTTTAAAGATCCAAAGAATCCTGACAAAGTCTTCAGACTCAACAAGGCCCTCTATGGCCTCAAGCAGGCCCCACGGGCGTGGAATGATACTTTGAAGGAATTCCTCATAACGAAAGGCTTCAAACCCGGTTCACTCGACCCTACTCTTTTCACTAAATCTTATGATGGTGAATTGTTTGTGTGCCAAATATATGTTGATGATATTATCTTTGGCTGTACTGAGCAACGTCATAGTGATGAATTTGCCTATATGATGAGTGAAGAATATCAAATGTCTATGATGGGAGAGCTGAAATTCTTCTTAGGACTTCAAATTCATCAACAACGCAATGGCATATTCATATCTCAGGAGAAATACCTCAAGGATGTACTGAGGAAATTCGACATGCAAGATTGCAAAGGCGTCAAAATTCCTATGCCCACAAATGGCCATATGTGCACTGATGAAAATGGTAATGAATTCGATCATAAGGTATACCGCTCCATGATTGGCTCTTTATTGTACTTATGTGCACCTAGGCCAGATATAATGCTTAGTGTTTGCATGTGTGCCCGATTTCAAGCTACACCGAAGGAATCACACCATAAGGCTGTGAAGCATATTCTTCGATATCTAGCTCACACACCAACACTTGGATTATGGTACCCCAAGGGCTCGGCTTTTGATCTCGTTGGATATTCTGACTCTGACTATGCTGGTGATCGTGTGGACCACAAGTCAACATCTGGTACATGTCATTTCCTCGGACGATCTGGTCTGTTGGTCCTCGAAGAAATAGAACTGCGTATCACTATATACTGCTGAAGCTGAGTACATTGCCGCTGGTTCTTGCTGTGCCCAATTGCTATGGATGAAGCAAACTCTCAAGGACTACGGCGTCAACATGAAGAATGTGCCAATGAGAGTGCCTTCAAGATTGCTCACAACCCAGTTCGGCACTCGAAGACAAAGCACATTCAGATTCGTCATCATTTTCTTCGTGATCATGCGTTGAAGGGCGACATTTCTATTGAGCATGTGAAGACTGAAGAACAGCTAGCCGATATCTTCACAAAGCCCTTGGATGAGAAGAGATTTAGCAAGTTGCGGTGTGAGCTAAATATCCTATAATCTTCGAATGTTCTTTGAGAAGGACACTCATCCTAACACTTATGCAAAATTGATGACTTAGATGTGCAACACATGAAGAAATGTTTTTCTTCAATTCCATGAAGAACAACACTCTTAGTGTGAAGAAATTAACAAAGAATTTGATTCTCAGAACCCTACGATAATTGTACGCGGTGTATGAAATCATCATTCTTATACGGTGGGTCACACCACCACCAAAAGTTGAAATTCCTCGATTATTCATATTCTTCAACTTTGCATTGTCTTCACTACTTCCGTCATTTTTCTTCATTGACTACATATATATATATAAGTTTATGTCCTCTAAAGCATTCACTTATTGCTAATTCTTCAAGTTGGTTTTTTCTGCTAAGTGAATGTGATCGGACCCTTTCCCCTCTATGCTATACTCAACCCAATCTTTTCACAAATTCTTCATGTGTGTTCTATTTGAAACTCATTCAAAAACTTCACTGTGTCCTTGTCAGCTGAAGAAATTGCGAACAGAACTTTAAAACCTATCTTATCTAAATTTTTGGCTTTGCCGCTCAAACCGTTCCGCATCCCACGATACACTTATCCATTCACCCACGATCACACACGATCTCCACCTCTCAGTACGTCGGTGACACATGTCATGCAAATGAGAAGGGTCAGGGGCACGTTCGTCCAATTTCTTCGGGCGAGCAGTTTTTCACCGTGGCTATAAATACCCCTCCGTCCCTTCCTCACTTCTTTTACTCCGCTCGACCTTTCTCTCCAGCTCGAGCTTCTCAAACCCTAGTGCTGCCGCTACTTCATCATCGCCGATGAGGAAGAGCTTCACTGGCTTGACCTCGTCGCCGACGTACTCGCGCTGACCGCGGAAATCTTCACTCCGCCACCGCCGTAGCCGTCTTCCTCCGCCGAGTTAGGGCGTGGAAGATCTACACAGACGAACTTCATCTCTACACCTCACTGTTCGTCGTGTTCTTCGTCCAGGGTAATTAAAAGTTACTTTTACTGCCCTCGTTGATTCAATGATTATCTTCAAAATTTTCAAAGGTGTTTTTCTTCATAGCTTCACACACTAAACACCTCACAAGTCATCTGTTCTTGATTCGTTTCTCTAAGCATCATTTTTCTTCAAGATTCCACAATTGTGTGGATCTTCGATCTATACAACTCTGGAACCAAAGACAAAGAACGCTTAGTGAAATTCTTCAAGACCCATCTGGTCAAATTCCTGAAACTTGTTCTTTTTGAAAAACCCTCTGAGAACGCATATAACCTCTCCAAATTCCTCGCAACTATACTCTGTTCACAGGTACACATGTCAGCTGCTGAATCACTAGGTTCTCATCAACTTAACTCATTTGCAGCGTTCCTCGAAGAAAATTTGCATACTTCTTTAGAGAATTCAATTGTCCAAATTCCTCAACTGAAGAAAATGGCTGACGGTAAGAAGCCACAGAAAGGAGGAAAGAGGCCTGAGGTCAATACAGCGTTTGAGATCCTTGATGAAATATATGCTGGGTACTGCACACCTACTGAGGAAACCAAGAATGAGCGCAAAGTGCGCATTCAGAAGATAGAGAGGAGATGGGCTAGAGAGTGGAGGGAGTACGTATATGTCACTCCCAAGTATATGAAGAAATTTGCACTCAATCCTCCATGCCCAAGAGCTCCATTGGCACCTGGCCAAATCGCTGATCCCACCAGCCTCAAGTGTGGTGAGGACTATCCTGATGAATGGGCCAAGCGCCAAGCCAAGTTGGCTAAGCAAGCCAAAGAAGCAGTGAGGAAATTCAATGAAGACTCTGCTGCTGCTGCCTCTCCTGAGGCCTTTGCTGTCAAGCCAAAGAAGGATATGTCAAAGAAGCCTGCGCGCAAGCCAAGTGCTTCACCAACAATGCCCTCAAGGCCAAGTTCCTCAGCAATGCCCTCATGGCTAGAATCCTCAAAGCCCTCACGGCCAATTCCTCATGCTGCTCCTGTTCCTCCAAAGTCCTCAGCTCCTCCGCCAAAGCCCTCAGCTGTTCAGACTAAATCCTCAGCACCTGTGCATCTCGCCTCGTGCCAAAGGACTGCAGGCATCTCCATTGCCTCAGGTGTCTCATCTAGTTCCTCAGCTGGCCCCTCACTGCTGAAGACAAAGGCCACTGCTGGACGAGGTCCTCGCCCAAGTCCTCAGAAGAAACAAGTCGCTTTCCAAGTGTCGTCTGAAGAAGACGAAGCTGATGATGATGAACTTGCAGAAATCATCAGAGACAGGCAAGTCAGGGCCGCTAGAGCCAAAGGAACAAATGTGCCACTGCTTTTGGATCCCAAGTTGATCCTCGACTACATTGATGTTTGGCACAAAGACCCCAACACTCCCATGCCTGACTTAAAGCTGACTCCAGGCCAAAGTCATGCTGACCCACTTCATCCAAGAAGAAAAGTGGAAATTTGAGAAGGCCAGGCAAATCAAGAAAGTGTAGTACAAGAAAGAGCGCTATCTGAAGAAAAACATTGTGTCTATGACAACTGAAGAACTTGTCACTATTCAGACTGAGATCAAGAAACTCAGTGATGACTTTGACGCATATCGCGTTGATTGGCTTGGAGCCAAGGTTCATTTTGTGAAACTTGCGGATAACTTCACTTCCAATGTTGCAGCCCCAATGCAACAGGAAATTCCTCAGGCTGAAGCATCTGCTCAGCCTACTGAAGAAAATGCCAGCACCTCTGATGACAATTAGGCTACTGAAGAAAATGTGAGTTCTAGGGCTGATGACTGCATTCCAGCCGCTGAAGAAATTGCCAGGACACCCACTAGTGGTGCGCCTGAAGAAAATGAAGAACTCAGGGCAACTGCATCAGTTGTGCCTGAAGAAAATCAACCAGATTCCTCAGCTGCTCCTGCACCAACTTCAACTCCAATCCTTCCATCTGCATCAGATGTGAAGAAGACCAAGGCAGCAGAGCGGGCTGCAGTGAAGAAAAGGAAAGCATCAGCTGCTTCAGATTCTTCAGCTCCGAAAAAAATGAAGCCTATGGCAAGTTCATTTGCAAATCCCATTGATGTTGTTCCTATCTCAACCAGGCCATCAAAGGACCTTGTTCTTTTTGATGAAGAATATGTGATCCCCAGCGGATCAGATGAAGAAACTCCTTCTGCTGCTTCGTCAGAGCAGATTGATGAATAAATAGAAGTGGATGCGATCCCTTCAACACCTGTCATCCCCTCGCCCATGCCTCAGTTCACAGCTGAAGAGGCTGGCATTGAAGAAATGGAAGATGAAGATGTGGACGTTGGCTGCTCCACACCCGTAATCAGTGATGAATTCTGGGACAGTCAACATCCAAACTCTCCAATGTTCACACCGCTGCAGCAAATACCTCAGTCGCCTGCACCAACTGTTCAAATGGGCTCTGAAGAAACTCATCCCACTGCATCTGTCCATGAGGAAATTCCAGCCACTAGCGCTGAAGAAACTGCTGCTGCTGAACAACCAATGATGCAGACTGCCAGTGAGGAGGAACCAGAAATTCCTCAGCCTGAAGAACCTGCGATTGAGATTCTTGAGGTCATGATGCAACTCACTGGCATTCCTCTGCCGAAGCCAAAGGATCCATTCTCACGCAAGCAAAAGTTCAAGGCTGATGATTTATTCGGCGATCACATATTCTTTGAAGATTACAACCCATATAACTCTGCTCGCATTAGGAAGAGGCGTTTCTGGACTGCTAGTCAAGCCAATTTCTATTCCTCAGTGCTGTTCAACAAGGAGAAAATCTTCTACCATGAGCATATTCCTCACGTGGATATGGAATCTCTGTCGTGCTTCGCACCAGTCATCAGTGTTCTTCATGATGTTGGACTGCTAAACTTTTGCTCTGACATCTGCGATTGGAACGAAGAACTGATTTTTCAATTCTATGCAACGCTGCACATCACCGGAGATGCTGAAGATGTGAATTCATGGGTGCTGGACTGGATGTCTGAAAACACTCACTACACTGCACCAGCCTCTGAATTGCTTCGTTCTCTACCACTCAGTCCTCCCCTTGAAGAAGCTCGCTGCATCTACAGTGAATCTGAGCTCACACATCATTACATGCAGGTGTTGATGAAACCTTTGAAGTCAGGTCAAGCACCAAGAACCAAATTCCTCGTGAAGGAATTGTTGTACGTGCCTAGAACTGTCTATCGTATTCTTACGAGGACAATCAGTCTTATCAAAGGCCACGACTCATCTGATGAGGAAATTGTTGGCATCATGAAGAATCTGGTATTCAACATCGTTCATGGCATTTCTGTCAATTATCACGATTTCTTCATGAGGACTATGGCAAATGTTGCACTGTCTCCATTTGAGCTGAAGCCTTATGCACCTTGGATTACGAGATTCCTCAGGACAAGGTCTTCACTCAACTACAAAGCTGATTTCCAGAATCACCTCAGCTACTTGCCCCCAATTGAAGTCCTCAAGTAGACATATTCCTCAGTTGATGGAAAGGGCAAGGCACCAGCTGTAACAGATGAAGGCATTCGTCCATTGGATGGTCAGTCTCGCAAAGCTACATCTTATTCCACCAATGATGACTCTGCCAATGCACCCAAGTCCACTCCTCAAGCCACTGCTCCGCGCGTGATGACTGACCGTGAACTTCTGCTTAGTCTTCACCAGAAGGTGGATCGAAATCACAAATGGGTTAAGCGTCAGTTTGGTTCACTTCTTCACAACATGACTGCCACACACAATGCAGTGAAGAAAAACCATTACTACCTCCATCAAGTCTTCGGTCGCACCTGGGCAATCCTGTCACATCTGTATGGTGAAGAAGATCTGAAGAAAATGGGTCTCAATGAAGATTTTGACTGGTCTGCACCTCCACCGAAGAAATTCAAGAAGGTCAAGGTTCCTTCTCTGGTGGCCAGCTCTTATTCTTCATCGCGCGACACTGATGAAAATGAAGACTTAGACGACACTACGACAGGCCCTACTACAATAAACGACCCCAACAACGCTGGCGCTCCTGCATCAACTTGAATTTCTTCAGGGGCGTTAGTCCTCATATTTGATCCTTTTGGTCATTTGATGACAAAGGGGGAGAATTTTGAGTTAGTCTTCAAGCGGGTCTTTCTATATGGGCGTTTTTTTGTTAAGTTACAACTCTCGTTCTTCTGAGACTTTATTGGATCGAGTTGTAAACTTAAACCCGATGGTGCTCTGATACTCTTGATACGTTTTTCTGCATGCTTATTCCTCGTTAATATTATTGCACGCATGCTGAATTACATCAGTCACCATATTTCATCATGCATTTCAAATTCTTCACTGTTATATGTCAAATGCGTGTACGAATTACAAGATATAGGGGAAGATCTCCATGATTCAACTCTTCAAGTGTGCATTGCTTCAAATGCAAATTCCTCACTATGCACATCTTCAGGGGGAGTTCTTCTATATCTTGCAATCAAATTCCTCAATATCAGTACTAACACTTCATATGTTTATCCCCTTTGCAAACTTAACCTATATTGTCATCAATCACCAAAAAGGGGGAAATTGTAAGTGCATCTAGTGCCCCTTAGTGATTTTGGTGTATTGAAGACTTATAGGTTAAAGGACTAATGCGTTTGTGAGTGTACACAGGTCTATAAGTCTATGAGGAGTTTGATATTTACAGAGAAAGTCGACCCCTAAAAATGAAGTTCTTCGACTGAAGACTTTGGATCTCTGAAGACCTTCTGAAGACTTTGAAAGTGAAGAAATTGGTGTGACCGTGAAGACTTGGTATTCATTCGAGGAACATGAAGCGTGAATACTTTTGTTTTCGTAATTTCATTTTCTCTTTCTTGAGTCATAGGAAACACCATACTGTTAAAGGGGGTCGAGGAAATACTAAGGAAAAATTTCCATGTGATGTTCAACTCAAAATCCTACACCTACCAATCCCTTCGAGTGAAGCCATTGGAAATCTCATATAGTTCAGTCAATTTCTTCAGTGACAAAGACGAAGTTCTTCTGGTCTCTGAGAAATTTGTCCTGACTGAGGAGTTAGGAATTCGCCAGTGTGGATTGCCTACACAGTGAGGAACATGATAGCCCTGAGGATTTTGCTACTCAAAACTCCGACCGTTGCTCTGCTATGCGCCAACTGTCCCAAAATATCTATACACCTAACGGTCATATCATTGAAGGGCATTTATGTCTTATCATGTCGGGCTGTTCCCTAGGCTATAAATATCCGCCCCCTACAACCACTAGTTGGTTGGCTGCTCCGAGAGAAACTGACACTTGTCATTTGAGAGCAACCCATCCTCTGAGGACTTTGAGCGAAAATCATCAAGTGAGGAAAAACCCAAAACCCAAAACCCAAACACCTACAAACCCCAAGTGATTGAGCATAAATCAAGAGATTGCTCCTGCGTGGATCCGATGCTTATTACCTTTGAAGACTGTGCTTCTTCCAGACGGTTAGGCGTCATAGTCTAGAGCATCCAAGAGGAATTGTGGATCGCCGAGTGACCAAGTTTGTGAAGGTTTGGAAGTCACCTGAAGACTTACCACGAGTGATTGGACGAGGTCTGTGTGACCTTAGTTCAAGGATAATACGGTGAGGACTGGGTGTCCTAAGCTGCGTGTTCAGGACTGGGTGTCCGGGACTGTGTGTCCTCGAGTTTAAATACTCAGCCGCTCCAACCAGACATACAACTGAGACAACAGTTGGAACTGGTCTACCAAATCATTGTCTTCACCAAGCTTACTGGTTCCATTTCCTCAACTCTTTCATTTCCTCATAATTGAGTTGTGTACTTGTTCATATCTGTGTTTGAAGACTTTGACTGAAGACTTTCTCAATTTGCTCAGTTCAATTTCTTCAGTCTGTTTGTCTTCATCCTGTGTTATCCTGTGCTTACGCTTCCTGTACTCTGTGCCTGTGTTCATTTCATCATGATGACTATGTTTGTATTCTGTTATGTTTACTATTGAGTACTTATTCTGTTGCTAGTAGTTCTTCGCTAAGGAATTTCCTCACCGGCAAATTCCTCAGTGAAGAATTTCATAAAAGTCGCCTATTCACCCCCCCTCTAGTCGATATAATGCACTTTCAGGCTCGCGCGTGGTGCCCGTGCCATCTATTTTCGAGTGGCATGCCACGAGGGCCTCTCGGTGACTCTCTGAGCCGTCCAACCTGTTCGGACGGCTCGCTCCCGGGTGACCTGGATATTTGATGGCCACATGATGGGTGGATTTTATGCATACTTTGTAGAGTATATTCTAGTGCCAAAATCCTCGTATCATATCCATCTAGCACTTATTCATGTCTTTAATGCATAGTTTTCTGTATTTACTTGTTTTACCAAGTTTGTTGCATAATTATTTATTTATTTATTTTCCTTTATGTTGTGCTCTTCATAGGTGTGTTGACATGTTCATGATCTTAGGACATCAAAAGAACCAAGTTGGGAGTCAAACATAGAAGTTTCAGGCACCAAATCAATACCCTTTGGAGAGTTTGATGATTCAAGGCCTCTAACACATCGGGCTTTTCTCTAGCAATCCAATGAGCCCAAAAACGTCAAAATAGGAGTTCATATAAAGAGCAGCTCCCGAAGTCCATAGAGAATGACGGCCTTCCATATGAGCATAGCCGTTTGTATGGGAGCTCGTATGACCTTCAGGCAGCTCCGAAAATTGGCCAGAACTTTCCCGTTTTTGCTCCGATTTTGTACCCATTTTCCCCTATGGTATCCTTGATGAACAAGTGTTGTATCAGACGTGGATTTGGATCCCCTAGAGCCCTTGTATGAAAGGGAAGAGGCTAGATCAATGGAGCACACCCCTTATAAGAAGACCTCCAGCCCTAGTCACCACATCAAGCCATCTCCATCCTCCACAAGTCTCATCTATAGCCACCACACCTATGTTGCAGCAACTCCACCATAGAGACAAGGGCCTAGACAAGGAAGAAGGAAGGAAGGAGACGCCAGCACGCCGGCCCTCCGGCCAGCGCCCTCCTCATCACCGCCTCCATGCCTCTCTCCGTCTCCCACTTCGTGTTGGCTTGTAACATGTCCCTAAACTCTGTACTCCATCACCATATTTGATTAATATAATTAGTACTTGGGGGAATAAGATGAACTCTAGTATGTACTAGTACCGATTTTCTTATCAATATGTTATCCTCTTCACATGTTTATGTTAGTAGTCTTCTTGATGTTGGGTGAAGTCGACCATTCAACATATGTAAATTTTGGATGGAAGGTTATTATACTGTTGGCAGACCGGCTGGTTGCAGAGGTGGGTGCGTGACAGGCCCTATCTCCCTTCATCCCGGATCTTTGCAGCAGGGGCTAAACGGAGACCACTTTGACTGCGTCCACGGGGACCTTTTCCCCTTAATCACTATTTCATAACCGAAGTGTGGAAGAACGGTCATGGTGTATGTGATAGGAGCTGCCACATGTATGCATAATCTGTACCGGCTCCGCCCACAAAGATAAACATGTAAAGTGGCTTATTATTCATAGAACATACAGGTACTGATGACTCTGAACACCTTGAGAATGCCCTTATTTACTCAATCGCCGTCCGTTCATTTTATTCGCTATTTTATTTATGTTTTTACCTCCTCATACTTGTTTAGATAAAAACGCCCTTATTATCGTTTCCGCTAGCAACTGACGAATAGGTTATTTCCAGATAATGCTCTGGGTGTAAAAATAGCCACGTAAGTGACGACGTAGCTACAGGGTTGGTAGTTACCTCTACAACACCGCTCCTTGTGGGATCGGCATACTCTGCTTACCACGAATTGCAATAGCGATGTGCCCTTGTAGGTCATCAAGCTTTTCTGGCGCCGTTGCCGGGGAGCAAAAGCGTTCGGTTATTACCTTCCCGCTCACACATAGTTTATTTTGTTAGTTGTTATTTATATCAGAAAAGAAAAATATACTACTAAACATGTCTTGTGAGATGTCTATCCAGCATCATATGGAACTTGCGATGGAAGAAAAGAGGTACAAGAGTCTACCATTTTTGGCTACCGATTAAGCAAACTTGAAAGACTGGATTAAACTGGCCAAAGAATGCTCGTCACTTATACTTCATTCATATCGGGTGTCATGCACATATTGTGGATCCAAAGAGCACCTTCAATATCAATGTAAGTACAATATTGATCCTGTATTAGCAAGATATAAAATTCTTAGTAAATCCAATGCTAGTACGGAGGTTTTACAATTTGTGCTTGTTGCGGGTGCTGATGAGGTTCTACATTACATATTGGGTATGAATATTAGAGATGCTATCCTTGATACATTTTACATTGAGTTTCAGCCTATCCATATCTTTTTCCTAGATAATTTATGTGATAATGCATTGGTTGTCAATGAACAAGAGTGGATTCTGTCCGTCCTAGAAGCAGAAAAATTATTGCAGGAATCCCAGAAAGATGAAGGAAAGTATGCAAACAATGAAGAGCAAACAACCCCCTATGATGAATGGTTAGGAGAAGTGGTAAGAGATCATGAATTAAATAAGTATGAAACTAACTTGTAGCAAGATAAAAGGAATCACAAAGAACAACTGAACTTGGATGAACAAGTGTGCTTAGAAGAAAAGGAAAGCATCGAGGAAGAATAAGAGGAGGAAGAAATTCACCCATGCCTACGTCTCACTTCCAAGAGTAACCTCTTGCGCATACTTGATAAGTTCTTTGACTCAAGAAGTGTATTATGTCTAAAAATACGTTAGAACTGCTAGGAATCTTGAAGAGGAAGAAGAACACAAAGAAAAGGGGATCACGATAAAAGAATTGTTTTGTACCCCACATTTATTCAAACTCTTTGAGACGCCAGAATCAGAGTATGATAATTCTAGTGTGAATGAACTTGATGCATCCCCCAAGTGTGGAGGATAATGATCAGGAGTTGCTAAGCATCTTATTTGAAGAGCTTAGTATTAGCTATAGTGATAAACTACATGAAGGAAATACTCTTGATTTATCTACTCTAATGTCCAACTATGCTTCTTTGAACGATTTACTTATGCAGGAGAAACCATTAAGTAGTGTTGAATTATCCACTCCAAAGGAATAATTTTATGAAGTGTTCCCCTACAATGGTAGCCAAGGTGATGTATTAAAATTTATTCATAAGTCTCTAACCCTTGTACTGCAGAAGTACATGGAGACGTGTCTACCTAGTCTGGTGCACCAATTATCGCTTGAGAGCGAGGACCTCTTCACATACATGATGCCGATGCACCACAAGAGGATACGGCTCCGACCACACTTTGTTATGAGATGCTCCAAACAGTGGTCAGAGGCAAGTCCAGCTACACATGGTGTGGATATCCTCCAGTGGATTTGTGGAGCATCAAAGCCTAGCTATATGGATCTAAAGAAAGCGCTATCGGGAGGCAGCCCAAAAGTAAGTAGGAGTCTTTATTAGTTTTGAGTCATTATAGTTTAGTTTGCATTGGCACTTTGCATGAACTGTTGTTAAAGTTGGTTTGGTTAGTCTTCATTAGGTGAAATTTTTGTCTACTCAAAAATTGATATGTGGTACAATTGCACGGTTGGATCTTCTTACTATTTTCCTAGTACAAGTGTTGGAACTAATCCCGCAGGAATTTTGGAAGAAAACAAAGTTCTAGATGAAACAAAAGAAAATACGTCATTTTATAAGACCAGCCATGATCGTATGCACCATCGTATCAAGAGAGGGAGGTGCCAACCAAAAACATCCAGAGGTGACAAATCCAACGATGGCGTGTCATGTGAGCGCAAGTGCTCGTATACTCGATCATATGTCTCCTCAACGAAGACAAGCATATTGCAGAGCCAAAGACAGCGTCCCGTACGAGCGTGTATGCTTGTATGAGTGCTTTTATGAAGCTCTGGCAAAAGGTAATCGGAGATCCAGAGCACAAGACATCGTTTTGTGGGAGAGCTCATGCTCGTATGGTTGGGTGCCGATGGTGTGTGCCACAACAGAGTAAAAGATGGCGGACCGTACGACCAAGAGCGGTCCTACATGTGCTCGTACCAAGGCAAGAAAATGCCCAATTTATTTGTTTAAGACAAGGTTAGTGGACTGTATTTTAACCATCCGCATGCACTTTAATGTTTATTATTCACCATTGAAGCCTCCCAACAAATAAACTTTGTAGTTCATCATGCTTTCTTTTATTTCTTTTGCCTGGTTGGGTATATGAACTATGCTCGTATACCGAAGCATGTGTTCTTTTTATCTTGTGTGTTTATTTTTGCAAAGGTTTGGACCTAGTGTGGTGACACGTATGGTATGGTGCCAACCGTATGAAAAACCCCACAAGCCACGCACGGTCGCTTCGATTTGACAAAATCTTCAACTACAAGTGCCATGTTCTATTGTACAATATCAAAAACGTTTGATGAAGCGTAGGTCCATGTCCATTTTAAAGGAGAGGTTACTTGCACCTCAACGGTAAAAAGTTTTTACTAACCGTTTTGATATCTAAGCTTGGGGAGATAACTACTTTCCATAATCTCCTTCAATAACCTACACTTTTTCCTTTTGTTTCATAATTTTCTTGAGACTAGATCTTGCAAAGTTCTAAGCTTGGGGAAGTTATTTTTGCATGTGTAGAGTCTTGTTCAATGATCTTCATCTGATGAATACCGTGCAATCATATGTGTCCCACTATTTTATAAGCTTGCTTAAGTATTATTCTCTGTATTTGTATAAGGGAATCACTTACTCAAGTTAGGCCCCATATTGCCAAGTTAGTATTTTTATGCACCTTCTTCAACTTTTGGTTTAGCTTGGGAACAATCTTGTGATCCTCTCAAAGACACTGCCACAATCTCTACTTTTACAACAAAAAAGTGATGATGGTTGTATAAAAAGTTTGAAACTTGTTAGAACTATTCTAAAAGAAAAGGACATGGAGTAGCTCAACCCCATGGTGTTTGATGCAATAGACTGAGTGGTCCTTGCTTTGAGTGTTGTTTATATGGAATCAATATTCCTCAGTATTCAAGATTATGCCAAAATATGTGTTGCAATACATGGCGCTTGATATGTCTCAGGCGTATCTACTTTTCCAAACACTTATGCTATTGCTTTGGACTCTAATTTGTATGATTTGAACGAAACTAACCCGGACTAATGTTGTTTTCAGCAGAATTACCATGGTGTTATTTTTGTGCAGAAATAAAAGTTCTCGGATTGAGCTGAAAATTTATGGGGAATATTTCCAGAATATATAAAAAAATTTGGCAAAGAGAACTATCGGAGGGGGGCCACCCAGGAATCACGAGCTCAGGGGGTGCGCCTAGCCCCCAGGGCTCGCCCTGTGAGCTTGTGGGTCCCGCATGCCTCCGTTAGCCCTAAGCCCAACTCCATATGTAACGGCTCGGGGAGAAAAAATTCAGAGAGAAGGAATCATCGCGTTTTACAATACAGAGATGCCGCCACCTCCTGTTCTTCATCGGGAGGGCTGATCTGGAGTCCGTACGGGGCTCCGGAGGGTGGAATTTGTCATTGTCGTCATCATCAACCATTCTCCATCAACAATTCCAAGATGCTCACTGTAGGGAGTGAGTAATTCCTTTGTAGGCTTGCTGGATGGTGATGGAGTTGGATGAGATTTGTCATGTAATCATTCAATTTGTTAGGGCTTGATCCCTAGTATCCACTATGTTCTGAGATTGATGTTGCTATGACTTTGCTATGCTTAATGCTTGTCATTAGGGCCCAAGTGACATGATTTCAGATCTAAACCCTCTATGTTTTCATGAATATATTTGAGTTCTTGATCCTATCTGCTAATTATATGCACTTGTTATTGTTCTGATACGTAGACCCCAAAGTGTTAATAGTTGGGACACTCTCCGACGATAACTGTCATTCGAGGAGTTCATGTATTCACCATGTGTTAATGCTTTATTCCAGTTCACTATGAAAAGGAGGCCTTAATATCCCTTAGTTTCCTTATGGACCCCGCTGCCACGGGAGGGTAGGACAAAAGATTTCATGCAAGTTCTTATTATAAGCACATATGACTATATATGGAATACATGCCTACATTCGATTGATGGATTGTAGCTATTGTGTATCTCTCTAGGTTGTGACTCCTACATGATGAATATGCTGGTGCAATATCTACCAACCTTGTGATTTGGAGATTATCGACAGAAACAGGTATGGACTGATTTGTTTGATAGTCCATAAAGAGAGAAAAAGTCCATACACAACTGGAGAGAATGTTGTCTCCAGTTTTGAGTTTGAAAGAACTTCACTGAAGTATATCTGTGTTGCAGAGAAGAACGAGCTATATTTGTTGAAGTCATATAGTCGAGAAGATTGATGTGAAGAAGGCGACCCCTTGAAAGTTCTCCTGAAGAAAAGCTTTTGATTCGGTACTGTCGTCCAAATAAATGGACTGTAGCGATGGAAGTCGAAGACAAAGTGAAGACGTAGTATTCATTCCATTGTTCTTCTTTCATTCTTTTGAGTCACAGGACCTCCGTACTATTAAGAGGGGTATAGGCTATCGAAGCTTAAGGTCTGATTTGATGCGTAGCCAAAACCTATGAAAGTTGCGAGATAAATCTCTTTGTGCTCCGAGCAAATACTTGTCGACAAGAGACTGTGATCTTCTTTGCTGCAAGGGATTTGTCTTAGAACGAGGAGTTAGCATTACTTGCTTCGCAAGCAATTTTACTGTTGTGCTCAAATCCGATCGTTTGACTCGTGTCGTTTGGCCATTGGCTGATCCCGATGTGTCTAATTTGGTCATTTCCCATTAGGGAAGGCTGCGGCTATAAATAGGCACCCTGCTCCAACATTGTTCGTTGGCTGCTCCGCTTGAGTTTATGAGAAGATGGTTCTGAGCAACCCCTCTCTGAGTGATTTGATTTTAAGATCCACCGAGAGAAAAATCAACAGCCCGAACTTAGACAATGGTTTAGCATCATAGTGGTTCTGAGTTAGAGTTCATGTACCTATTACTCTTGAGAGTTGCGCACTCTCTAGACAGATAGGTTTTGGCTCGAGTGTTGAAGAGTTGTTGTGTTCACCGAGCTAGATCTTCAGCAAGCAAGAGTCATTGTGGTCGCGAAGGTTGACCAAAGGTTTGGAGATTGCCGACAAGGATCTACCACGAGTGAAATCAATCTGAGTCTGACTAGCTCTGCGTTGAAGGAGAATAGGGTGCAGAGAGTTTATGTTCCGTGTTAAGTCACAACCCCTCCAAGCAGACGTAGCCCTTTGGCAGAAGGGTGAACTGGTGATACGTCCATTTTGCATCATGCTTATATTGATATTTATTGCATTATGGGCTGTTATTACACATTATGGTACAATACTTATGCCTTTTCTATCTTATTTTACGAGATTTACATGAAGAGGGAGAATGTCGGCAGCTGGAATTCTGGACCGGAAAGGAGCAAATCCGAGAGACCTATTCTGCACAACTCCAAAAGTCCTAGAAATTTACGGAGAATTATTTTGGAATATATAAAAAATATTGAGCGAAGAAAATACCAGAGGGGACCCACCAGGTGGCCACAAGCTTGGGGGCACGCCCCTAGGGCTTGTGGGCTCCTTGGTAGGGCTCCGGTGCCCATATTCAGCTATACGAAGCGGTTTGACCTAGAAAAAACATAAGGAAGATTTTGGGACTAAGTGCCGCCATCTCGAGGCGGAACCTGGGAAAAAGCAATCTAGGGCTCCGGCGGAGCTGTTCTGCCGGGGAAACTTCCCTCCGGGAGGGGGGGGGGGATCGAAGTCATCATCATCACCAATGATCCTCTCATTGAGAGGGGGTCAATCTCCATCAATATCTTCAGCAACACCATCTCCTCTCAAACTCTAGTTCATCTCTTGTATTCAATCTTGGTCTCAAAATCTCAGATTGGTATCTGTGGGTTGTTAGTAGTGTTGATTACTCCTTATAGTTGATGCTAGTTGTTTTATTCAGTGGAAGATCATATGTTCAGATCCTTAATGATATTCAATACCCCTCTGATCTTGAACATGAACATGCTTTGTGAGTAGTTATGTTTGTTCCTGAGGACATGGAGGAAGTCTTGTTATAAGTAGTCATGTGAATTTGGTATTCGTTCGATATTTTGATGAGATGTATGTTGTCTTTCCTCTAGTGGTGTTATGCGAACGTCGACTACATGACACTTCACCATGATTTGGGCCTAGAGGAAGGCATTAGGAAGTAATAAGTAGATGATGTGTTGCTAGAGTGATAGAAGCTTTAACCCTAGTTTATGTGTTGCTTCGTAAGGAGCTGATTTGGATCCGCATGTTTCGTGTTGTGGTTAGATTTATCTTAATTCTTCTTTCATGGTTGCGGATGCTGGAGAGAGGGGTTAATCATAAGTGGGAGGCTTGTCCAAGTAAGGACAGAACCCAAGCACCGGTCCAACCACATCTCGAATTATCGAAGTAACGAACGCAAATCATATGAGCATGATGAAAACTAGCTTGACAACAAATCCCATGTGCCCTCGGGAGTGCTTTGCTTTATATAAGAGTTCTTCAGGCTTATCCTTTGCTACAAAAAGGATTGGGCCACCTTTCTGCACCTTAGTTACACTTGTTACTTGTTACCCATTACAAATTATCTTATCACAAAACTATCTGTTACCGATAATTTTAGTACTTGCAGAAAATACCTTGCTAAAAATCGCTTGTCATTTTCTTCTGCTCCTTGTTGGGTTCGACAATATTACTTATGGAAAGGACTACTATAGATCCCCTATACTTGTGGGTCATCAATTGGTCTACCAAATCTAAATGTCACCATCAAGCACTAGTGGTTCTTTCTACTTCACTGCAATTCTTTTAGGAGTTATTATTCATGCTCTGCGTCAACAGTATCTGATCATTGTGTTTGTTTATCACTCACTCGAGTTTATCTTCGTGTATCAATCAGTTGTATTCCCTTCACTCTGTTTAGTTATTATCATTACATTTCACTCGTCTCTCGCATCATGTTTTGTCTCGTACTACTACATCTGTTTGCATGTTGTATTACTCTCATCGTAGTTAAACCCACAATTTCCTGAGCTCTTACTGTTATCAATGCTTTCATTGAAGAATATGCTTCTGACGAAGAAGATTGATTCTACTTATTTCCTTCTTTACCTTACTCCGTTGTTGTGAGTGGGATCAGTTTCAAAACATTCGAAAGAATTATTGAATCTCCCATTCACCCTCCCTCTGGTCGATATACTCTCGGTCCTAACAATTGGTATCAGAGTGGGTACTCCATGTCTCTGTTTATTGAAGGTCTAACGCCCTTAGAGTTTTGAGTATGTCATATGCAGGTAGATCCTCGCACTTTGAAAGATTTCTTATCTTCGATGGAAATGACTATCTATACTAGAAGCAACATATGAGAGTCAGGATTCAAGCTACCAACTATGATCTATGGAAGTTTTTGGAAGATGGCTACACCATTCAGCAACCGAACAATCTGAACACCAATGATAAAGCAATTCTACAACTGGATGCTCAAGCAAAAGATATCAATTGTAGCAGTCTATCAAAATGCATATTCCTTCAGTTCCAAAGACTCAATACTGCAAAGCAAATTTGGGATGTCATCAATGATTCTCATGAAGATTTTGTTGCTAGATCAGATCCCCACACTCAAATGCTTCGTGCCATGTTCACGGGATTCAGAAATCTTTGTAAAGAAAGTGCCGTGGAACTCACTGATCAATTGACAAACATTGTTGAAAGACTACATCAGCGAGGAGTAACTGATATCACCGATAGAGATATGGTCAACAAGCTTCTCATTCCTCTTGATGAATCCTTCGATCACATGGTAGCTAAAATCAAACAAAGACCAGAATATGAAGAGCTTCACTTTGTTGAGGTTATGACACTGATGTCTAATCATGAAGAAAAGATGGAACTGGAAAATGCCAATCAAGAATCTTCTTTGGAAAGTGAAGGATAAATTCTCTCACACTATGGCAGTTCTAAAGAAGAAGAAGATATTGAGAATCAACACACCATCACCAGAGAACTTGAAATGCTCACACAAAGGCTAAGTGATCTCAAAAGACAGAACTTGTATCTCGTGAATGATGATGAAGATGAGATGCCTGAATTGTTAAGAATGAGATTGCCTCCAAAAGATATGAAGTGCTTCAAGTGCAAATTATACAGACATCTCATATCAGACTGCCCCAGCTGGGAAAGACCAAGCAATAGATGGAAATATCTTCACTGCAATGGATTCGCTCGAATGGATCATCATACTAAGCTCTCGAAGAACAATAAATCTCCATCATCATCTTCCTCGACGAGACCAGTCACTGATGTTTAGGCCAAAGCTACAATCGAATCCAACATGAAGAAAATCTCTCAGCCGAACGGGGCATACACTGACATGAGAATGCATTTTGAAGATGATAATTCTCACTCAGATTCTAATGATGAAGAGAATCAAAGAAGGATAGGAAGGAGCAATGCCTTCATTGCATATGACTCATCAGACAACTCCCTCGAATCAGATGCTGATGATGACGATTCAAGCGATGATAAACCAATCGCCTTCTGTCTCATGGCAAAATCCTCAAAGGATCAGGTATCAACAAAACAACAAAAATCCATGAATGGACACTCTCCTGAATACATTGCTTATGCTAAACTTGTTAAAATGGCAAAACCTTATGAAGATGAGCTTGAAATGCTTGAGATAAATCTTAGGAAGACTGAAGGATTACTGGTTGAAGAGATGGAGAAGAATCAAAAGTTGATCGAAGAGCAAGATGATTTTTCTTAAACTATTGATGATCTTACCACTCGATATGATTCCCTATTAGTTGACTATGAGAGTTTATCAGATGAACTCCTTAATAGGAATCAAGATCTCATGTCACTAAAAGAATCTTATAACAAGCTGATGTTAGAAAAAGCTTCTCTCTTTGCCGAGCAATCTATTTTTCTTCCTGGTGATTTTGTACCTCCCTTCTTAAAGTGCCTAGAACGTAGCAATGCTGATTCACGTGCTGGGACCTCAAATGCTAGTATCAACAATACTATAGTTACGAATGATATTCCTAACGCCTCCTCCGAGGAATATGCTGTTATTGCTAATGAAAATTGCGGGCTAAAGGACTTGCTTGAGACAGGAATGCTAGGAAGCCTAAAAGGGCATCAAACTCTGTGTGATGTGCTCAAGAAGTCAATACTGCGTAAAATCTTTGTAAGGAAGGATTGGGTTTCGAAAAAAACACAATGTTGATGGAACATACTCGACTCCCGAGAAATATCCTCGAACGAGTTGGGTTCTTGCTAAAAGCAAAACACTCGAACCTGCAACTCTATCAGGATATGATTTTTCCACTCCCACCATTTCTGATGAGTCCGATGACTCTAATTACAAACTACTCAAACAACAGACAGGTAAGGTTTTTGCTCGATATATTGGGACTAACTACATGTCTAACTCAACCAAGAAACAAATATGGTTGAAGAAATGCGTCATTGAAAATCTATCTGTCACTGCTAACTTGAACATACAGAATAATTCTCTTAGAGACAATGGTTATCATTCACATAATGAACATCGATCAATGCTTCAACAAAAGGAGTACATGTGTACCTACGAGAATCATTACACTCATGTATGTGGAAATAACTTCAATGCATATTCTTAAGATTACTCCCAAAGTGCATATGCATATTACGCGTACCACCGAAAGAATGTTCCTGCTCAGACGAAGAAAATGAGGTCCTCATTGCCCACACAAGTGTGGGTTGCGAAGAAGAACTAACCCTTTCTTGCAGGAGATATCTTAGGGATCTACAGTGTTCATCTTTTACCCCGAGATCTATTATTGGTGTTGGTTCTTTCTCTGTTCTTTTGAATCTTTGTTTGACTTGTTGTGTCTTGTGCTTTTTTCTTCGCTTGGTTGTGTTTTGTTTCGGACTGTGTTTTCCCTCGTCATAAACATGCAACTTGATATGAAGAAGATCTCAATCCAACGTCCTTGGTCACGAATGAAATCAACTTCAAAACTTTACCTGTTTTGGCGCTTGCGCTTCCTCAAACCTTTTGGCATGCTGTTCAGTTACCGAGATTTTCACAGGAAATGGCTGACATGCCCATGGCCTCCTAATCGTGATCTCGTCCATTGAATGTGGAACGTCCCGTACTTTTTGGCCGTGGATTTCGGAGGGTGCGGTTCTGCCCTCGGGCTATATAAACCCCCCTGTCCAGGCTTCTTTATCCTTTGTTCTCTCACTGTTCGGCCTCAAACCTCTCCTCTCGCTCTCCGCCTGAGTCCGAGCTCGAAGCAGTGTCGACGTCGAGCCTCGCTGTGCAACTCCGGCGAAGCCCCATCACCGTTGGTCCGCCAGTGTGGTACTTGATCTCTCCCGCATTGTCGTAGTTGATCAGTACTGCCAAGTTAGGGCATACAGATCTGTAACTAGCCCTATCCCTAATCTGTTCTAGGGCTGTTCGTCTTGACGCCATTTCTTCTCCTTTATTTTCTCGCGGTAGATCTTTAGGCTTCACTAAGTTATGACTTGTACGGTTTGTAGTTGCTCTTCGTACTAGTCAGTTTGAATCTAGGATTCATGTGTATTCTTCCGAAAGATTAGATAAGTTGTTTATCTGCCCGTTGGTGCTATACAATTGTATCGATGGTATCTTTCGAATATATATGCCATGAATTCCTTTGTTGCTTCCAAAATTATATGTTTTTGTCAATATGCTTCTGTGCATTTTTGTGACCTTTTCCTGTTGTCCTTAATATTGTTGTTTTTCTCTTTAGAAGTGCTCATGGCAAACAGTTCAGAATAGCATTCTGAGTCCAAGGAAGAAATTTCTCAGCTGCCGCGTGTGGCTGAAAGAAAAGCAGCTAAGCCGCTGAAAGTGTCGAAGAAGAAATCTAAGTCAGAATCTGTTGAAGAAGAAGATGATATTCCCTCTGCTCACAGTCAGCCTGAGGATGAGCAAGTCACCGATTCCAAAACCCTGTTCTCCGATGGAAATCCCAAGAAGGGTGGTCGCGGTAGAGAGAGGAACACCACGGCTAAGATATCTGATCCAGAAACGTACAGAACTCCACCTGGAGTTGAAACTGCCCAAGAAAGAAATAACCGGCTGCATTGCAGAGGGCTGCCTCGGTCAGGATGATGAGAAAGTAAGGCCAGCTCCTCCTCCCAATACTCATGCTGATTCTTTGAAGACGATTGATGATTTCCCTGAGGAGGCTGTAAAGAGGGAAAAGGCCAAGGCCAAGCATGAGGCCAGAGCCACGAAGAAGAATCGGGTGGAACAACGGAATGCTGAGTTAACTCAACAAGATGTGCAAGAGAAGAAGGAAAGTGCATCTGCCCGAAAGGAAAAGAAGAACGGGAAGTATGTTTCCCCTCGATCTTTTAAGAAGAAATCTATTGCCAGAAAGTCAAGGAAGGAAGCATCTACCTCATCTAATGATTCCTCTGATGATAATGTTGGTGAAGAAATTCACATGTATGATCAACGAGACTTGCTTGACAAACCATATCATACACCCTCTCTAGCAAAAGTTTCGCCTCCATTGAGAGCGTTACCCAGGCTTGCTTCTGTGGCATCAGATAAACCTTCGGGTTCTACTGCACTTGCGGCGAATAGAAAGTTGCTACCATATGAGAAAGTTGTTGTTGCTTCCAAGAAGGCCAAGATAATTGTTCCTACTTCCACAGAGGAACTGAAGTATGATTTTGATCTTATCTTTGATATCATTGAAGGAGCTTCCTATGATGCAAATCCAGCTGAGTTGAGCAGTTTGGGTCTGCTTGAAGATGTTACCAAGATGGTGGCAGAGCACTTCTCTGAGCTGAGAGAAATCACCAAGGAATTAAACCAGGCTGTCGAGGGCAAGAAACTCCTCGATCAAATGAGGAGGGATGCCAAAACTGAGCTTGAAAGAAAAGACGTGAACAAGGGGATTCTTGAGATTACCAAGGCCCTCACAGTTATGAGGAATAACAAGATTGAGTGGCTCTCTTAGCTCAAGATGGATGTCTCTTAGCTTTGTGATCAAAGAAATGACGAGCTCAAGCGTCAAGCAGATCTTGCTCGACAAAGAGAAAAATAAGAAAAGCGTCAGAAGGCTAAGGCCAGAGCTCACAAGCCAAAGACAAGCTCAGATCACCGCATTCAACCTATAGCAACTGATGCTCATGTTGATTCAAGTGCTCCACTACAACAAATACATCCATCCCCTCGTCTTGGGGAAGAAACCAAGCAACAAGCTGAGCCTGCAGTAGTTATCATCCCTACCTCAGTTGCCCAAGAATCTGATGTGATGGATATCTTTGTAGATAATCCTGTTGAGGAGAATGTCGTGCCCGAGCAACAAGCCCCTGAAGAAAAAGTTGATGAAGAGATTGGGATGGAGAAGGCAGGTTCACCGCCTTTGAAGGAAAGTCATGCTGAGCTCTTAGGATCCATCAAGGAGGGTGATCAAGTTGAGGGGGAGCAAGTTGCTTCCCAAGGAAATACCACCCAGGTCTCCTCATCTGGTGCCCCTACCTAGATGGAGCTTGATCTCGCTCCTGGTTCTTTGGCTTCATAGCTAGAACAGGAAGAAAATAAAGATGAAGAGCCCATGGCTCACCATGAAGAAGCTCAAGCAGTTGTACCACCAGTTTTGCCTCAGCAAAGTGTACCACCAGTTTTGCCATAGTAGCCAGAAGAAGATGTAGTGACCCAAGTGTCCAAGGAAGTAGTTGTGCCTCCCTCCATTGAGAGTGCACCGAAAGAAAAGGCCCTTGTGCCTGAGAGTCAAATTGCCGCTAAAGGAGTTCCAGCGAAGTAAATTGAAGGACATACCAGTGCTCCTGTTCCATCAGACCCCAAAAAAGCAGGAATGCCTCTTGCTCCATTAAAGCCAATCGATGGAAATGTTCCATCTTCTAATGATGTTCAGCCGATGGAAATAAATGATGAAGAATATTGGGAAATCCCCAGGAATCATTTCCGATGTTTCCAGCTGAGTATGGCCCCAATGGCCCCGCATTCAATGATCAACTTCATTCCTCAAAGCTTGCATTCTTTGGGGTCAGCCCTTATGAAGGAGAAAATACTTCACTGTCACCGAGGTTTTGGACTGAAGAACAAGTTGTCTATTATGCTCGGATCCTGTTTGGCAAGGATAGAATTTTCAATCATAAGATATTGAACTTCATGGAGCTAGAAGGAATGCCCTGCTTTCATCATGCAATTGAGCATACTAAACATGCTTTACTAAAGGGATTCATGCGCTTCAATCACGGCTGGAACCAAGAGATTATCCTTTATTTTTATGCCACGCTATATATCTCAGGAGAGCTTGGAAACACGTCATCCTAGATTCTCGTATGGATGACTGGTAGAAATAAGATCAAGTGCTCGACAGATCAAATTCTGGCTTTGATAAATCTTCCATGATGTGAATTTGAGAAGGATAGAGAGCACAAACTGCATTTCTGGGATGTGTCCGAAGCACCACTCCACGTACTGATGGATCCCACCATGGTTGGTGATGAATGCATTGATGTTGATCCTAAGAAGTTGGCTTATGACAACAAAGTGTTATTTCACATTTTGTGCAATACTCTTACGCCAACGACTAGACCACATTCCATCAAAGGGATTGTGGGAAATGCACTTGTGGACATGTCTCAAGGGATTAAGTTTGATATTCCTGATCTTTTCATTCAAAACCTCGCATGTGCAACTGATAGCCCTTAGTCATAGAAGCCCTATGCTCCATGTATCATGTTCGCGATTGAGTAGCTCACCAACGAGAAATTCTTTCGGCTTACATTATGAAGGTTTTGATGCCACCCGTTCGTGACACTGCGCATTGTGAAGGACTCTGGAAAATGAAAGGAACCTGTTGATACTGCTGCAAATGCATCTGCATGTAAAAATGCACCGAAGGTCAAGAAAGCCAGGGTAGTAATCCCTCGTGAGGAAAATCCATCTCTTTATGAGATCTGCATTCACACTCAGCAGACACTGGAAAGCCACATTAGGCTGGATAGAAAACAAAAGGTGGAGCTAATGACTAATCTGAATTTGCTTCATGATCACACTCGTTAAATTCTTCTACATGAGAAGGAAGCAATGAAGTGTTCATGGTCTCTGTTAAGGAAGCATTACTCTTGTAAGGATTTAGCCGAGAAGGGCATCATGAAGGACTATAATTATATGGACTTGCTCATTGTTTCTCGCATCTGAAGACAAACTCCAGTTCTCCCATAGTGTTATGCTTCAATGGACATGTTGTTTGTCAGACATGATGATGATATTGCAGACATAGCTGACACTCTTATCTTCAAGCCAGACAATCATCGCGCCAAATCTTGAAGTGCCCATGCTGCCAGTCCTGCTTCTTCTATGACCATTCCTCACTCTTCGGATTCTAATTCGTCGAGTGTTTTTAATTCTGATTATGAGGATTCTCCCACAGAATAGCTCCTCGTATGTTTTCTCATTCCTTTTTGACACTTGTAGACAAAAAGGGGAGAGAATTACATCGGGTCATAGTTTATCGGGGTTCTTGCAGGGTGTTATCATTCGCATTTGGTTTTCCCTCGAACATTTTGCTTCATGAACTTATCGCACCGCTTGTGGTGTTAAAATACTCGGTCATCATGTAACATTAATAACCCCCGCCTGCAATGTTATTTGACTCGTACTATCTATTTTCAGGTATCTTCGTATGAGTTTTCCCTTGAATGTTTACCCTCAACAATTATGTATCTTACAGGGAAAAATATTCGCTCCTCGAAGAAGAACAGGAAATCATCAAGTGATATAACAAGGGGGAGAAGTACTTCGAGTACTAAATGAATTATAAATGTTGTGGATGGATATGCGCTGATAGTTATCCCTTTTTATCTAACCATGCAAGAAGAGAATATCAGTCTAAGCTTGTATGTCTTACAATGTATGGGCCATATGATTTCACTGACAATGTGTTTTCCCTCGCAATTACTATCTTCTGAATCATAGGGAAACCACGTCTGAAGCATATCCACTTCGAGCAGGATTTTTATTTCTTCCTTTTCTTGTTCTAATTATATTGAATATCTAACATGTAGGAAAATTACTTCTCATGTGGATTCAAATTGTGCTCTGAGAAAACCTTCATGCTATATCCTTTGTCACAAATCTTTCAAAGATTATCATAATTCTAATTTTCTTCGAAGATTTTGTGACAAGAATCATCTCAGATAACGTTGAGTGCATTGAAAGAAGTCAAGTAGTACATCTTAAATCAATGTCACCTATAGGAAGAATAATCTCATCTCCATCCGGTTCTTCATGATCTGAAGCACATCTCAAGGGGGAGAATGATTTATCTTCGTACTTATCTCTCGTCTTCCATTATTCTTCGCATTACATTCCATTCATTATCTATCCTTTGATGTGATCTGTTTTGTCAACAGTCATCCAGAAAGGGGGAGATTGTTGGTGCAATATCTGCCTACCTTGTGTTTTGGAGATTGTTGACAGAAATAGGTATGGACTGATTTTTTCGATAGTGCATATAGAGAGAAAAAGTCCATACACAACTGAAGACAATGTTGTCTCCAGTTTTGAGTTCGAAGGAACTTCACTGAAGTATATCTGTGTTGCAGAGAAGAACAAGCTATATTTGTTGAAGTCATATAGTCGAGAAGATTGATGTGAAGAAGTCGACCCCTTGAAAGTTCTGCTGAAGCAAAGCTTTTGATTCGGTACTGTCATCCGAAGAAATTGACTATAGCGATGGAAGTCGGAGACAAAGTGAAGATGTAGTATTCATTTCACTGTCCTTCATTCTTTTGAGTCACAGGACCTCCGTACTATTAAGAGGGGTATAGGCTCTTGAAGCTTAAGATCCGATGTGATGCTTAGCCAAAACCTATGAAAGTTGTGAGAGAAATCTCTTTGTGCTTGGAGCAAATACTTGCCAGCAAGAGACTGTGATCTTCTTCGCTGCAAGAGATTTGTCTCAGACCGAGGAGTTAGCATTCCTTCCTACGCAAGCAATGTTACCGTTGTGGTCAAATCCGACTGTTGGACTCGTGTCGTTTGGCCATTGGCTGATCCTGATGTCTAATTTGGTAATTTCCCATCAGGGAAGGTGCTGCGGGAAACCACGGCCACCTATGGGACCAAGAGTCCCTTTCTGGTTCGACGGGGGCATATCACATTGCACAAAGAGCGAAAAGCATGGAGCAGCACGACAGAGATCACACGGGAAATTTTACCCAGGTTCGGGCCGCTGTGAGGCATAAAACCCTACTCCTGCATTGGTGGATTGATGGTGGAAAAATGGTGGTGAGCACAACGCACTTGCCCGACAGGGTTGCCTTGGGGCGAGAGCGGCTACGCGCATATGAGTGTGTGGAGGTCCGAATCATCCAACCCCTTCTATGGTTGCCTTGGGCCTCATTTTATAGATAGAAGGGGTCACCACAATGGAAAATGAGTCATTATGCACTGATTAGATAGCAAACAGTGCTATCATACCTAACTCTGCAGGCTGACAGAGCGCATTAAATGCGCCGCTCAACGCCACATCGTACATTTGCCCGGCAGGGCCTGCCGGGTTGTTTTGCCAGCTTCGCACCTGCTTGCTAGACATATCGCAGGACGGGTGTCACTTGGAGGCATTTTCTGTAGAAAGTGGCTGCCATGTGGTGAATAACAGCCACTTAGTCACCTTGGAGCTTGACACCGTGCTGATTGGCGACTTGGGTCATGATGAGGTGGTGCGGTGGGGTGGTTCTACCTCTGTAAGCCCAGGTAGGCCTGCCGGGGCGCCTCGAAGGCTTGCTTCCAGGGGAAACCCTATCCTTGTTGGGCTCACCTGCCCGGTAGGGGAGGCTTTTCCCTTGGCAATGTCTTGTTTCTCTGGATCTTCTTGGTCTTCTTGATCCACGTGCTGGATCCTTCAGAGGGCCAGTCCCTTGTGCTCCAATCTGGTCTTGACGCTGTAGCCTTGATTTTGTGCTTGTAAGCTTCTCCGTCCGTTCTTGAGTCAAGGGAAAATACACACCCCTGTTTGTGTTCCCCGACATAAGCCCCCGGTACTGATCCATACGGGTCGCACGACACATTGGGTTAGGCCCCAAACAATGCATTGACACGTGGCAGGGGAGGGCGGCGCATGGCGGTTCGTCATGACGACCTATCACTCCAACGTCCACTTCACGCAATTACTGCGAGTCATGGGGTCGTGGGACTGTTACAATTTAATGTAAAATGGTAACTTTTTGAAGCGTCGCGCCCTCGCTCCACGCCTTCTCCCCCTTAATTTAGCAAAACATGGAGTGGCACGATTCACTTGTCGCCTGCTCTGCCTTCCCATCATCTTCCTCCGCAAGCCAAATAACTGCCCCCTCCTTCTCCCTCTCTCCCTTGCCCGCTACCATTCCTCCACTTGATCCCTTCCCCCATTCGCACCGGCGCTCGCGGGAATGGGGAAGAAAACTGCAGTGAAAGGGAAGCAGACAGCCGCGGCGAAGGAGGTGGTCACCAAGGGAAGGAAGAGGGTGGCGGAGTTAGACAGGAAGCAGAGGGGAGATGTTGTCTTATTTCCGTCGAATCTGGACAGCCCGATTCTGCAAGCAAGGTACAGGTACCTATGAGGGAGGGAATTACCAATGGGGCATGGTGGTCCCAATGTTCTGGTGGAGGAGAAAGAGGATCCGCCAAATTCATACCGATTCTTCTATGCTTACTTCATCTATGGCCTCTACTCTCCTTTTTCTGAATTCTTTGAGGCGATGATGACAATTTATGGATTCCACCTTCTCGACTTCACTCTGAATGCAATGGCGACCATGGCCATTTTTGCTCATTTGTGTGAGAATTTTGTCGGAGTTGCCCCCAACGTGGATCTGTTTAGGCATTATTTCGTCCCGCGAGTGGAGAAAAAAAATCATCGCTCCGGGAACATCATCTGGATGCCACGGTGGCAAGAAAATCTTGGGGTTATATCTCTAGTCAGCAGCGTGAGAGGTGGGATGAGTGGATAGGAGACTGGTGCTGGATCCAGGATGAGGCAGCCCCAGACTTCTGTGAAGTACGGACAGTGTGTGTTGAGCGCAGAAAGGAATGGAGCGCGTTCGGCCTCACTGGTGATAGGCTTCGCCCGTCAATCAACAGGATCACCCGCCTAGAAGCTACCAGGTTAACCATCGAGCATGTGGGTGCCGATTTTCTCCTCCGCCGCATCTTGTCACTACATAAGAGGGACAGACCCACCTGGCTGTATGGCAACACTGGGGATAGGATGAGATTGCTGCCAGGTTTAGCCAACAACTTGTTTGTTTATGCCCATGCCTGGCTATGTGACCAGTTGTTTGGCCGCTTCGAGTTGTTCAAGCTCCCGACAACCGTCATCCCTCTGAACATCAATTCTGCTCGGGGTCAGATATTGAAGTGGATGTCAGATTGCAATGCTCATGGAGTGGCACGTGATTGGCGGCTGCCCTCTCTTGATGAGGAGCTCGAATGGTCTAGTGCCCTGGTGGAGAGCGTCACCAGGGTTGATACTGGTATGTATAAACGCGCCTCCTCCATGGAGGCAGCATTTATCAAGAGGAGGATTAAGGAGGACAAGGCTTCCCGGATTGCTGTGATGGCAAGGGCCGCAAAGGCTGCGAAAGGAAAAGGGAAGGCTGAGGACGAGGTCTCCTCTCGTGGTGGTAGCGAAGCGCAAGCCACGGGAGATCTTACTGGGGACGAGACTGCCGGGCTTGATGCACTAGCCGCTTCGGCAGCAGAGCTCCAAGAGGAGGAGGTGGAGGAGGTGGTGAAACCCGTGGCGGAGTGGCTCGCGGCTGGACCTCAAGCCCCGAGCTGATTCTGGACCAGCGTCCCTGCAGACGTGTTGCTAACCAGGGAGCGGCACTCCTGAATCCAGCGCCTGCCGCCAAAAGGGTGAAGAAAACCACCACCAAAATCACCAAGGCAGACATGGCGTGCCATTAGTCTCCTTGCCTTGCCGGGATCAAAGCTTCCCCCGCCAAGCAACAATCGGCGAACGTGGAGATCGATTCCAGCTCTCACTCTGGCTCAAGCTCTTCGCAGAGCTCGTCCCCTTCGAAGCCCCCAACGCCTTAGCTGGAGTTGGGGCTATAGGAGAGCTTCAAGCCCCTCCACCCCAGAAGAGAGGCAGGGGGTCTTCGCTGCCCATGGAGTTCAATTTGAGGTCCATGCTATTGATGAGGAGTAAGGAACATTTCCTTTCTTGTGAATAGCTTCAGTATACTTGATTATCTTTGTTGACTGACCTCTTGTTTTGCTATCGTTCGCAGAGAGGTGGAAGAGGATATGGAAACCCTCATCCACCGATCGAAGAGGCTCCGGCGCATTGGGTCACCGAAGACTATGGAGAACCTCGACCTGGCGGGGAGAAACATGGAGGATCCTGCACCGAGCCCCCAGCCCAGTCCCCGGTCTGGAGGTGGAGGGTTGGTCCCCTCTGTCGGAGGAGATGGAGATGGGCTTCCCATTCCCCCGGTAGGAGGAAGCAGTGGGACGACACAAGATGAGTCCCCCTGGAAGGGCATGTTCCTCCTACTGACCCAGCCGACGAACCCCTGGCGAGGCCTTCCGTGGACGAGATTGCACATGGTGTTATCGTGACTGCCACTGTAGGGGGCAGAGATCATGTCCCGGCAACTAGTGCTGCCGGGGAAACTAAGGCCCCTACCCGGCAGGCTTCTCCAGGTACTTACCTTCCGCTCTTCTTTCTTCTTCCTTGTACATATCCCTTCTCCCTATATCCTGGCAATCGGAAGCTTCTGCTTTTTCTTCGTTCTCTTGTCCTCTCTTCTACAGTACTCAAGGCCGAAGAGCCAGAGCTGCTGGAAGAGGTAGCCAGTATAGGGAGAGCCACTGTGGACAAGGCCGCTAGGATCGCCATTGTGGAGAGACAGGGCCTTATTGCCGAGAGTGCTCAGGGTTCCTTGGCGGTGGTGGAGCATGCTTCGGAGTACGCCCCAGAGGTGGAAGTGGTGGTCGAGGGAAAAATTTCTCTCCAAACCATGGATCCACTTCCCTCCTCTGGGCCCACGATAGGGACCTCACCATCCCCCTCGAGTCAACTGGCGCTGGTGCTGATGCAGCCTGGGACCGGAGCTCCCAGCCCGTCAATGGTGACGGGCACGGAGCTCAATGAAGAGCTTCAGCGCATCCTGGCACCGCTTCACCAAGGGGATGGAGAAGCGGATGATTCGGTTGCCGTCGCAGTGGACTTGTACTTCCTGGAGTCCATGGCAGCCGGTGTCAAGGAAATGCAAGCCCGACATGACCAGAAGTGGCAGGTGCTCAAGGAGTGGCGCGAGTCTGCCAGCAAGGTGGACCAGAAGCTGAAGGACAAGTGCCTGGAGCTGCGCGAATGGCATGGTAAGCAGTTCAAGGTGCTTATGAGGCAGCAAGAGGCGATCCTAATGATGAGGGGAGATGTCATGGCTCGTGAAGTGCACCTGGCGGACCGCAAGGCACACCTAGACGTCAGGGAGCAAGAGATCTCCCTCTGGAAGGAGAATCTTGGAGCCACTCTACGTGCCAAAGATGACGATCTGGAAGCCCTCGTGCAGCAATGCACCAAGGAGTTGGAGGACAAGCACAAAGCTGCCATGGATGCCCTTACGACTGATTTCGCTGCTCGGTTGAAGAAACTCACTGATGATCTAGCTACCGCATCTGCTGCCAGGACTGATCTCGACCAACAGGTGACCAAGCTGACTGAAGAGCTTGTCGGGAGCACCAAGGAGGTGGAGGTCCTCAAGGAGGAAGCGTGAAAGATGGAGGTTCTCCTGACCGATGTGCAGTCGCAGCTTTCCTCCATGACTCAAAGCATTGAAACCACCAACGGCACCATCACCAATCTGAAGGCCAGGATCGACACCTTGGAAAGTGCGGCAGAGTCCAACAGCACCCGCCAGCAGCAGTTGTCCAGAGATCTGGACAATGCCCAGCGTCTCCGAAAGGACGCAGAAGACCAGCTGGCGAATCAATCTGAGCAGCTCAACCTCTGGATCGGGAGCCTGATTGATATCGCCATGCATCTTGCTGCCCTGATCGTTGTGATGGGCATGGATGGGCCAGCTTTTTCAGTCAACAAGCATGAAGTCCCCAGCGTCAAGCTGGGAGTTTTCTTGATGTGACCCGACAAGACGGCGAGTCGTTCGGAGGCACAATCTTTCATGGTACACGCAAAAACAGTGAAGAACAAGACGAACAATTTTCATAATAGTCGGCGTAGACGACGAAGTAGCAGATGGGTTCTTCGGATCAAGCGATGCAAGAAAACCAAAGAATAATACTTACGAACGGAATCGAAGAGATTGAACCACGCGCATAGCAGCAACTAAATCTCTCAGAGATTAGCAAATAAACGTAGGTATTTGGCGTACCCAAACATGGTACTTTTCTGGTATTTTTCTTAACCCTCTGTTCTCCCCTTTACACGACCGACTCCCGACCATCATATAGTGCACACAGGCACGTACGTACTCAAGACTCCTTGGATGACACGAATCCCATCTACTAGAAAAAGATAAAACGTTTCTCCTCCTATGATTGGGAGAGAGAGGAAAACAAACCTTCTAAAACTAACTCACGTAATAGCTAGTATTTGACCCGAAAACAAAGGAAACAACTAGTGCAATCTGGTTGCCTTCAGATTCAAATTCTTCTCAATGGATAACTTCATAATTCTAGGAATTAAAAAAATAACGAAATTTATATGCTCCTTACCTGACCTGAACTGGCAACGAACCAATGATGGTCCACATGCTTGGCGTTCTAAACGTTGGCTTGATTTCTTCAGGCTTAGAATCTGATAGTTGAATAGGCATCCGTATTTTTCCAATAAAGAAAAATTCTTCTGCCTTGGCCTTCTCCATTGGTTCTGACAGCAACTCCTCCTGAACTGGTGTAGGTTGGATCATTTTTTTATGTGAGATATTAGCCTTGGTGCCGATGGTCACATCATTTCTTCAACGAGCTGATCGACAAGCTGAAGGTGCATGAAGAGGGGAGGGCCAAGCACTTTGCGACCGAGTCCTGGAAGCTCGCCCATGGCGCCCTCCTCATGGTCTTGAGTAACAATGCCTGATGCCATCCAGATCTCGACCTTGATGAAGGTTTCAGGAAGCCGCCGGCAGGCGCCGACGTCTCAGCTACCAAAGAGAAAGCCACCCCTCTGGCCGCCAAGGTCCTACGCGTCCCAACGACTTCGCGCAGCTGTCAGACGAAGTGATGAACCGTTGTTGCTCTCTTGTTATCTTGTAACAAAACATGATGTATGCTTTGTGTTTAGGTACTGTACTATTTTATGCTTGCGTGGAACTGATTTCCTTTGCTTAATCTTAAATTTGAGTTTATCCCTCTGGGCTTATATGCTTGTGTTCGTACTATCGGTCCTTATGTATGTTCTGGTTGCTTGCCGGTATCATATTGCGGCAATTGTCGTAAGGGTATGGCCCTTAACATTCATCTTGGCGTGGCACTACTGCAGGATGCTGCTAACACAACACTACGAACAGAGACCCTTCGAAAAAACTATGTGCGATGCAATAATCGCAAACGGTGGTGTAAAAGAACCGTCAAAAAGGTGCAAAACATTTGCGATGGCAGAGCCATCAAACACGGTTCAGATTTTAGTTGCGTGTGCAATGCAGGGCATACAGTTCAGTTCAATGAACTATTTGCGATGAGGCGGAACAAAGGAAACGGGCAACCAGATGGAGGCGTGTGCGATATACAGCTTATGGTTCACTCGGATGAACTGTTTGTGATGAGGAGGAACAATAGAAATAGGCAGCTAGATAAAGGTATGTGCAATTGAGGGCATACGCTTCAGAAGGATTAACTGTTTGCGATTAGGAAACAGAACAGAAACGGGTCAGCCAAATCAAAGTGTCTGCGATTGATGGCATACACTTCACACGGATGAACTGTTTGTGATTAGGAAACAGAACAGAAACAGGTCAGCCAAATCAAAGTGTCTGCGATTGATGGCATACACTTCACACGAATGAACTGTTTGCGATTAGCCACAACAAACTAAAACAGCTAGATAGATCAACGTGTGTGCGCTAGATGTGCACACACATTCTAATTAAAAGAAGCGTGCGCGATGGTAATAACGAGCACGCATGGTTGTTGGAACAAGACGTGTGCTGACATTGCCTATTGCGGTGCACCCTATGGTGCAAACGCCACGTACACGGCCAAGAAGGCGTACGTGCCCACGTTACGCCTTCTGGGAATAGTGCCGCACTTATAACCATCAGTTAATTTTGAGCCTGTGTCCCGTCTCATTCCAAATTGCAAACCTGTTCACTCTGATCAAAACATAAACGGTTTCCCAGTTAGGAGCATATTAGTACTCGGTTATAAATACTACTACTCCAAGATGACTGCACATTCCTCCTCAACTCCTCATCCACAAAAACAAACAAGTCATTCATCATCGTTCCCTTGCGTCAGCCATGGCCATCGTGAGTTCTGGGTCGAGAGATTGCCACCAGGGAGATGCGAGCATGGAAGCGGAAGCACGAGAGATGTCCCGCCTCGCCATGAATGCAGCCGGCATGTCCCGCCGTGTGGCTGTAGCAGCACAGAGATCCCGCCGCGCCGCAGAAGCAGCAAGGTGGTCCCGTTGCGCCGTCGATGTGGCAGACTGGTCCGGCCACGCCGCGGAAGTAGAAGAGATGTCCCGCCGCACCGCAAATCTAGCAGAGATGTCCTCCCATGCTGCGGCGGCCTGGGAAAATGTCTCGCGGACAGGTGAGGACTCTTACAGGAGCATGCATGTGATCGTCCATAGCCAGATGGATTAGATCTCCGGCTGGGCGAGGTTGTAGAACGACATGAAAGCCTCGTTTGAACATGCTACCGGCGTCATCCGACAACTAAATGAGAGCAACGCGAAGCTCCGGGCCGAGCACGACCTGCTGAGGGTGAAGATCGTCGGAAGTGCGGAGCAGCAGGAAGAGACCACTGCCTTGTTGAAGAGGACTGGCGTCATCGTGGAGAAACTTATGGGCGAGAATTCCATGCTGCACATCGAGCGCAGAAGGCCGGTAGAGGAATCCGTGGATGCTCTTAAGCAGCATCTTGAGGACAAGAAAGAGCTCATCGCCGCTCACCGCGGAGACTAGTTCCCGCGGCCTACAGCAATGCATCAAGAAAGTAGAGAGATCAGCGAGCCAGATCGTTGTCTTCATTCTTCTTTTGCCCTTGTGTATTTCGGGCGTTGCCGCATGTGGCTTTTTTAAATTATTTTCCTTTTTTGCGGGGATTTTAATTTTGTTCCTAAATATGTAAGACAATTATTATCCAGTCCGTGCAAAACTTTCTTTTCAGATTTTCATTTTTCTCTCTTAAATCTCAGTCCAGCGAGACATATAGCCACGCCGTAGAACAGGGGCTCGGGCGCCATTAATGGAGACATTGGGAGGGAGGTGCACGGCGGGTAGAGGTCAAAGGGTTCTCCTCCCAATGAGCATGCGCAGGGGTCTGATCGCACGCCTCCCATAATCAGATAGCTACCCCACACTGCACCTCCTATCCAATAAAAAAGGGACGTGTGGCTGCACGTAATTGGTAAGTAGAACGCCCACAATTTCAATAATAGTTGTGTTTCCGATTTGTAACGTGACAGCACTTGTTCCAAAATGACTTTGTTGATTGTTAATGTGTGTGCCTTCGCAAATCGGACAGAAAAATTACCACAACATGTTGGTGCCATGTCATGACACCATGCCAAGTTTCATGATTTTCAGGCGTGTTTTGGATTTACAGGAATTAAAAAACCAAGTTTCTCAATCTTCCCGGCCAAGCCACGACGCCCAGATGTTTGAATTTTATTCCCATTTCTTGCATGGGACCTAGAAATTCACCCAAGGACACACATGTAATTTTTCAACCAACTTTGGTGCACTAGAGCATGTGCTTGTAGTTCAAGTTTGAATTATGCACATTAAATGCCCAGAAACTCAATTAATGTACGAAAAAGGCCAAATGAACCTGGAATAATTCCAAAATTTAGCACGATACTTCTATTTGGTCTAATCTGCCTGTGTAAAAAAATTAAGGCGGGAGAAGACAGTGTATGTATGTCATTTCGCACACGGAGGTGACACGTTCCCTCTCGGAACCACGAGCCTTCTTGAGGGAAGCTCCGGTTTGCAAGAAGCTTGCACCAAAGCTTGTCCCAATTCGGCCATAAGAATTACCGCAACATGTTGGTGCCATGTCATGACACCATGCCAAGTTTCATGATTTTCAGGAGTGTTTTGGATTTACAGGAATTAAAACAAACCAAGTTTCTCAATCTTTCCCGCCGAGCCACGACGCCCAGATGTTTGAATTTCATTCCCATTTCTTGCATGGGACCTAGAAATTCACCCAATGACACACATGTAATTTTTTCAACCAACTTTGGTGCACTGGAGCATGTGCTTGGAGTTCAAATTTGAATTATGCACATTAAATGCACAGGAACTCAATTAATGTATAAAAAGGCCAAACAAGCCCGGAATAATTCCAAAATTTACCACGATACTTCTATTTGGTCTAATCTTCCTGTGTAAAAAAATTAAGGCAGGAGAAGGCAGTGTATGTATGTCGTTTCACACATGGAGGTGACACATTCCCTCTTGGAACCACGAGCCTTCTTGAGGGAAGCTCCGGTTTGCAAGAAACTTACACCAAAGCTTGTCCCAATTCGGCCAAAAAAATTACCGCAGCATGTTGGTGCCATGTCATGACAGCATGCCAAGTTTCATGATTTTCAGGCATGTTTTGGATTTACAGGAATTAAAACACCAAGTTTCTCAATCAGTCCGGCCGAGCCACGACGCCCAAATGTTTGAATTTCATTCTCATTTCTTGCATGGGACCTACAAATTCGCCCAAGGACACACATGTGATTTTTCAACCAACTTTGGTGCACTAGAGCATGTGCTTCTAGTTCAAATTTGAATTATGCACACTAAATGCCCAGAAACGCAATTAATGTATAAAAAGGCCAAATGAACCCGAAATAATTCCAAAATTTACCACGATACTCTATTTGGTCTAATCTGCCTGTGTAAAAAAATTAAGGCGGGAGCAGGCAGTGTACATATGTCCTTTCGCACACGGAGGTGACACGTTCCCTCTCGGAACCACAAGCTTTCTTGAGGGAAGCTCTGGTTTGCAAGAAGCTTCCACCAAAGCTTGTCCTAATTCAGCCAAAAAATTTACCGTAGCATGATGGTATTAATAATATTGGTTTCAAAATTTATGGGAGTACATGAGATATAATGTTTGATTCTTTGCCCACTTACCACCTTCGAATTGGTACCTTCGGTGTTGTTGATCTTGATGGCACCATTACGATAAACCTCCTCGGTGATGTAAGGACCTTCCCACTTAGAGAGAAGCTTTCCTGCAAAAAATCTTAAATGAGAGTTGTATAGCAAGACATAGTCACCTACATTAAATTCACGCTTTTGTATCCTTTTTTCATGCCATCTTTTAACTTTTTTCTTTAAACAACTTGGCATTTTCATAGGATTGGGTTCTCCATTCATCAAGTGAGCTAATGTCAAACAACCTCTTCTCACCGGCAAGTTTGAAATCATAGTTGAGCTCTTTAATTGCCCAATAAGCTTCATATTCTAGTTCAAGAGGTAAGTGACATGCTTTTCCATAAACCATCTTATATGGAGACATACCCATTGTATTTTTATATGCAATTCTATAAGCCCATAATGCATCATCAAGTTTCTTAGACCAATTCTTTATGGATCTACTAACAGTCTTTTAACGGATTAATTTTATTTCTCTGTTACTCAATTCTACTTGACCAATAGACTGAGGATGGTACGGAGATGCAATTCTATGGTTAACATCATACTTAGCAAGAAATTTACGGAAAGCACCATGAATAAAGTGTGAACCACCATCAGTCATTAAATATCTAGGGACTCCAAACCTCGGAAAAAATAACTTCTTTAAGTATTTTAATAGAAGTGTTATGATCAGCGCTACTAGTTGGAATAGCTTCTACCCAATTAGTAATGTAATCAACAACAACTAAAATATGTGTATACCCATTAGAGGATGGAAAAGGTCCCATATAATCAAAAAACCCAAACATCAAATGGTGCAATAACAAGTGAATAATTTATAGGCATTTCTTGATGTCTACTAATATTACAAATTCTTTGACATTCATCACAAGACTAGACATACTTACGAGCATCTTTCAAGAGAGTCGGCTAATAAAACCAGATTGTAATACCTTGTGTGCAATTCTGTCTCTAGCATGGTGTCCTCCATAAGATTCAGAGTGACACTTGCATAGGATTTATTCCTATTCATGCTTAGGTACACAATGTCTAATAACACTATCTAATCCTTCTTTATAAAGGTGTGGGTCATCCCAGAAGTAATGTCTTAAATAATAGAGAAACCTTTTCTTTTGCTGGTATGTGAAACTAGGTGGTATAAATTTAGCAACAATGTAATTAGCATAATCAGCATTCCATGGAGTACTACGAGAAGTATATATGACAGCAAGTTGTTCATAAGGAAAGCTATCATCAATAGATAGTGGGTCATCAAGAAAAGTTTCTAACCTAGACAAGTTGTTTGCTACGGGGTTCTCAGCTCCCTTTCTATCAATAATATACAAATCAAATTCTTGTAGCAGGAGAGCCCATCTAATAAGTCTAGGTTTAGCATCTTTCTTTTCCATAAGATTTTTAATAACAACATGCTTAGTGTGAACAGTTACTTTGGAATCAAGAATATAAGATATGAACTTACCACAAGCAAACACAACCACTAAAAAATATTTTCAGTAGTAGCATAATTTCTTTGAGCACTTTCTAGAGTTTCACTAGCATAATGGATAACATTTAATTTATTATCAACTCTTTGTCCTAGAACACCAGCAATAGCATAATCACTAGCATCACACATAATTTCAAAGGGTAGGTTCCAATCAGGTGGTTGAACAATAGGTGCAGAAATCAAGGCTTTCTTAAGTATTTCAAAGGCTTCTACACAATCATCATCAAAAACAAATGGAACATCTTTTTGAAGGAGATTAGTAATAGGCCTAGAAATCTTGGAGAAGTCTTTAATAAATCTCCTATGGAAACCAGCATGACCAATGAAACTTCTTATACCTTTGATATCTTTAGGACACTGTATTTTTTCAATAGCATCAACTTTAGTTTTATCCACTTCAATACCTCTTTCGGAGATTTTATGCCCCAAGACAATACCTTCCTTAACCATAAAGTGGCACTTCTCCCAATTTAAGACAAGATTAGTCTCTTCACATCTCTGCAAAACTGGATCAAGGTTGCTTAAGCAATCATCAAAAGAAATCATCCATGAAAACCTCAAAAATCTTTTCACAAAAGTTAGAGAATATAACAGTCATACATCTTTGAAAGGTAGCATGTGTATTGCATAAACCAAAAGGCATACGTGTATAAGAAAAAGTATCGAAAGGGCAAGTAAAAGTAGTTTTTTCTTGATCCTCTTGTGACACAGGTATTTGAGAAAAACTAGAATAACCATCTAGAAAGCAAAAATGTGTATGTTTGGATAGTATTTCTAGCATTTGATCAATAAAAGGTAGAGGATAATGATCTTTCCTAGTAGCTCTATTTGATTTTCTAAAATCAATTAACATTCTATAACCTGTAACAATTCTTTGTGGGATCAATTCATTCTTATCATTGGGAACAACAGTAATACCTCCCTTCTTAGGGACACAATGAACAGGACATACCCATCTACTATCGCGATAGGATAAATCATACCTACTTCCAAAATCTTTAATATTTCATTTCTTATCACTTCTTTCATCTTAGGATTTAATCGTCGCTGGTGATCAACAACTGGTTTAGCATCAGGCTCCATATTAATTTTATGCTAACTTAGAGTGGGACTAATGCCCTTAAGATCATCCAGAGTATACCCAATAGCGGAACAATGCTTCTTCAGAGTTTTCAATAATTTCTTTTCTTCATGCTCTGAAAGGTTAGCACTGATAATAACAAGATATATCTTCTTTTCATCAAGATAAGCGTATTTCAGAGTATCAGGTAATTGTTTAAAATCAAACACATGATCACTCTTGGGTGGTAGAGGGTCTCCAAGAGTCTCAACATGCAAATTGTGTTTCAAGACAGGCATTTGTTTAGAGTATTTCATCTATTTCATTTCTTTCATTCATAAACATATCATTTTCATGGTCTAGCAAATATTGTTCTAAAGGTTTAGTAGGAGGCACGACAATAGAAGAAAGACCAATAATTTCATCTTTACTAGGAAATTCTTTATCATGGGTTTGTCTATGACATTTGGAGAAATTAAACTCATGAGACACATCCCCAAAATTCACACTAACAGTTTCTTTCTCACAATCTATTTTATCGTTAACAGTGTTTAAGAAAGGTCTTCCAAATATAATGGGACAAAAATCATCTTGTGGGGAACCAAGAACTAAAAAGTCAGTAGGGTATTTTATTTTCCCACACAAGACTTCAACATCACTAACTCCCAATTGGGTAGATAGTATCTCTATTACCAAGCTTAATAGTAACATCAATATCTTCTATTTCAGCAGGTGCAATATCATTCATAATTTCTTGACATAAGGTAAAGGGAATTGCACTCACACTAGCACCCAAATCACATAAGCCATGATAACAATGATCTCCTATTTTAACAGAAACAACAAGGCTATGTTTATGTTTATCACCGGGTTTGGCAATTCTAGCAGCTTCATCACAAAAATAAATAACATGCCCATCAATATTATTGATCAAGAGATCTTTAACCATAGCAAAACTAGGTTCAACTTAAATTTTTTAAGGGGGTGTAAGTGTTCTAGTATAACTCTTACGAACCACATATGAAGCTTTAGCTTGTTCTTTTATTCTAACAGGGAAAGGTGATTTCTCAATATAAGCATTAGGAACAATGGATCATTATAAGTAATAGTTTCTTCTTCAACTTTAATAGGTTCTACTACTTTTATTTCAATGGGAGGATGCTATTTAAACCACTTCTCCTTAGGGAGATCAACATGAGTAGCAAATGATTCATAGAAAGAAGCTACTATCTTAGAGTCAAGTCCATATTTAGTGCTAAATTCACGGAAAGCATTGGTATCCATAAAAGATTTAACACAATCAAACTTAAGGTTTATACCTGACTCCTTACCTTCGTCGAGCTCCCAATCTTCAGAGTTGCGTTCAATTATTTCCAATACATCCCATTTGAATTCAATAGTATCAAGCATGGATTGATCATTATGAGTAAGCCAAGCATAAATATTCTGAATAATAATTTCTCACGAGAGCTCATGATTGGGGCATGAATATATCATTGAATGAAGCCTCCTCCAATCTTGAGAGATACTTTCTCCTTTACGAGGCCAAAAATTATATATATAATTCCGATCACGGTGAACTAGATGCATAGGATAAAACTTCTAATGAAATTCCAATTTCGATCGGTTGTAGTTCCAAGTCCCAATATCATCGCATAGCCTATACCATGTCAATGCCTTTCCCTTCGAAGATAAAGGGAATACCTTCTTCTTGACATTATCCTCGGGCAAACCTGCAAGCTTAAATAATTCACAAACTTCATCCACATAGATTAGATGCATATTAGGATATAGTATTCCATCTCCTGCATAAGGATTAGCTAGCAGTTTCTCTATCATACCCGAAGGAATTTCATAATAAATATTTTCAGTAGGGGTAGTAGGTTGATGAGCAACTCTTTGCTCTTCCGGTCGAGGTGAAGATACCCCGAACAAGCCCCTCAAAGGATGATTCTCCATAGTAACAAGTGACAGTAAATTTCAGCACGTAATATAAATTTTCCCTTACCAAATTCCTCTCACCAAAGGCGCTTCACTCCCCGGCAACGGTGCCAGAAAAGAGTCTTGATGACCCAAAAGTATAGGAGATCTATCGTAGTCCTTCCAATAAGTAAGAGTGTCGAACCCAATGAGGAGAAAAAGGAAATGATAAGCAGTTTTCAGTAAGGTATTCTCTGCAAGCACTGAAATTATCAGTAACAGATTGTTTTTTATAAGATAATTCGTAACGGTAACAAGTATCAAGTGTGACAAAGGTGCAACAAGGTGGCCCAATCCTTGTTGTAGCAAAGGATTAGCCTAGACGAACTCTTATATAAAGCAAAGCGCTCACGAGGACACATGTAAATTATTGTCAAGTTAGTTTTCATCATGCTCATATGATTCACGTTCTTTACTTTGATAATTTGATATGTGGGTGGACTGGTGCTTGGGTGCTGCCCTTACATGGAAAAGCCTCCCACTTGTGATTAACCCCTCTCGCAAGCATCCGCAACTACGAAAGAAGAATTAACATAAATCTAACCATAGCATGAGACATGTGGATCCAAATCAGCCCCTTATGAAGCAACGCATAAACTAGGGTTTAAGCTTCTTTCACTCTAGCAACCCATCATCTACTTATTACTTCCCAATGCCTTACCCTAGGCCCAAATCATGGTGAAGTGTCATGTAGTTGACATTCACATAACACCACTAGAGGAAAGACAACATACATCTCATCAAAATATAGAACGAATACCAAATTCACATGATTACTTATAACAAGCCTTCTCCCATGTCCTCTGGAAAACAAACATAAGTACTCACAAAGCATATTCATGTTCAAGATCAGAGGGGTATTGAATATCATTAAGGATCTGAACATATGATCCTCCACCGAATAAACCAACTAGCATCAACTACAAGGAGTAATCAACACTACTAGCAAGCCACATGTACCAATTTGAGATTTTGAGACAAAGATCGGATACAAGAGATGAACCAGGGTTTGAAAGGAGACGGTACTCATGAATATGTTGATGGATATTGACCCCCTCTTGATGAGAGGATCATTGGTGATGACGATGTCTTCGATTTCCCCCTCCAGGAGGGAAGTTTCTCCGGTAGAATAGCTTTGCCAGAGCCCTAGATTGCTTCTGCCCAGGTTCTGCCTCGAGACGCGGCGCTTCATCCCGAAAACTTGTTTATGATTTTTTCTAGGTAAAAACCCTTCATATAGTAGAAGATGGACACCGGGGACCTGCCAGGGGGGCAGAAGCCCTAGGGGCGCGCCCCCAGGCTTATGGCCACCTGGTGGTTCCCCTCTGGTATTTTCTTCGCCCACTATTTTTTATTCCAAAATAATTCTCCATAAATTTTCAGGACTTTTGGAGTTGTGCATAATAGGTCTCTCAGATTTGCTCCTTTCCGGCCAAGAATTCCTGCTGCGGGCATTCTCCCTCTTTATGTAAACCTTGTAGAATAAGAGAGAAAAGGCATAAGTATTGTACCATAATGTGTAATAATATCCCATAATGTAATAAATATCAATGTAAAAGCATGATGCAAAATGGACGTATCATTGGGCAATTGATAGAAAAGCAAATAATTTTGACGATATCCAAGGCAATGGTCATGTATATAGGCATCACGTCCGAGTCAAGTAGACCGAAATGATTCTACATCTACTACTATTACTCCACACATCGACCCTATCCAGCATGCATATAGTGTATTAAGTTCGTGGAAAACGGAGTAACGCCTTAAGCAAGATGACATGATGACAACAAGATAAACTCACATATGAATAAACCCCATCTTTTTACCCTTAATAGCAATGATACATATGTGTCATGTCCCTTTCTTTCACTGGGATTGAGCACCACAAGATCGAACACATTACAAAGCACATCTTCCAATGAAAGATAAATCAATCAAGTTGGCCAAACCAAACCAACAAATTGGAGAATAAATACGAGGATATAACAGTCATGCATAAAAGAGTTTAGAGAAATCTCAAACGATATTCATGGCTAGATCTGATCATAAACTCACAATTAATCGGATCCCAACAAACACACCACAAAAAGTCATTACATCAAATAGATCTCCAAGAACACCGAGGAGAACATCGTATTGAAGATCAAATAGAGAGAAGAAGGCATCTAGCTACTAACTATGGACCCATAGGTCCATGGTAAACTACTCACGCATCAGTGTCCAGCAGAGTGTTGGAAAAGACCTCCGGATGGGATCTCATGGTTCTGGAACTTGCGGCGGCGAAAAAATTATTTCATGGACTCTTCTGTTGGTTTCATGATTTTAGAGAATTTATAGAGGCAGAGTTAGGTCAAACGGAACTAAGTGGGCCCCACCACCCACCAGGGCGCGCCCTGGTGCCTTGTGGGCCCATGGTGCATCATCTAGTCTTCTCCCAAAGCTTCTACTATCTCTTTTGTCCAAAAAAATACCCAAAAAGTTTCGCGGCATTTGGACTTCGTTTGGTACTGATATTTAGTGGAACCAAAAACAAGCAAAAAAACAGCAACTGGCATCGGAACTAAGGTAATAGGTTAGTCCCAAAAAATGATATATAATTGCTTGTAAGTGTATAAAAACATCCAAGATTGATAATATAACAGCATGAAACAATAAAAATTTATAGATACGTTGGAGATGTATCAAGCATCCCCAAGGTTAATTCCTGCTCGTCCTCGAGTAGGTAATGATAAAGACAGAATTTTTGATGTGAAATGTTGATACGTCTCCAACGTATCTATAATTTTTTATTGTTCCATGCTATTATATTATCCATCTTGGATGTTTTATATGCATTAATACGCTATTTTATACCATTCTTTGGGACTAACCTATTAACCTAGTGCCCAGTGCCAGTTGCTATTTTTTCCTTGTTTTTGTCTTTTACAGAAAATCAATACCAAACGGAGTCCAAACGGAACGAAACTTTTTGAGGATTTTTCTTGGACCAGAAGATAACCACGAAGCTTTGGGGGGAGGCCAGAGGAGCCACGAGAGGGCCACAAGCCTGATACATCTCCAATGTATCTATACTTTTTGATTGTTCCATGCTATTATATTATCAACTTCGGATGTTTATGGGCTTTATTATACACTTTTATATTATTTTTGGGACTAACCTATTAACCTAGAGCCCAGTTCCAGTTTCTGTTTTTTCCTTGTTTTAGATTGTCGCAGAAAAGGAAAATCAAACGGAGTCCAATTGACCTGAAACTTCAAGAACTTATTTTTGGAAGGAAAGCAACCCGGGAGACTTGGGGTCTACGTCAAGGAAGCTTCGAGGAGGCCACAAGGTAGGGGGGCGCGCCCACCCCCTGGGCGCGCCCTCCACCCTCGTGGGCCCCTCGTGGCCCCCCTGACGTACTTCTTTCGCCTATATATCTCCATATACCCTAAAACATCCAAGAGCACAATAGATCGGGAGTTCCGCCGCCAGAAGCCTCCGTAGCCACCGAAAGCCAATCTAGACCCGTTCCGGCACCCTGCCGGAGGTGGCAATCCCTCTCTGGTGGCCATCTTCATCATCCCGGTGCTCTCCATGACGAGGAGGGAGTAGTTCTCCCTCGGGGCTGAGGGTATGTACCAGTAGCTATGTGTTTGATCTCTCTCTCTCTCTCTCTCTCGTGTTCTTGAGGTGGTACGATCTTGATGTATCGCGAGCTTTGCTATTATAGTTGGATCTTATGTTTCTCCTCCCCCACTACTCTCTTGTAATGGATTGAGTTTCCCCTTTGAAGTTATCTTATCGGATTGAGTCTTTAAAGATTTGAGAACACTTGATGTATGTCTTGTCGTGCGTATATGTGGTGACAATGGGATATCACGTGATTCACTTGATGTATGTTTTGGTGATCAACTTGCGGGTTCTGCCCATGAACCTATGCATAGGGGTTGGCACACGTTTTCATCGTGATTCTCCGGTAGAAACTTTGTGGCACTGTTTGAGGTTCTATGTGTTGGTTGAATAGATGAATCTGAGATTGTGTGATGCTTATCGTATAATCATACCCATGGATACTTGAGGTGACATTGGAGTATCTAGGTGACATTAGGGTTTTGGTTGATTTGTGTCTTAAGGTGTTATTCTAGTACGAACTCTAGGGCTGTTTGTTACACTTATAGGAATAGCCCAACGGATTGATTGGAAAGAATAACTTTGAGGTGGTTTCGTACCCTACCATAATCTCTTCGTTTGTTCTCCGCTATTAGTGACTTTGGAGTGACTCTTTGTTGCATGTTGAGGGATAGTTATGTGATCCAATATGTTATTATTGTTGAGGGAACTTGAACTAGTGAAAGTATGAACCCTAGGCCTTGTTTCAACACATTGCAATACCGTTTACGCTCACTTTTATCATTAGTTACCTTGCTGTTTTTATATTTTCAGATTACAAAAACCTTTATCTACCATCCAGATACCACTTGTATCACCATCTCTTCGCCGAACTAGTGCACCTATACAATTTATCATTGTATTGGGTGTGTTGGGGACACAACATACTCTTTGTTATTTGGTTGCAGGGTTGCTTGAGAGAGACCATCTTCATCCTACGCCTCCTACGGATTGATAAACCTTAGGTCATCCACTTGAGGGAAATTTGCTACTGTCCTACAAACCTCTACACTTGGAGGCCCAACAACGTCTACAAGAAGAAGGTTGTGTAGTAGACATCAAGCTCTTTTCTGGCGCCATTGCCGGGGAGGTTAGCGCTTGAAGGTATATCTTTAGATCTTGCAATCGAGTCTTTTAGTTTCTTGTTTTATCACTAGTTTAGTTTATAAAAGATAACTATAAAAAAATGGAATTGAGTTTGTGTCATACGCTTCATCTTTTTAATATCTTTCGTGAGTACGATGGAAAGGAAAATTGTGCCAAAGTGTTAGAAGAAGAATGCATTAAAATGTTTGGCACTAAATATTTGAATGATGAGCATGATTGCAATGTTGTTAGTATGAATTCCTTGAATATCCATGATGCTAATGATATGCAAAGCCAAAAGCTTGGGGAAGCTATGTTTGATGAAGATGATATTTTTTGTCCCCCAAGTTTTGATGAAAAAATTTATTATGATGAAAGCGTGCCTCCTATTTATGATGATTATATTGATGAAAGTGGATTTGGAGAGGTCATGACTTTATTTTGTGATGAATCCACTATTCCGGAGGAGGTTCCAATTGATTATGAGAACAAAGTTGCTATCTATGATGATTATTGTGAGGATTTGTATGCTATAAAGAATAATGATATCCATGAAACTTGTCATCATGATTTTAGTTTTCAATTGGATTATGCCTCACATGATAATTATTTTGTTGATTTTGCTCCCACTATTATTCATGAGAAGAATTTTGCTTATGTGGAGAGTAATAAAATTTCTATGCAAGTAGATCATGAAAAGAATGCTTTAGGTGCTGGTTATATTGTTAAATTCATTCATGATGCTACTGAAAATTATTACGAGGGAGGAATATATACTTGTAGGAATTGCAATAATATCAAGTTTCCTCCCTATGTGCTTAAAATTTTGAAGTTATGCTTGTTTTACCTTCCTATGCAAGTTGATTCTTGTTCCCACAAGTTGTTTGCTCACAAAATCCCTATGCATAGGAAGTGGGTTATACTTAAATGTTCTAGTAATATTCTTCATGATGCTCTCTTTATGTTTCAATTCTTATCTTTTATGTGAGCATCATTGAAATCATCATGCCTAGCTAGGGGTCTTAAACGATAGCGCTTGTTGGGAGGCAACCCAACTTTATTTTTGTTCCTTGCTTTTTGATCCTGTTTAGCAATAAATAATTTATCTAGCCTATGTTATTATTTAGTTTTTATGTTTTAATTAGTGTTTGTGCCAAGTAGAACCTTTGGGAAGACTTGGGTGAAGTCTTTATGATCATGCTGTAAAAAACAGAAACTTTAGCGCTCACGAGAACTGCTGCCATTTTTATTTAGAGAGTGATATTTAGTTAATTCTTTTCGAAGATGATTAATAGATAAATTCCTCAGGTCAAGAAATTTATTTGAGAATTTTATGTGTCCCATAAGTATACGTTTGATCCAGATTACTACAGACTGTTCTGTTTTTGACAGATTCTGTTTTTCGTGTGTTGTTTGCTTATTTTAATGAATCTATGGCTAGTAAAAGAGTTTATAAACCATAGAGAAGTTATAATACAGTAGGTTTAACACCAATATAAATAAAGAATGAGTTCATTACAGTAACTTGAAGTGGTGTTTTGTTTTCTTTCGCTAACGGAGCTCACGAGTTTTCTACTTTAAGTTTTGTGTTGTGAAGTTTTCACGTTTTGGGTAAAGATTTGATGGACTATGGAATAAGGAGTAGAAAGAGCCTAAGCTTGGGGATGCACAAGGCACCCCAAGGTAATATTCAAGTACAACCAAGAGCCTAAGCTTGGGGATGCCCCGGAAGGCATCCCCTCTTTCGTCTTCGTTCATCGGTAACTTTACTTGGAGCTATATTTTTATTTACCACATGATATGTGTTTTGCTTGGAGCGTCATTTTATTTTATTTTTTTGCTTTCCGTTTTAATAAAATACCAAGATATGAAATTATTAAATGTTAGAGAGTCTCCACATAGTTCCATAATTGTTCGACTACTCATTGATCTTCACTTATATCTTTCGGAGTAGTTTGTCATTTGCTCTAGTGCATCACTTATATCTTTTTAGAGCACGGTGGTGGTTTTATTTTATAGAAATAGATGAACTCTCATGCTTCACTTATATTATTTTGAGAGTCTTTAGAACAACATGGTAGTTTGCTTTGGTTATGAAACTAGTCCTAATATGATGGGCATCCAAGAGGGATATAATAAAAACTTTCATATAAAGTGCAGTGAATACTATGAGAAGTTTGATACTTGATGATTGTTTTGAGATATGAAGATGGTGATATTACAGTCATGCTAGTTGAGTAGTTGTGAATTTGAGAAATACTTGTGTTGAAGTTTGTGATTCCCGTAGCATGCACGTATGGTGAACCGTTATGTGATGAAGTCGGAGCATGATTTATTTATTGATTGCCTTCCTTATGAGTGGCAGTCGGGGATGAGCGATGGTCTTTTCCTACCAATCTATCCCCCTAGGAGCATGTGCATAGTACTTTGTTTCGATAACTAATAGATGTTGAGTCCATGGATTATACGCACTCTCACCCTTCCACCATTGCTAGCCTCTCTAGTACCGCGCAACTTTCGCCAGTACCATAAAACCACCATATACCTTCCTCAAAATAGCCACCATACCTACCTATCATGGCATTTCCATAGCCATTCTGAGATATATTGCCATGCAACTTTCCACCATTCCGTTTATTATGACACACTTCATCATTGTCATATTGCTTTGCATGATCATGTAGTTGACATCTTATTTGTGGCAAAGCTACCGTTCATAATTCTTTCATACATGTCACTCATGAGTCATTGCACATCCCGGTACACCGCCGGGGGCATTCATATAGAGTCATATCTTGTTCTAAGTATTGAGTTGTAATTCTTGAGTTGTAAGTAAAAAGAAGTGTGATGATCATCATTATTAGAGCATTGTCCCAGTGAGGAAAGGATGATGGAGACCATGATTCCCCCACAAGTCGGCATGAGACTCTGGACGAAAAAAAGAGGCCATAAAAAAAGAGAAGGCCCAAATAAAATAAAAATAAAAATAAATGATGAGAGAAAAAGAGAGAAGGGGCAATGCTACTATCCTTTTACCACACTTGTGCTTCAAAGTAGCACCATGATCTTCATGACAGAGAGTCTCATATGTTGTCACTTTCATATACTAGTGGGAATCTTTCATTATAGAACTTGGCTTGTATATTCCAATGATGGGCTTCCTCAAAATGCCCTAGGTCTTCGTGAGCAAGCAAGTTGGATGCACACCCACTAGTTTCTTTTGTTGAGATTTCATACACTTATAGCTCTAGTGCATCCGTTGCATGGCAATCCCTACTCACTCATATTGATATCTATTGCTGGGCATCTCCATAGCCCGTTGATACGCCTAGTTGATGTGAGACTATCTTCCCCTTTTTGTCTTCTCCACAACCACCATTCTATTCCACCTATAGTGCTATATCCATGGCTCATGCTCATATATTGCGTGAAGATTGAAAAAGTTTGAGAACACCCAAAGTATGAAACAATTGCTTGGCTTGTCATCGGGGTTGTGCATGATTTAAATATTTTGTGTGGTGAAGATGGAGCATAGCCAGACTATATGATTTTGTAGGGATAGCTTTCTTTGGCCATGTTATTTTGAGAAGACAAAATTGCTTGGTTAGTATGCTTGAAGTATTATTATTTTTATGTCAATATTAAACTTTTTGTCTTGAATCTTATGGATATGAACATTCTTGCTACAATAAAGAGAAATACATGATTAATATGTTAGGTAGCATTCCACATCAAAAATTCTGTTTTTATCATTTACCTACTCGAGGACGAGCAACAATTAAGCTTGGGGATGCTGATACGTCTCCAACGTATCTATAATTTTTGATTGTTCCATTCTATTATATTATCAACTTTGGATGTTTATGGGCTTTATAGTACACTTTTATATTATTTTTGGGACTAACCTATTAACCTAGAGCCCAGTGCCAGTTTCTGTTTTTTCCTTGTTTGAGAGTATCGTTGAAAAGGAAAATCAAACGGAGTCCAATTGACCTGAAACTTCACGGAACTTATTTTTGGAAGGAAAGCAACCCGGGAGACTTGGAATCTACGTCAGGGAAGCTCCGAGGAGGCCACGAGGTAGGGGCGCGCCGTCCACCCTCGTGGGCCCCTCGTGGCCCCCCTAACGTACTTCTTCCGCCTATATATCTCCATATACCCTAAAAACATCCGAGAGCACAATAGATCGGGAGTTCCGCCGCCAGAAGCCTCCGTAGCCACCGAAAGCCAATCTAGACCCGTTCCGGCACCCTGCCGGAGGGGGCAATCCCCCTCTGGTGGCCATCTTCATCATCCCGGTGCTCTCCATGACAAGAAGGGAGTAGTTCTCCCTCGGGGCTGATGGTATGTACCAGTAGCTATGTGTTTGATCTCTCTCTCTCTCTCGTGTTCTTGAGGTGGTACGATCTTGATGTATCGCGAGCTTTGCTATTATAGTTGGATCTTATGTTTCTCCTCCCCCTCTACTCTCTTGTAATGGATTGAGTTTCCCCTTTGAAGTTATCTTATCGGATTGAGTCTTTAAAGATTTGAGAACACTTGATGTATGTCTTGCCGTGCGTATCTGTGGTGACAATGGGATATCACGTGATTCACTTGATGTATGTTTTGGTGATCAACTTGCGGGTTCCGCCCATGAACCTATGCATAGGGGTTGGCACACGTTTTCGTCGTGATTCTCCGGTAGAAACTTTGGGGCACTCTTTGAGGTTCTATGTGTTGGTTGAATAGATGAATCTGAGATTGTGTGATGCTTATCATATAATCATACCCACGGATACTTGAGGTGACATTGGAGTATCTAGGTGACATTAGGGTTTTGGTTGATTTGTGTCTTAAGGTGTTATTCTAGTACGAACTCTAGGGCTGTTTGTGACACTTATAGGAATAGCCCACCCGATTGATTGGAGAGAATAACTTTGAGTTGGTTTCGTACCCTACCATAATCTCTTCGTTTGTTCTCCGCTATTAGTGACTTTGGAGTGACTCTTTGTTGCATGTTGAGGGATAGTTATGAGATCCAATTATGTTATTATTGTTGAGGGAACTTGCACTAGTGAAAGTATGAACCCTAGGCCTTGTTTCAACACATTGCAATACCGTTTACTCTCACTTTTATCATTAGTTACCTTGCTGTTTTTATATTTTCAGATTACAAAAACCTTTATCTACCATCCATATACCACTTGTATCACCATATCTTTGCCGAACTAGTGCACCTATACAATTTACCATTGTATTGGGTGTGTTGGGGACATAAAACTCTTTATTATTTGGTTGTCGGGTTGCTTTAGAGAGACCATCTTCATCCTACGCCTCCTACGGATTGATAAACCTTAGGTCATCCACTTGAGGGAAATTTGCTACTGTCCTACAAACCTCTGCACTTGGAGGCCCAACAATGTCTACAAGAAGAAGGTTGTGTAGTAGACATCAAAGCCCCGGAGGCGCGCCCTAGGGTGGCGCCCCCAAGCCTGTGGGCATTTTGAGACTCCCCTAACCCTAATTCCAGCTCTATAAATACCCAAATATTCCCCGTACACCAGGGAGCACACCAAAAATACTTTTCTGCCGCTGCAAGCTTCTGTTCTCGTGATATCCCATCTCGGGGCCTTTTCTAGTACTCTGTTGGAGGGGTATTCGATCATGGAGGGCCTCTACACCAACCTTGCTGCCCTTCCGATGATGTGCGAGTAGTTTACCACAAACCTACGGGTCCATAGCTAGTAGCTAGATGGCTTCTTCTCTCTCTTCGATCGTAAATACAATTTTCTCCTCTATGTTCTTGGAGATCTATTCGATGTAATATTCTTTTGTGGTGTGTTTGTTGAGATACAAGGAATTGTGGGTTTATGATCAGATTATCAATGAATATTATTTGAGTCTTCTCTGAACTCTTTTATGCATCATTAAGATAGCCTTGTATTCCTCTCTGATTTATTGATTTGGTTTGGCCAACTAGATTGATCTTTCTTGCAATGGGAGAGGTGCTTTGTGATGGCTTCAATCTTGCGGTGTCTTCACCTAGTAACAGATGGGGTAGCGAGGCACGTATTTGTATTGTTGCCATTAAGGATAAAAAGTTGGGGTTTTACCATATTGTTTGGATCTATCTCTCTATATCATGTCATCTTGCTTAAGGCATTACTCCATTCTTGTTAACTTAATACACTAGACGCATGTTGGATAGCGGTCGATGTGTGGAGTACTAGTAGTAGATGCAGAATCATTTCGGTCTCGTTGTCACGGAAATGATGCCTATATTCATGATCATTGCCTTAGATATCGCCATAACTATGCGCTTTTCTATCAATTGCTCAACAGTAATCGGTTACCCACCGTATGCTTTCTTCAAGAGAGAAGCCTCTAGTGAAACCTATGGCCCCCTGGTCTATTTCTATCATATTATTTTTAGATCTATAAAACCAAAACCCCAAAAATACCTTGCTGCAATTTATTTATATTTACATTATTTTACAGTTTTACTTACCTTTTATACATATCTCACTCTTGCTAGTGATCGTGAAGGGATTGACAACCCCTTTTCCGCGTTGTGTGCAAGTGTTTGTTAGTTTCTGCAGGTGCATCTATTGGATACTTGCGTGTACCTCCTACTAGATTGATACCTTGGTTCTTAACTGAGGGAACTACTTACCTCTACTTTGTTGCATCACCCTTTTCTCTTCAAGGAAAAAATCAACACAAGCTCAAGAAGTAGCAGGAAGAATTTCAGATGCTGTTGCCGGGGAGGATCTACATCAAGCCTACCAAGTACCCATCAAAAACTCTCATCTCTTGCATTTACATTATTCGCCATTTTCCTCTCATTTTCCTCTCCCCCACTTCTAAAATGTTTTCAGGAAAACACAAGAATATTTTCCGTTCTATTTTCCCTTTTTGTTTGCCTTTATGTCTTTACTTGGTTTGTTTGCTCATTTGCTTGGCATAATATTATGTTTATTCCAAATCAGAAAGCAAAAATTTTGTGGATCCTCATCCACTTGCTAATCTTTTTAAAATATCCAATTATGATGAATACTTGCTAGTGAGTTGAGTGCACTGGATTATCTTTATGAAGTTTTGATTGAAATTCGTGAATCTCAAAATTATGATGAACTTTATAAAGTGATTCATGATTGCTCCTTGAATAAAAATTATGGTTGCAATTATGTTATTATAAAGTTTGTTAATGTCAATTGTGTTAATGATATGCAAAACCCCAAGCTTGGGGATGCTAATTTTGTTATATCCACTACTTATTGTAATGATCATGATTGGGGTGATGCATCTTATGATCTTGTAAATTTATTTAATCCTCATGATGAATATGTTTGCAATAATATTGAAAGTGGGTTTGGAAGAGTGTCAACTCTAGGTAAAAATAATCCCACATGTTTGGAGAGTGATCAATCTTATGAAATTTATGATAAAAGTGGGCATGGAGAAGTCATGACTTTATTTATGATAATCCCACTATTTTGGAAGAGTGTCAACTTTGCATGCATGTGGAACAATTAGAAAATATGTTATGTGATAGCTATATTGTTGAATTTGAATATGATCACACATGCAATTATTATGAGAGAGGAAAATGTGGTTGTAGAAATCTACATGTTACTAAATTACCTCTCATTATGTTGAGATTGCTATTGTTTCTTAATTCTTCCTTGAGTTGCTAGTTTTTGCTTGTCTTGATAAATATTTTCCCTATGAAATGCCTATGCATAGGAAGTATGTTAGACTTAAACTTGTTTTTCACATGCTATATGATGCTCTCTTTGTGCTTCAATTTTTTGTCTTTCATGTGAGCATCATTAAAATTATCAACACCTAGATAGAAGGTTTTAAAGAAAAGCGCTTGTTGGGAGACAACCCAATATTCTTATTTTATGTTTTTATGAGTTTATGCAATATTACTTTTGTAAGATTTGTGTTTTAGTGTTTTAATTAGTGTTTTAGTGTTTTAGTGTTTGTGCACCACCGGGAGAGAGGGGGAGAGATACCCCCTCCTTCTTATTCTTCTTCCTTGCCCCCCTAGATGGGAGGATGATATGTCTCCGTCGTATCTACTTTTCCAAACACTTTTGCCCTTGTTTTGGACTCTAACTTGCATGATTTGAATGGAACTAACCCGGACTGACGCTGTTTTCAGCAGAATTACCATGGTGTTATTTCTGTGCAAAAACAAAAGTTCTCGGAATGGTCTAAAACTTCACAGAACAACTTTTCGGAAATAATAAAAAATCCTTGCAAAAGATGAAGGCCAGGGGTCCCACCACCTATCCATGAGGGTGGGGGCGCGCCCCCTACCTCGTGGGCCCCTTGGAGCTCCTCCGACCTCAACTCCAACTCCATATATTTGGTTTCGGGGAGAAAAAAATCAGAGAGAAGGATTCATCACGTTTTACGATACGGAGCCATCGCCAAGCCCTAAAACCTCTCGGGAGGGCTGATCTGGAGTCCGTTTGGGGCTCCGGAGAGGGGAATCTGCCGCCATCATCATCATCAACCATCCTCCATCGCCAATTTCATGATGCTCACCGCCGTGCGTGAGTAATTCCATCGTAGGCTTGCTAGGCGGTGATGGGTTGGATGATATTTATCATGTAATCGAGTTAGTTTTGTTAGGGTTTGATCCCTAGTATCCACTATGTTCTGAGATTGATGTTGCTATGACTTTGTTATGCTTAATGCTTGTCACTAGGGCCCGAGTGCCATGATTTCAGATCTGAACCTATTATGTTTTCATCAATATATGAGAGTTCTTGATCCTATCTTGCAAGTCTATAGTCACCTATTATGTGTTATGATCCGTTAAGCCCGAAGTGACAATAATCGGGATACTTACCGGTGATGACCATAGTTTGAGGAGTTCATGTATTCACTGTGTGCTAATGCTTTGTTCTGGTACTCTATTAAAAGGAGGTCTTAATATCCATTAGTTTCCATTAGGACCCCGCTGCCACGGGAGGGTAGGACAAAAGATGTCATGCAAGTTCTTTTCCATAAGCATGTATGACTATATTCGGAATACATGCCTACATTACATTGATGAACTGGAGCTAGTTCTGTGTCACCCTAGGTTATGACTCATACATGATGAACTGCATCCGGCATAATTCTCTATCACTGATCCATTGCCTACGAGCTTTCCATATATTGTTCTTGGCTTATTTACTTTTCCGTTGCTATTGCTATCATCACTACAAAATACCAAAAACATTACTTTTGCTACCGTTATCCTTTGCTACCGTTACCACTACTATCATATTGTTTTGCTACTAAATACCTTGCTGCATATATTAAGTTTCCAGGTGTGGTTGAATTGACAACTCAGCTATTAATACTTGAGAATATTCTTTGGCTCCGCTTGTGTCGAATCAATAAATTTGGGTTGAATACTCTACCCTCGAAAACTGTTGCGATCCCCTATACTTGTGGGTTATCAAGACTATTTTCTGGTGCCGTTGCCGGGGAGCATTGCTCTATTCTTTGAGTCACTTGGGATTTATATCTGCTTATCATTATGAAGAACTTGAGAGATCCAAAAACCAAGATTTATCCCTCAACTACGAGGGGAGGTAAGGAACTGCCATCTAGCTCTGCATTTGATTCACCTTCTGTTTTGAGTAAGCTTGCGACACCTAAACCTGCTTCTGCTATTCGTTCTGATATGTCGCATGTTATTGATGATGCCACTTCTACTATGCATGATACTTATGATGAAACTACTTCTATGCTTGATACTACTGTGCCACTTGGTGAATTTCTTGATGAACAACTTGCTAGGGTTAGAGAGAATGAAAATATTGAATCTGATAATACTAATAAAAGTGATGATGAAGACTCACCTGTTATTTCTAAGGGTTATGTTTTTGATAAAGAAGCTTCTTTAGCTATTTTAGCCTGCAAAGATAGATACGAACTCAAGAGGTTATTAGCTAAATGGAAGCAGCAATCTCTTAATGCTAGAATGAAACCTGACCCTGCTTTTGCTACTTCACCTATCTTTGTTACCGATAAGGATTATGAATTCTCTATTGATCCTGATATAATTACTTTGGTTGAATCTGATCCTTTTCATGGCTATGAATCTGAAACTGTTGTGGCACATCTTACTAAATTAAATGATATAGCCACCCTGTTCACTAATGATGAGAGAACTCGTTACTTTTATGTCCTTAAAATATTTCCGTTCTCATTAAAGGGTGATGCTAAGATATGGTTTAATTCTCTTGATCCTGGTTGTGTGCGTAGTCCCCAGGATATGATTTATTACTTCTCTGCTAAATATTTCCCTGCTCATAAGAAACAAGCTGCTTTAAGGGATATATATAATTTTGTGCAAATTGAAGAAGAGAGTCTCCCACAAGCTTGGGGGAGGCTTCTCCAATTACTTAATGTTTTGCATGATCATCCTCTTAAGAAAAATGAAATACTTGATATCTTTTATAATGGACTAACCGATGCTTCCAGAGATTACCTGGATAGTTGTGCTGGTTCTGTTTTCAAGGAAAGAACACCGGATGAAGCTGAAATTCTATTGAATAATATGTTGGCAAATGAAAATAATTGGACACTTCCTGAGCCAGCTCCTGAGCCTATTCGTAAACCAACTCCGAAGAAGAGGGGTATTCTATTTCTCAGTCCTGAAGATATGCAAGAGGCAAAGAAATCTATGAAATAAAAAGGTATTAAAGCTGAAGATGTTAAGAATTTACCTCCTATTGAAGAAATACACGGTCTTAATTTACCGCCTATTAAAGAAACATATGATATTAACCCATTACCTATCGAAGAAGTACATGGTCTTGATAACCCGACACAGGTAGTGAAGGTAAATTCTCTCTATAGATATGATAAAGCTGAAATCCCATTTACTAAGTTTGCTAGCCCATGCTTAGATGAGTTTGATAAATTTATGGGTAAGCAAGAAGATTTTAATGCTTATTTTGGTAGACAATTGAAATACAATTCCAATATGCTTGAACACTTGGGTGATTATATGGCTAATGTTAAAGGTGAACTTAAACTTATTAGTAAACATGCTTCTATGGTTACCACTCAAGTAGAACAAGTACTTAAAGCTCAAAATGATTTGCTCAATGAATTAAATAGCAAGAATAATGATAATGCTGTTAGAGTTATGACTAGAGGTGGTAAAATGACTCAGGAACCTTTGTATCCTGAAGGCCATCCTAAGAGAATTGAGCAAGATTCTCAGAGAAATAATATAGATGCACCTAGTTCTTCTAAAAGGAAGAAAAATAAAAATGATAGGACTTTGCATGCTTCTAGTGAACCTATTACTGAAACACCTGAGAATCCAAATGATATTTCTATCTCTGATGCTGAAACACAGTTTGGTAATGAACCTAAAACTAGTGATAATGTTAATGATAATGTTCATGATGATGCTCGACCTAGTAATAATAATGATATAGAAATTGATCCTGTTGTTGATCTTGATAACCCACAATCAAAGAATCAACGTTATGATAAGAAAGACTTTGTTGGTAGGAAACATGGTAAAGAAAGAGAACCATGGGTTTAGAAACCCGTGCCTTTTCCTCCTAAACCATCCAAGAAAAAGAATGATGAGGATTTTGAGCGCTTTGCTGAAATGATTAGACCTATCTTTTTGCGTATGCGATTAACTGATATGCTCAAAACCAATCCTTATGCTAAGTACATGAAAGATATTATTACAAATAAAAGAAAGATACCGGAAGCTGAAATTTCCACCATGCTTGCTAATTATACTTTTAAAGGTTGAATACCTAAGAAACTAGGAGATGCAGGAGTACCTACTATACCATGCTCCATTAGAAGAAACTATGTTAAAACTGCTTTATGTGATCTTGGAGCCGGTGTTAGTGTTATGCCTCTCTGTTTATATCGTAGACTTGATTTGAATAAGTTGACACCTACTGAAATATCTTTGCAAATGGCTGATAAATCAACTGCTGTACCTGTTGGTATTTGTGAGGATGTGCCTGTTGTAGTTGCAAACGTTACTATTTTAACGGACTTTGTTATTCTTGATATTCCTGATGACGATAGTATGTCTATTATTCTTGGAAGATCCTTTTTGAATACTGCAAGGGATGTTATTGATTGCACTAAAGGCAATGTCACTTTTCATGTTAATGGTAATGAGCATACAGTACACTTTCCGAGGAAACAACCTCAAGTTCATAGTATCAACTCAATTGGAAAAATTCCATCGATTATATTTGGAGGTCTTGAATTTCCTCTTCCTACTGTCAAGAAGAAATATGATATTCTTATTATTGGGGATGTGCATATCCCCGTTAAGGTAACATAGTGTTATTCGAAATTTCTCCGGTTCCATGTTATTTGGAATGAGTTCGTTAACAAGACTTGATCAACCTTGTTAGTGATTCCTTTTGATGAGCATGAGATGGATGAAACTAGAAGGCACAACTCTCTGTACCCTCCTTTTACTTTCTGTTATTTATATTAAATAAAATAAAATAGTATTTTTCTATTTGTTATCTAGTTATCCGTGCAATATAAAAATACCCCGAAAATAAAAGTTCTCCAAATGCCCTGAAATTTAAATATGATTTTTTCTAGAATATTTGAGAATATTTGGCACCGAGAACATAGCAGGGGGGTCATCCACCTGGCCACGAGGATGGAGGGTGCGCCCTACCCCCTGGGCGCGCCCCCTGCCTCGTGGGCTCACGGTGGCCCTCCTCCACTTATCCTTTCACCCACACACTTCTTCCTCCCACAAACACGAATATCCAGTTCATACCCGAGGCCAAGCTCGTTTTGCTGCCATTTTCGATCTCCTTGCTCAAAGCACCTCTCACAAAACTGCTTGGGGAGATTGTTCCTTGGTATGTGACTCCTCCATTGGTCCAATTAGCTTTCGTTCTAGTGCTTTATTCATTGCAAATTTTTGCTGCTTAGGTGAGCCTATTCTTGAGCTTGCATGTCAAATTTATATGGTCAAAAGTAGTTTTGATGCATGATATAGGCTCTAGGCACTTGTAGGAGTAGTTGCTATCAATATTATTGAGTTTGGTTCACTTTTATTTTGAAGTTACTAAAAATTTCAGAATTTTTCAGAAAATAATGAAGAGACTTTTGAGGGGCTCATCGAGCCGAAGCTCGAAGGAAAAGGCACAGAAGCCTAAATATAATCTGCCTCGCACCGCGGAGGCCTCACCGCCTTCCTCCATGACCAACGCGATCAGTATCTCTTACTCACAAATATCTTTATGCAAAATTTCATTTCCATTCTAGGAGCTCACCACCTATGGTGGACTTTTATTTATATGATGAGCATAAGGAGATGTCACTTTAGGATTTTTGTCGGGTTTGTTTGATCCTTTTCGAGGGCAGCGTAGAGGAACCACATTGAGACGATGTAGATGGGTTTATTGATACCATCACTGTAGGGGAAACGAGGAAGGTTTTGATGCACGAATCACTAGCATACATTTTCCTGTTTTACGCTACTTTGCAATATTTGCTAGTCGTTGCTTAATTGGTCGTGGAAACTGTGGAAACCTTAGTGTTCCTGATATTATTATTTTGTTCCATGGTTTATTCAGTGATAACTCTGTTATGGGCGGTATTATTGCTAAACGGTTAAGTTTGAACCATACAAAGGGCCCCATCTTTAGAGGCATCTATGCTTCACGCCTAGCTGCACATTTTAACATACCTATTAGGCATTATGAGAAGGAAGAAAAATTGATGCCTCATGTTTACTTAGATTATAAGAGTATGGTAGCACATGATTTTATTGTTAAGAATTATAACATCCCAAATTTTCAATTTGGAATGTTTTACAATTATTAGTTAAGCATCTATGCATTTTGTTTGAATTGTGTGGCATTTGGAAATTTTCAGAGGCATTTGAGTTTTGTTTGAATTGGATTCAACTTGGCAGTTGAAATTTATTTCAAAAAGAAATGACTGACAAAATACGTGAGCAAAAGTATGAGAGGAGTAAACATGACACTCCAAAAATGTCAGAAGAAAAACATGGCCAAAAAGTTTGAATTCAAATTCGAATCTTATTTGGGATTTCCAGAAGATGTTTTTTTTAGTTTGTGTTTTGCCTCTGGAAAAATGTCCACATTGTAGGATTAATTCCCCTGAGAATTTTGATATATATATGTCATATATAAAAATACTATAGTTTTATCTATATTTAGTTTTCTCTCTGTGTGATTATTCAAAAAAAAGGAAAAGAAACCCCCGAGCTGGCCAGACCAACCGGCCCAGCCAGCCACCCGACGCGGCCCAGCAGCGAGCCGCAGCCGCAGCCCAGCCGCGCCCGCACCCGAATCCCCTCCCGACCGGTTGCCCGCTCGTCTCATCCCCCCCTCTCTCTCACACTGACAGCGGGGCCCGCCCTCATCTCTTTCCCCTCGCGCACGACACGCCACACCGGAGCACGCACGGAGCGCGCCCGACACCGCGATCTTCTCAGGATCGCGATCCCGTGTCGCCCCCTCCTCCAAGACCTTGCCCTATATAAACCCCTCGACCTCCTCTGTCAATCCCCTAAAACCCTAAGCTCAAAACCACCCGTAGCCACCGCCGTCGCCAAATGCATCTCGCCGCCGCCGCCTCGGTTCGCCACCGCTTGTGCCAACGGTGAGCATCCCCCTTGACTCCAAGCTCCATCACGCGGACTGCCTCATCCTCCCACAACCCCCTGACATCTTTTTGATCTTCCTCAATGCCTACAGGAAGCCGCCCAAGCACCGCCGCTCTTCGCCGGAGCTGCAGCTCACCAGGACCCCGCCGTCGATGCCCCGTCCGTTTCCGTCGTCCCCGAGCCACCTCGACATCACCACCGCCTCTGCAACACTCCGCCGCCTCACCCCGACATCTTCGCCGCCCTCCCCGATCCCCGGAGCCGCCGCGCCGTCCACGCCCGAGCCGCCGTCGCCTGTCGCCATCGTCACAACCGTGGTGAGTCGCTGGAGCCGCTCCCCGCCGTCTGATCTGCTATCCATGGCCTATATTAGATCACACGAAGAGTTTTTTTAGTAAATTGGTTTAGTTTCAGTTTTTTTAGGTTAGGTTGGTTTATTTTAATTTGCGGTTTTGTTAGACCGGCTGCGCGGTTTATTTCTGTTTAGCCGCGGGCGTGTTTTAGTTAGTTTTCACCTGAGCGTTAGATAGGTCCAGTAGCACCAGTTTTGTTTTTAGTTTTAATTTTAGTTTCTGTTTTTAAAACAGAATAGTTCCAATCTTGAAAAGTCTATATCTTTTAGGTTATTTATTATTTTTAGTTGATTCTTTTTTTGCTAGTTTACAAATTTCCTATAGTTTCTGAAGAAAATAGATTCGGCCATGTTTAAGTTTATAAAAATAGTTTTATATTAGTTTTAGTCAGATTAGTATTTCTGCTATAAAATGAGCTAGGATTATTATTTTTTAGTGATTGTTTTTTTTCACTGCTTTGTTTTGACCGTGCCAAGCAGTAGGAATTTATTTGGGTATTTTTAGTCTTTATTGAAAATAGTTTTACTCGAAAACAACATTTTTAGTTTTATTTAGCTTGCTGCTGTTTTCTGTTGTTCTAATTAATTTAGGATTTTTTTCACCTCTGTTATATTATATTTTAGATTAGTTTCTGTAGTTACAGTGGGTGAACTTTTATTTACAGTAAAATAAAATGTTTTATTTTCTTGCTAGTTGTTGGTTTGGAGTTCTTCGAGTTTTCTTTGGTTTTGGTTTGAGTGCTTGTGTGATTTCCTTTAGCTTGCTGTTATGATATTTAGTGGAATATTTATTTGTGCTATTGTTTGACTCGATACAATTTCCGGAGTGCGAAGCTTGCTATCTCGAGTCACTAGCATTTGAAGACCGTCAGCCAGGCAAGTCATTTGATCATGTTTTACAATACCTATGATTTTGTTGCATTAGAATTATTCCTCCCCACCATGCATGCAGTAGGAGAATTTTAAGTTATGTCTTGAGTAGTATCGTGAGGTAGGATGAACCCAATTCCCCTTGCTACTATTGCCCGGGACGATGTAGTTTATCTTTCTATGCTCGTTGACGGGGTTGGTTGAGAGATTCATAAGGGAGATGTGAGAGTCAAGATGATGACAATCCCATGACTTCAAGCTCAAGATGGACTTAAAATTCACTACTGTGTGGAGGACGGTTGACGGGCACCCTGGAGGAACCAGCGGATGGCCGGGATGCATGGAGAAGCACCATGACATCTTGCAGAAAGCTTCACCCAGCCACGAAGAGACGGATGGATACCCCTTGACCGGAAGCTTACCTGTGCAGCCGCAAGCCATTATGGGCTCTGGCTAGGTTGACCTTAGGTGGGACTCTAGACGGACGGTGCTAGCAGATGTAGAAGAATGGTAGTACATGGATGGACACCGGCAGTGCCCAGAGAAACTCTACGGAAGACCCTGTTTCGTTCGTCCCATCTTCAAACACCAGGCAGTGCGAGGACATAAAGGAGGGAACGAATCTTGCAGGTAAAGTGCACAAGACTCTGCAGAGTAACAACGTAATTGATTAGCCGTGTCCCCGGTTACGGACAAATGAGCCTCTGGAAATTGGAGTATTTCGGAAATCTCAACACCGAACAAATAAATTAATTGAGGGGTTAATTAATAATTGGGAATGAGACATTGGTTGGCGGAACCATCTTAATAACTACCAACATTTTGTAGTAATTGTAAGCAAGTCCTTTGTTGTAGGGAAAAAATGGCTTTTTCGCAAAAACATAAAACTTAGAGCCCCACAGCCAAATTGCATATAGTGTTAGTAATTTTATTGTTGTTCTCTGTTCATGACTTGCCGGCATATTCAAAATGCTGACCTACACGGCTGCAACGTCTTATGTTGCAGAGGAGTTTTCTGACCAGGAGTGAGGCTACGATCCATGCTTGGCGATTGCCCTATGGAGTAGGATGGACTCGCTATTCGTCTACGCTTCCGTAGCTTTATTTAGTTTATTTCTCATGAGTTGGCCTTCGGCCGAATTTATTATGATGTAATAAAGACTCGATATGAGAATCGTGTAATAAATTCAGGTGTGGTTGAACTTTGAATCTTTTCATCAATGTACTGTGTGTGCCAGCATGATCTTGGGATGGTACAGCTACACAGAGACTTGACCGATTTTCGGTCGGGTCGTTACAGAGATGGTATTCAGAGCACACGCTGATCGTAGGATGTAACCCCTAGGATCGGAAAGCCATAGGAAGAAACTATTTTATTTTATATCCTTATCATTCCGTAATTCTCCCTTGTTCATTTGTGACGTCTCTCCGATTTCAACATTCTAGATGGCCGTCAAGTTCTTCCTAGTTCTGCTCCCAGAGTTTTGCCAGCCGGATGAGACAATGCTTTTCGGCAGGAGGCTGGTCCAGATCATCAAGGAATTGAAGATTGCTCTGTCGTCTATCACCGGGACCCCTATCATGGCATTTCCAAAAGACCCTCGCTATAGGATTAAGGTACACATACCAGGGAGGACTTTCGGAAGTCTCTCGGCGCCCGTTGACTTCAGGTTCACTACTCCCACTTGGATACTCAGGAGAGACATAGCAATTCATACTGCACTTGGACGCATCTAGGAGGAATATAGGGCCGAGCTCGTTGGATCAGACCACACCATGATTTCTCGCAGGACTGCAGATGGAGAGCTCATCTGCACTATTGATGACGACTCCATTCGCTCATATGCCCAAGACTTGGAGGCTCACATCAGGGCTCTAGAGATTCAGATGCGCAGGAGCTTGAAGACGCTCCAAAAGTTGCATCTTCGTGAAATGGAACTGGAGGATGCAACACGTGAAGCCCTATATGAGCATGAAGAAGAAGTCAAGGATTTTATGGATAGACTCGAGGACCGGAAGAAATATATTGCCACACTGGAGGAGAAGATGGATCTAGGAGAAGACCTTTTTCCAAGTGGAGATGATGGACCCCTCGTGAGTAATGACGAGGATTATGAAGAGAGCCCCACCGAAGGAAGCCGCAAGAGGAGGCACCGCACCAGAGGACGACGCACCAGAGGACGCAAGGATAATTGATGAAGACATTTAGTCGACCACCATGTTATTTTATTTTCGTCGATCAATTAGGCCGTTATTTTTGATTAGTCGTGAGATTTTGTAATCCGAGGTTGAACCTTGTTTGAGATGAATGAATAAATGATTGGTGTGATTATGTGTGTGCATTCATTTTGGTAGTGTTATTTTCTCATTAGACTCTTGTTCTATTCTAATTTCTCATCCACTCCATAACACCAGATGCCTCCGAGACGTGACCCTGGTTTCACTTTCCCGCCGGAGCTCACCCAGCTGATTCAACAACAGAATGCCTTAATGCAAATGCTCATCCAAAACCAAGGCAACAACAACAACAACAATCCACCACCACCGCCCCCTTCGATAACCTGACCCGGTTCCTAAGGCTGAATCCACCGGTGTTCTCTAGTAGAACCGGGCCGATTGTAGCTGATGATTGGCTCCGCAAGATCGGAAGGGATCTAACAACTGCTGGTACATCATCTGAATGTACCTGCAGCCTCTTGGTGGGAGAACTACACCGCCACTTATCCGGTCGCCACCATGACATGGGATCAGTTCCAGCAGGCTTTCCGTGCCGCTCATGTCTCAGCTGGAGCCATGAGTCTGAAGAAGCGTGAGTTCCGCAACTTACGCCAGGGGAACCGTACTATGGGGCAATATGTGGATGAGTTCAGCAACTTATCTCGCTATGCCCCAGATGATGTGGCCACAGATGCCGCAAACCAGGAGAAGCTTCTTGAGGGACTCAATGATGAGCTGGGAATGCAGCTAATGGTGGCTACCTTCAACAACTACCATGAGTTGGTAGACAAGGCCACTATACTTGAAGGCAAGCAGCAGCAGATTGAAAGCCGCAAGTGGAAATATGGCCAGGGAAAGTACAACTCCAGAGCTCAGCAGAAGCCCCGCTATGCCCCATACTCGGGAGGACATACCCATCACACCCATGGAGGACATAATCATGGAGGACATAACCATGGAGAGAATGGAAACAATCGCAACCAAGACAACAACTCCAAGTAAGGCAATGGAGGCAATGGCAACCAGCATCGTCCTGCTCCGACTCAGAAGGATCTCAGTCATATCACCTGTTTCAAGTGCCAGAAGACAGGACACTATGCCACCGATTGTCCGGAGGCCAAGAAGAGGAATGGAAACGGCAACGGCAATGGGAGCTCAGCAAAGAATCCCAACCCTTTTCCTCATGCTCAGATGAATCACATTGACATGGAGGACGTCTATGATCAGCCAAACACCGTGGTTGGTAAGTTTTTATTAAATTCACGTCCAGTATTGGTACTCTTTGATTCCGGTGCAACACATTCATTCATATCAAGGGTAGTTGTGGAAAAGTATGGGTTGCCCACTAGGACCCTTAGAACCCCGCTCCAAGTCACATCCCCAGGAGGAGAGATGATGGCAGGCTTAGGCTGCCGTTCAACCCTCAACATCGGAAATTTAGACCTCATAGCCTTAGAATCCCAGGGATTGGACGTGATCCTAGGCATGGACTAGTTGACGAAGTTTGAAGGGAACATCGACTGTGCCCGCGAGATGATTTTGCTCACCACCCCAGAGTAGAAGAGGATCAAGTATGTATCCAGACGCACACCGATGAAGAAGCAGGTGAATTCCCTCACGGGAGTGGTTCAGGAGGAAGTGTCTGTAGTACAAGATTGTCCAGATGTATTTCTGGAGGAGTTACCAGGAATGCCACCGGAAAGAGAAATAGAATTTCAGATCGAGTTATTACCTGGCACAGCCCCAATATCCAAGAGACCTTATCGGATGCCCCCGAATGATTTGGAAGAGATCAAGCAGTAGATCAAGGAATTATTGGAGAAAGGATATATTCGCCCAAGTTCGTCACCTTGGGGAGCCCCGGTTCTTTTGGTAGAGAAGAAGGATGGAACCCTGAGAATGGTTGTAGATTATCGTTCATTGAACGATGTGACCATCAAGAATAAGTACCCTCTGCCGATGATTAATGATTTATTTGATCAGCTAGTCAGAGCCAAAGTATTTTCCAAGATCGATCTTCGATCAGGGTATCATCAGCTGAAGATTCGTGAACAGGATATACCCAAAACAGCTTTCACCACCAGGTATGGTTTATATGAGTATACCGTCATGTCATTCGGATTGACTAATGCCCCTGCGTATTTCATGAGCATGATGAACAAGGTATTTATGGAATATCTGGACAAGTTTGCCGTGGTGTTCATCGATGACATATTGGTTTTCTTCAAGAGCGAGGAAGAGCACAAGGAACATCTGTGTCTAGTTCTGGAGAAACTCCGAGAACATTAGTTATATGCCAAGTTCAGAAAATGTGAATTTTGGTTGAAGGAAGTCGGATTCCTCGGACATGTTATTTCAGGAGAAGGAATAGCAGTCGACCCCACCAAGGTTGAATCAGTCACTGATGTCTACTACACAACCTTCTTCTTGTAGACGTTGTTGGGCCTCCAAGTGCAGAGGTTTGTAGGACAGTAGCAAATTTCCCTCAAGTGGATGACCTAAGGTTTATCAATCCGTAGGAGGCGTAGGATGAAGATGGTCTCTCTCAAGCAACCCTGCAACCAAATAACAAAGAGTCTCTTGTGTCCCCAACACACCCAATACAATGGTAAATTGTATAGGTGCACTAGTTCGGCGAAGAGATGGTAAAACAAGTGGTATATGGATAGTAGATAAAGGTATTTGTAATCTGAAATTATAAAAACAGCAAGGTAGCAAGTGATAAAAGTGAGCGTAAACGGTATTGCAATGCTAGGAAACAAGGCCTAGGGTTCATACTTTCGCTAGTGTAAGTTCCCTCAACAATACTAACATAGTTGGATCACATAACTATCCCTCAACATGCAACAAAGAGTCACTCCAAAGTCACTAATAGCGGAGAACGAACGAAGAGATTATGGTAGGGTACGAAACCACCTCAAAGTTATTCTTTCCAATCAATCCGTTGGGCTATTCCTATAGGTGTCACAAACAGCCCTAGAGTTCGTACTAGAATAACACCTTAAGACACAAATCAATCAAAACCCTAATGTCACCTAGATACTCCAATGTCACCTCAAGTATCCATGGGTATGATTATACGATATGCATCACACAATCTCAGATTCATCTATTCAACCAACACAAAGGACCTCAAAGAGTGCCCCAAAGTTCTACCGGAGAATCACGATGAAAACGTGTGCCAACCCCTATGCATAGGCTCATGGGCGGAACCCGCAAGTTGATCACCAAAACATGCATCAAGTGAATCACGTGATATCCCATTGTCACCACAGATATCCACGGCAAGACATACATCAAGTGTTCTCAAATCTTTAAAGACTCAATCCGATAAGATTACTTCAAAGGGGAAACTCAATTCATTACAAGAGGGAAGAGGGGGAGGAGAAACATAAGATCCAACTATAATAACAAAGCTCGCGATACATCAAGATCGTGCCAAATCAAGAACGCGCGAGAGAGAGATCAAACACATAGCTACTGGTACATACCCTCAGCCCCGAGGGAGAACTACTCCCTCCTCGTCATGGAGAGCACCGGGATGATGAAGATGGCCACCGGAGAAGGATTGCCCCCTCCGGCAGGGTGCCGGAACGGGTCTAGGCCGGTTTTTGGTGGCTACGGAGGCTTTTGGCGGCGGAACTCCCAATCTAATCTCTGTTCTGGAAGTTTTAGGTTACGTGCGTATATATGGGTGCAGGAGGTACGTCGGAGGAGCCACGGGGGCCCCACGAGGCAGGGGGCGCGCCCCCCACCCTCGTGGGCAGCTCCCGTATCTTCTAACGTGGGGTCCAGTCCATCAGGTGTGTTTCCTTCCAAAAATAACTTCTCCAGTTGATTTCGTTCCGTTTCGACTCCGTCTGATATTCCTTTTCTTCAAAACACTGAAATAGGCATAAAACAGCAAATCTGGGCTAGGCCTCCGGTTAATAGGTTAGTCCCAAAAGTAATATAAAAGTGGATAATAAAGTCCAATATTGCCCAAAACAGTAGATAATATAGCATGGAGCAATAAAAAATTATAGATACGTTGGAGACGTATCAAGCATCCCAGAGCTTAATTCCTGCTCGTCCTCGAGTAGGTAAATGATAAAAAGATAATTTTTGATGTGGAATGCTAGTTGGCATAATTTCAATGTGATTCTTCTTAATTGTGGTATGAATATTCAGATCTCAAAGATTCAAGGCAAAAGTTCATATTGACATAAAAATAATAATACTTCAAGCATACTAACAAAGCAATTATGTCTTCTCAAAATAATATGGCCAAAGAAAGTTATCCCTACAAAATCATATAGTCTGGCTATGCTCCATCTTCACCACACAACATATTTAAATCATGCACAACCCCGATGACAAGCCAAGCAATTGTTTCATACTTTTGATGTTCTCAAAATTTTTCAATCTTCACGCAATACATGAGCATGAGCCATGGATATAGCACTATAGGTGGAATAGAATGGTGGTTGTGGGGAAGAAAAAAGGGAGAAGATAGTCTCACATCAACTAGGCGTATCAATGGGCTATGGAGATGCCCATCAATAGATATCAATGTGAGTGAGTAGGGATTGCCATGCAACGGATGCACTAGAGTTATAAGTGTATGAAAGCTCGACAAAAGAAACTAGTGGCTGTGCATCCAACTCGCTTGCTCACGAAGACCTAGGGCATTTTGGGGAAGCCCGTCATTGGAATATACAAGCCAAGTTCTATAATGAAAGATTCCCACTAGTATACGAAAGTGACAACATAGGAGACTCTCTATCATGAAGATCATGGTGCTACTTTGAAGCACAAGTGTGGAAAAAGGATAGTAGCATTGTCCCTTTTATTTTATTTTTTATATTTTTTTATTTGTCCTCCCTTTTTTTTATTTGGCCTTCTTTTTTTATTTGGGACAATGCTCTATTAATGATGATCATCACACTTCTATTTATTTACAACTCAATGATTACAACTCGATACTAGAACAAAGTATGACTCTATGAATGCCTCCGGCGGTGTACCGGGATGTGCAATGATGCATGAGTGACATGTATGAAAGAATTATGAACGGTGGCTTTGCCACAAATACGATGTCGACTACATGATCATGCAAAGCAATATGACAATGATGGAGTGAGTCACAATAACGGAACGGTGGAAAGTTGAATGGCAATATATCTCAGAATGGCTATGGAAATGCCATAATTGGTAGGTATGGTGGCTGTTTTGAGGAAGGTATATGGTAGGTGTATGATACCGGCGAAAGGTGCGCGGTATTAGAGAGGCTAGCAAAGGTGGAAGGGTGAGAGTGCTTATAATCCATGGACTCAACATTAGTCATAAAGAACTCGTATACTTATTGCAAAAATCTATTGGTTATCAAAATAAAGTACTACGCGCATGCTCCTAGGGGGATAGATTGGTAGGAAAAGACCATAGCTCGTCCCCGACCGCCACTCATAAGGAAGGCAATCAATAAATAAATCATGCTCCAACTTCATCACATAACGGTTCACCATACGTGCATGCTACGGGAATCACAAACTTCAACACAAGTATTTCTCAAATTCATAACCACTCAACTAGCATGACTCTAATATCACCATCTCCATATATCAAAACAATTATCAAGTATCAAACTTCTCCTAGTATTCAACACACTCATAAGAGAATTTTATTATTCTTGAATAGCTAGCATATTAGGATTTTAAGCAAATTACCATGCTATTTAAGACTCTCAAAATAATATAAGTGAAGCATGAGAGTTCATCTATTTCTTCAAAATAAAACTACCACCATGCTCTAAAAGATATAAGTGAAGCACTAGAGCAAATGACAAACTACTCCGAAGGATATAAGTGAAGATCAATGAGTAGTTGAATAATTATGCAACTATGTGAAGACTCTATAACATTTAATAATTTCAGATCTTGGTATTTTATTCAAACAGCAAGCAAATCCTAACAAAATAAATTGACGCTCCAAGCAAAACACATATCATGTGGCGAATAAAAATATATCTCCAAGTAAAGTTATCGATGAACGAAGACGAAAGAGGGGATGCCTTTTGGGGCATCCCCAAGCTTAGGCTCTTGGCTATCCTTGAATATTACCTTGGGGTGCCTTGGGCATCCCCAAGCTTAGCTCTTACCACTCCTTGTTCCATAGTCCATCGAATCCTTACCCAAAACTTGAAAACTTCACAACACAAAACTTAACAAAAAACTCGTAAGCTCCATTAGTACAAGAAAATAAATCACCACTTCAAGGTACTGTAATGAACTCATTATTAATTTATATTGGTGTTAAACCTACTGTATTACAACTTCTCTATGGTTTATAAACTATTTTACTAGCCATAGATTCATCAAAATAAGTAAACAACACAAGAAAAACAGAATCTGTCAAAAATAGAACAGTCTGTAGTAAATATGGATCAAACATATACTTCTGGAACTCATAAAATTATAAAATAAATTGCTGGACCTGAGGAATTTATCTATTAATCATCTTCTAAAAGAATTAACTAAATATCACTCTCCAAATAAAAATGGCAGCAATCTCGTGAGCGCTAAAGTTTCTGTTTTTTACAGCATGATCAACAAGACTTTCCCAAAGTCTTCCCAAAGGTTCTACTTGGCACAAACACTAATTAAAAGCATAAAACCACATCTAAACAGACTCTAGATGAATTATTTATTACTGAACAGGAACAAAAAGCAAGGAACAAAAATAAAGTTGGGTTGCCTCCCAACAAGCGCTATCGTTTAACACCCCTAGCTAGGCATGATGATTTCAATGATGCTCACATAAAAGATAAGAATTGTAACATAAAGAGAGCATCATGAAGAATATGACTAGCACATTTAAGTCTAACATGCTTCCTATGCATAGGGATTTTGTGAGTAAACAACTTATGGGAACAAGAATCAACTTGCATAGGAAGGTAAAACAAGCAAAACTTCAAAATTTTAAGCACATAGAGAGGAAACTTGATATTATTGCAATTCCTACAAGCATATGTTCCTCCCTCATAATAATTTTCAGTAGCATCATGAATGAATTCAACAATATAACCAGCACCAAAAGCATTCTTTTCATGATCTACAAGCATATAAATTTTATTACTCTCCACATAAGCAAGATTCTTCTCATGAATAATAGTGGGAGTATCATAAGAGACTCGAATACTATAAATTGCTTCCACATTAAAAGGGTAATGTTCAGAAAAGGGGTAATCATAATCATGAAAAGTTTTATAAAAATAATCCTCACTACTTTTTATAGCATATGTATCATCACAATAATTATCATAAGTAGGAGGCATATTATTATCATTATAAATTTGCATATCAAAACTTGGGAGACTAAAAATATCATCTTCATTAAGCGTAGCATCCCCAAGCTTGGGACAAACATTAATTGCAGCAAATATATTCTCAAAAACATCATCTTCATCAAACATAGCATCCCAAGCTTGGGCCTTTTCATATCATAATCATAATCACTCTCATCATTAATAGTATAGATAGCACCAATAGTATAGCAATTATCATATTCTTCCAAGCAAGTGCCAAAAAGATTTTCAAGATCATAAGAAGTATCATTATCTTCCACAATTATATTTTCATGAGGCACAATAGTAATAGGAGCTGCATTATTTGGGAGAGATATCTTTTTACCTCTCTTCCTTTTTCTTTTCTTCTTCTTCACCACATCATGTGTGGGTTCAATCCTCTGTTTGGAGCTCCTTATTAATGAGATTGGTTGAATAGAAGGCTCCTCCTCGTTACCTGATTCATCATAAGAAATAATAGGAGGATATTGGGAAGTCTCTTCCCTTTCATTAGTATTCTCTTCATCCTCTATTTGTTTTCTTTTCTTTATGTAATTGGCAATATAAGGATTTTCAATACAATTCACCGCACAATACATATAAATTTCTTCTAGATCAAAGCCAAGAAGTTTGTAACGGGCAAATTCTGGAAGATCATTAGTTAAACGTTTCATTTCTTCATAACCCATAAGCAAACTAAGTTCATTATAATGAGCAAGGGAAATCAAGTCATCACAATTTTTGGACACGATTAGATTGTGAAACAATTTGCATCGGATAGCTAAATGACCACTTTCATTGCAAAGTCTACAAGTACGACCAAGATAATTTAAATTTTCAGCACATTCATCTAGCTCTAATTGCAACAATTTGGTTTCTAAGTACTTATGCTTATTGCAATATCTATCTTCCCTATTTGGTGTGTACTTACAAACCCAATGCACTCCACAAAAATTGACATGTTTATAGGAGGCATTTTCATCATAACTAGTGCAATCATCATTAGCATCATGGATATTCAAAGAATTCGTACTAACAACATTGCAATCATGCTCATCATTCAAAGATTTAGTGCCAAACATTTTATAGATTTCTTCTTCTAGCACTTGAGCACAATTATCCTTTCCATCATACTCACGAAAGATATTAAAAAGGTGAAGCGTATGAGACAAACTCAATTCCATTTTTTTATAGTTTTCTTTTATAAACTAAACTAGTGATAAAACAAGAAACTAAAAGACTAGATTGCAAGATCTAAAGATATACCTTCAAGCACTCACCTCCCTGGCAACGGCGCCAGAAAAGAGCTTGATGTCTACTACACAACCTTCTTCTTGTAGACGATGTTGGGCCTCCAAGTGCAGAGGTTTGTAGGACAGTAGCAAATTTCCCTCAAGTGGATGACCTAAGGTTTATCAATCCGTAGGAGGCGTAGGATGAAGATGGTCTCTCTCAAGCAACCCTGCAACCAAATAACAAAGAGTCTCTTGTGTCCCCAACACACCCAATACAATGGTAAATTGTATAGGTGCACTAGTTCGGCGAAGAGATGGTAAAACAAGTGGTATATGGATAGTAGATAAAGGTATTTGTAATCTGAAATTATAAAAACAGCAAGGTAGCAAGTGATAAAAGTGAGAGTAAACGGTATTGCAATGCTAGGAAACAAGGCCTAGGGTTCATACTTTCGCTAGTGTAAGTTCCCTCAACAATACTAACATAGTTGGATCACATAACTATCCCTCAACATGCAACAAAGAGTCACTCCAAAGTCACTAATAGCGGAGAACGAACGAAGAGATTATGGTAGGGTACGAGACCACCTCAAAGTTATTCTTTCCAATCAATCCGTTGGGCTATTCCTATAGGTGTCACAAACAGCCCTAGAGTTTGTACTAGAATAACACCTTAAGACACAAATCAATCAAAACCCTAGTGTCACCTAGATACTCCAATGTCACCTCAAGTATCTGTGGGTATGATTATACAATATGCATCACACGATCTCAAATTCACCTATTCAACCAACACAAAGGACCTCAAAGAGTGCCCCAAAGTTCTATCGGAGAATCACGATGAAAACGTGTGCCAACCCCTATGCATAGGTTCATGGGCGGAACCCGCAAGTTGATCACCAAAACATGCATCAAGTGAATCACATGATATCCCATTGTCACCACAGATATCCATGGCAAGACATACATCAAGTGTTCTCAAATCTTTAAAGACTCAATCCGATAAGATTACTTCAAAGGGGAAACTCAATTCATTACAAGAGAGAAGAGGGGGAGGAGAAACATAAGATCCAACTATAATAGCAAAGCTCGCGATACATCATGATCGTGCCAAATCAAGAACACGAGAGAGAGAGAGAGATCAAACACATAGCTACTGGTACATACCCTCAGCCCCGAGGGAGAACTACTCCCTCCTCATCATGGAGAGCACCGGGATGATGAAGATGGCCACCGGAGAAGGATTGCCCCCTCCGGCAGGGTGCCGGAACGGGTCTAGATTGGTTTTTGGTGGCTACGGAGGCTTCTGGCGGCGGAACTACCGATCTAATCTCTGTTTTGGAAATTTTAGGTTACGTGGGTATATATGGGTGCAGGAGGTATGTCGGAGGAGCCACGGGGTTGGAGAAGCGGATGATTCGGTTGCCGTCGCAATGGACTTGTATTTCCTGGAGTCCATGGCAGCCGGTGTCAAGGAAATGCAAGCCCGACATGACCAAAAGTGGCAGGTGCTCAAGGAGTGGCGCGAGTCTGCCAGCAAGGTGGACCAGAAGCTGAAGGACAAGTGCCTGGAGCTGCGCGAATGGCACGGTAAGCAGTTCAAGGTGCTTATGAGGCAGCAAGAGGCGATCCTAATGATGAGGGGAGATGTCATGGCTCGTGAAGTGCACCTGGCGGACCGCAAGGCACACCTAGACGTCAGGGAGCAAGAGATCTCCCTCCGGGAGGAGAATCTTGGAGCCACTCTACGTGCCAAAGATGACGATCTGGAGGCCCTCGTGCAGCAATGCACCAAGGAGTTGGAGGACAAGCACAAAGCTGCCATGGATGCCCTTACGACCGATTTCGCTGCTTGATTGAAGAAACTCACTGATGATCTAGCTGCCGCATCTGCTGCCAGGATTGATCTCGACCAATAGGTAACCAAGCTGACTGAAGAGCTTGTCGGGAGCACCAAGGAGGTGGAGGTCCTCAAGGAGGAAGCGCGAAAGATGGAGGTTCTCCTGACCGATGTGCAGTCGCAGCTTTCCTCCATGACTCAAAGCATTGAAACCACCAACGGCACCATCACCAATCTGAAGGCCAGGATCGACACCTTGGATAGTGCGGCAGAGTCCAACAGCACCCGCCAGCAGCAGTTGTCCAGAGATCTGGACAATGCCCAGCGTCTTCGAAAGGAGGCAGAAGACCAGCTGGCGAATCAATCTGAGCAGCTCAACCTCTGGATCGGGAGCCTGATTGATATCGCCATGCATCTTGGTGCCCTGATCGTTGTGATGGGCATGGATGGGCCAGCTTTTTCAGTCAACAAGCATGAAGTCCCCAGCGTCAAGATGGGAATTTTCTTGATGTGACCCTACAAGACGACGAGTCATTCGGAGGAACAATCTTTCACGGTACACACAAAAACAGTGAAGAACAAGACGGACAATTTTCATAATAGTCGGCGTAGACGACGAAGTAGCAGATTGGTTCTTCGGATCAAGCGATGCAAGAAAACCAAAGAATAATACTTACGAACTGAATCGAAGATATTGAACCACGCGCATAGCAGCAACTAAATCTCTCAGAGATTAGCAAATAAACGTAGGTATTTGACGTACCCAAACATGGTACTTTTCTGGTATTTTTCTTAACCCTATGTTCTCCCCTTTACACGACCGACTCCCGACCATCATATAGTGCACACAGGCACGTACGTACTCGAGACTCCTTGGATGACACGAATCCCATCTACTAGAAAAAGATAAAACGTTTCTCCTCCTATGATTGGGAGAGAGAGGAAAACAAACCTTCTAAAACTAACTCACGTAATAGCTAGTATTTGACCCAAAAACAAAGGAAACAACTAGTGCGATCTGATTGCCTTCAGATTCAAATCGGGTGGGCTATTCCTATAAGTGTCACAAACAGCCCTAGAGTTCGTACTAGAATAACACCTTAAGACACAAATCAACCAAAACCCTAATGTCACCTAGATACTCCAATGTCAGCTCAAGTATCCGTGGGTATGATTATACGATAAGCATCACACAATCTCAGATTCATCTATTCAACCAACACATAGAACCTCAAAGAGTGCCCAAAAGTTTCTACTGGAGAATCACGACGAAAACGTGTGCCAACCCCTATGCATAGGTTCATGGGCGGAACCCGCAAGTTGATCACCAAAACATACATCAAGTGAATCACGTGATATCCCATTGTCACCACAGATACGCACGGCAAGACATACATCAAGTGTTCTCAAATCTTTAAAGACTCAATCCGATAAGATTACTTCAAAGGGGAAACTCAATTCATTACAAGAGAGAAGAGGGGGAGGAGAAACATAAGATCCAACTATAATAGCAAAGCTCGCGATACATCATGATCGTGCCAAATCAAGAACACGAGAGAGAGAGAGAGAGAGAGATCAAACACATAGCTACTGGTACATACCCTCAGCCCCGCGGGAGAACTACTCCCTCCTCATCATGGAGAGCACCGGGATGATGAAGATGGCCACCGGAGAAGGATTGCCCCCTCCGGCAGGGTGCCGGAACGGGTCTAGATTGGTTTTTGGTGGCTACGGAGGCTTCTGGCGGCGGAACTACCGATCTAATCTTTGTTTTGGAAATTTTAGGTTACGTGGGTATATATGGGTGCAGGAGGTATGTCGGAGGAGCCACGGGGTTGGAGAAGCGGATGATTCGGTTGCCGTCGCAATGGACTTGTATTTCCTGGAGTCCATGGCAGCCGGTGTCAAGGAAATGCAAGCCCGACATGACCAAAAGTGGCAGGTGCTCAAGGAGTGGCGCGAGTCTGCCAGCAAGGTGGACCAGAAGCTGAAGGACAAGTGCCTGGAGCTGCGCGAATGGCACGGTAAGCAGTTCAAGGTGCTTATGAGGCAGCAAGAGGCGATCCTAATGATGAGGGGAGTCATGGCTCGTGAAGTGCACCTGGCGGACCGCAAGGCACGCCTAGACGTCAGGGAGAAAGAGATCTCCCTCCGGGAGGAGAATCTTAGAGCCACTCTACGTGCCAAAGATGACGATCTGGAGGCCCTCGTGCAGCAATGCACCAAGGAGTTGGAGGACAAGCACAAAGCTGCCATGGATGCCCTTACGACCGATTTCGCTGCTTGATTGAAGAAACTCACTGATGATCTAGCTGCCGCATCTGCTGCCAGGATTGATCTCGACCAATAGGTGACCAAGCTGACTGAAGAGCTTGTCGGGAGCACCAAGGAGGTGGAGGTCCTCTAGGAGGAAGCGCGAAAGATGGAGGTTCTCCTGACCGATGTGCAGTCGCAGCTTTCCTCCATGACTCAAAGCATTGAAACCACCAACGGCACCATCACCAATCTGAAGGCCAGGATCGACACCTTGGAAAGTGCGGCAGAGTCCAACAGCACCCGCCAGCAGCAGTTGTCCAGAGATCTGGACAATGCCCAGTGTCTTCGAAAGGAGGCAGAAGACCAGCTGGCGAATCAATCTGAGCAGCTCAACCTCTGGATCGGGAGCCTGATTGATAACGCCATGCATCTTGCTGCCCTGATCGTTGTGATGGGCAGGGATGGGCCAGCTTTTTCAGTCAACAAGCATGAAGTCCCCAGCGTCAAGCTGGGAGTTTTCTTGATGTGACCCTACAAGACGGCGAGTCATTCGGAGGCACAATCTTTCACGGTACACACAAAAACAGTGAAGAACAAGACGGACAATTTTCATAATAGTCGGCGTAGACGACGAAGTAGCAGATTGGTTCTTCGGATCAAGCGATGCAAGAAAACCAAAGAATAATACTTATGAACTGAATCGAAGAGATTGAACCACGCGCATAGCAGCAACTAAATCTCTCAGAGATTAGCAAATAAACGTAGGTATTTGACGTACCCAAACATGGTACTTTTCTGGTATTTTTCTTAACCCTATGTTCTCCCCTTTACACGACCGACTCCCGACCATCATATAGTGCACACAGGCACGTACGTACTCGAGACTCCTTGGATGACACGAATCCCATCTACTAGAAAAAGATAAAACGTTTCTCCTCCTATGATTGGGAGAGAGAGGAAAACAAACCTTCTAAACTAACTCACGTAATAGCAAGTATTTGACCCAAAAACAAAGGAAACAACTAGTGCGATCTGATTGCCTTCAGATTCAAATCGGGTGGGCTATTCCTATAAGTGTCACAAACAGCCCTAGAGTTCGTACTAGAATAACACCTTAAGACACAAATCAACCAAAACCCTAATGTCACCTAGATACTCCAATGTCAGCTCAAGTATCCGTGGGTATGATTATACGATAAGCATCACACAATCTCAGATTCATCTATTCAACCAACACATAGAACCTCAAAGAGTGCCCAAAAGTTTCTACCGGAGAATCACGACGAAAATGTGTGCCAACCCCTATGCATAGGTTCATGGGCGGAACCCGCAAGTTGATCACCAAAACATACATCAAGTGAATCACGTGATATCCCATTGTCACCACAGATACGCACGGCAAGACATACATCAAGTGTTCTCAAATCTTTAAAGACTCAATCCGATAAGATTACTTCAAAGGGGAAACTCAATTCATTACAAGAGAGAAGAGGGGAAGGAGAAACATAAGATCCAACTATAATAGCAAAGCTCGCGATACATCAAGATCGTGCCAAATCAAGAACACGAGAGAGAGAAAGAGATGAAACACATAGCTACTGGTACATACCCTCAGCCCCGAGCGAGAACTACTCCCTCCTCATCATGGAGAGCACCGGGATGATGAAGATGGCCACCGGAGAAGGATTGCCCCCTCCGGCAGGGTGCCGGAATGGGTCTAGATTGGTTTTTGGTGGCTATGGAGGCTTCTGGTGGCGGAACTCCCGATCTAATCTCTGTTCTGGAAATTTTAGGTTATGTGGGTATATATGGGTGCGGGAGGTACGTCGGAGGAGCCACGGGGCCCCACGAGGCAGGGGGCGTGCCCCAGGGGGGTGGGCACGCCCCCACCCTCGTGGGAAGCTCCCGTATCTTCTGACGTGGGGTCCAAGTCCGTCAGGTGTGTTTCCTTCCAAAAATAACTTCTCTAGTTGATTTCGTTCTGTTTCGACTCCGTCTGATATTCCTTTTCTTCAAAACACTGAAATAGGCGTAAAATAGCAAATCTGGGCTGGGCCTCCGGTTAATAGGTTAGTCCAAAAAGTAGTATAAAAGTGGATAATAAAGCCCAATATTGCCCAAAACAGTAGATAATATAGCATGGAGCAATCAAAAATTATAGATACGTTGGAGACGTATCCGTCACCAACTGGCACTCCCCCACCTCAGTCAAGGAGATCCGTAGTTTTCTCGGACTTGCAGGATATTATCGGAGATTTATTGAGAATTTCTCCAGGATTTCTAAACCCATGACTGAGCTGTTAAAGAAGGAAACCAAGTACATTTGGACCGAGGATTGTGAAGCCAGTTTTCAGGAGTTGAAGAAACGTCTGGTTACAACCCTAGTACTCATTTTGCCGGACATACACAAGGATTACCAGGTGTATTGTGAAGCTTCTCGTCAAGGACTCGGAGGAGTGCTCATGCATGAAGGAAAAGTTGTAGCTTATACCTCCAGACAGCTACGACCTCACGAGATGAATTATGCCACACACGATTTGGACTTAGCAGCCGTAGTGCATGCACTCAAGACATGGAGACATTTCCTTGTCGGAAATAGTTGTGATGTTTACACGGATCATAAGAGCTTGTGCATTTTCACGCAGAAGGAGTTGAACCTGAGACAAAGGAGATGGCTTGAATTGATCAAGGACTATGACATGAGATTGCATTATCACCCAGGGAAAGCAAATGTTGTAGCAGATGCCTTGAGCCGTAAAAGCCATGTGAACACCCTCATAGCTGGAGGATTACCTCAGAAATTAGCCGACGATCTCAGAGATCTCCGATTGGAGATAGTACCAAGAGGATTTGTCGCCACCTTGGATATTCAATCCACTTTGACCGAAAGGATCCGTGAAGCGAAGAAGACGGACAAGGAAATTGCAGAGATAAAGGAAAAGATGACTAACGGAAAGGCTAAAGGCTTTCGTGAGGATGAACATAGAACTTTATGGTTTGAGGATCGTATCTATGTGCCCAATGACCCAGAGGTCAGGAAGTTAATTCTTCAGGAGGCCCATGATTCACCGTACTCGATTCACCCAGGCAACACCAAGGTGTATCCGGATTTGAAGGAAAGTTTCTGGTGGACAGGTATGAAGAAGGATATTGCCGAGTACGTAGCAGTATGCGATGTTTGTCAGTGAGTAAAGGCGGAACATCAGAAGCCGGCAGGGTTACTTCAACCACTGCCGATTCCTGAGTGGAAATGGGAAACACTTGGAATGGAGTTTATCACAGGATTACCCCGGACCCGTTCAGGTTATGATTCTATCTGGGTAGTAGTTGATCACTTGACCAAGGTAGCTCATTTCATTCCCGTGAAGACTACATATACCAGCCCTAAGTTAGCCAAGATATACATGACCAAGATCGTATGCCTGCATGGAGTTCCGAGGAGTATCGTGTCAGATAGAGGAACACAATTTACCTCAAAGTTTTGGAATCAGTTGCATGAAACTTTGGGTACGAGGTTGGAGTTCAGTACAGCTTTTCATCCGCAGACAGATGGATAGACCGAGAGAGTCAACCAGATTCTGGAGGACATGTTGAGAGCCTGTGCGCTAGACTATGGGTCTAGCTGGGATGACAATTTGCCATACGCAGAGTTCTCGTACAACAACAGCTATCAGACCAGTCTGAAGATGGCCCCTTCCGAAGCTCTATACGGAAGGAGGTGCAGAACACCATTGCTGTGGGATGGTGTTGGAGACCGAATTTTTTTTGGTCCCGATCTTATCAGAGACTCTGAAGAGAAAGTCAAGCTAATTCGAGATAGACTCAAGATAGCCCAGTCGAGACAGAAGAGTTATGCCGACAGTAAATGCAAGGATATAACGTATGAAGTTGGAGATTGAGCATATCTCCGTGTGTCCCCACTTCATGGAATCAAGAGATTTGGGGTTAAAGGAAAGTTAGCACCCCAGGTTCATTGGTCCCTAGAAAATCCTCGAACGCAGAGGAGAAGTTGCGTATAAGCTGGAATTGCCAGAAGGATTTTCAGGAGTTCACGATGTCTTTCACGTATCCCAGCTGAAGAAATGCTATGCCGAGATGGCCGATATTCCTTTGAGAGACATAGTGCCCCTAGAGGCCATACAGCTGGATAGTGATCTGACTTATGAGAAGAAACCCGTCAGAATTCTCGAGACTGCGAACAGAGTTACCCATAGCAAGATCATCAAGTTTTGCAAGGTTCTGTGGAGCCACCACTCCGAGGAGGAAGTCACCTGGGAGAGAGAAGAAGATCTCCGCCGAGACCACCTGCACCTATTTGCTAGCCAACCCGAATCTCGAGGGCGAGATTCATCTTAAGGTGGGTAGGTTTGTAACATCCCAAATTTTCAATTTGGAATGTTTTACAATTATTAGTTAAGCATCTATGCATTTTGTTTGAATTGTGTGGCATTTGGAAATTTTCAGAGGCATTTGAGTTTTGTTTGAATTGGATTCAACTTGGCAGTTGAAATTTATTTCAAAAAGAAATGCCTGACAAAATACTTGAGCAAAAGTATGAGAGTAGTAAACATGACACTCCAAAAATGTCAAAAGAAAAACATGGCCAAAAAGTTTGAATTCAAATTTGAATCTTATTTGGGATTTCCAGAAGATGTTTTTTAGTTTGTGTTTTGCCTCTGGAAAAATGTCCATGTTGTAGGATTAATTCCCCTGAGAATTTTGATATATATATATATGTCATATATAAAAATACTATAGTTTTCTCTATATTTAGTTTTCTCTCTCTGTGATTATTCAGAAAAAGGAAAAGAAACCCCCGAGCTGGCCAGACTAACCGGCCCAGCCAGCCACCCGACGCGGTCTGGCAGCGAGGCGCAGCCGCAGCCCAGCCGCGCCCGCACCCGAATCCCCTCCCGACCGGTTGCCCGCTCGTCTCATCCCCTCTCTCTCTCACTGACCGCGGGGCCTGCCCTCATCTCTTTCCCCTCGCGCCCGACACCGCGATCTTCTCAGGATCACGATCCCGCGTCGCCCCCTCCTCCAAGACCTTGCCCTATATAAACCCCTCGGCCTACTCTCTCGATCCCCTAAAACACTAAGCTCAAAACCACCCGTTGCCACCGCATCGCCAAACGCATCTCGCCGCCGCCTCCTCGGTTCGCCACCGCTTCTGCCACCGGTGAGCATCCCCTTGACTCCAAGCTCCACCACGCGAACCGCCTCATCCTCCCACAACCCCCTGACATATTTTTGATCTTCCTCGATGCCTACAAGAAGCCTCCCGAGCACCGCCGCTCTTCGCCAGAGCTACAGCTCACCAGGACCCCGCCGTCGACGGCCCGGCCGTTTCCGTCGTCCCCGAGCCACCTCGACATCACCACTACCTCCGCAACACTCCGCCGCCTCACCCCGACATCTTCGCCGACCTCCCCGACCCCCGGAGCCGCCACCCCGTCCACGCCCGAGCCGCCGTCGCCTGTCGCCGTTGTCGCAACCGTGGTGAGTTGCCAGAGCCGCTCCCCGTTGTCCGATCTGCTATCCATGGCCTAGATTAGATCACACGAAGAGTTTGTTTTTTTAGCAAATTGGTTTTGTTTCAGTTTTTTTTCGGTTAGGTTGGTTTATTTTAAGTTGCGGTTTTGTTGACCGGCTGCGCGGTTTATTTTTGTTTAGCCGTGGGTGCGTTAGTTAGTTTTCGCCTGAGCGTTAGATAGGCCCAGTAGCGCCAGTTTTGTTTTTAGTTTTAATTTTAGTTTCTATTTTTAAAACAGAATAGTTCCAATCTTGAAAAGTCTATATCTTTTAGGTTATTTATTATTTTTAGTTGATTCTTTTTTTTAGTTTACAAATTTCCTATATTTCTGTAGAAAATAGATTCGGCCATGTTTAAGTTTATAAAAATAGTTTTATATTAGTTTTAGTCAGATTAGTATTCCTGCTATAAAATGAGCTAGGATTATTATTTTTTAGTGATTCTTTTTTTCACTACTTTGTTTTGAACTTGCCTAGCAGTAGGAATTTATTTGGGTATTTTTAGTCTTTATTAAAAATAGTTTTACTCGAAAACAACCTTTCTAGTTTTATTTAGCTTGCTGTTGTTTTCTGTTGTTCTAATTAATTTAGGATTTTTTTCACCTCTGTTATATTATATTTTAGATTAGTTTCTTTAGTTACAGAGGGTGAAATTTTATTTATAGTAAAATAAAATGTTTTATTTTCTTGCTAGCTGTTGGTTTGGAGTTCTTCGAGTTTTCTTTGGTTTTGGTTTGAGTGCTTGTGTGATTTCCTTTAGCTTGCTGTTGTGATATTTAGTGGAATATTTATTTGTGCTATTGTTTGACTCGATTGAATTTCCGGAGTGCAAAGCTTGCTATCTCGAGTCACTAGCGTTTGAAGGCCGTCAGCCAGGCAAGTCATTTGATCATGTTTTACAATACCTATAATTTTGTTGCATTAGAATTATTCCTCCCCACCATGCATGCAGTAGGAGAATTTTAAGTTATGTCTTGAGTAGTATCATGAGGTAGGATGAACCCAATTCCCCTTGCTACTATTTCCCGAGACGATGTAGTTTATCTTGCTATGCTCGTAGACGGGGTTGGTTGAGAGATTCATAACGGAGATGTGAGAGTCAAGATGATGACAACCCCATGACTTCAAGCTCAAGATGGACTTAAAATTCACTAGTGGGTGGAGGACGGTTGACGGGCACCCTGGAGGAACCAGCGGATGGCGGGGATGCATGGAGAAGCGCCATGACATCTTGCGGAAAGCTTCACCCAGACACGAAGAGACGGATGGATACCCCTTGCCCGGAAGCTTACCTATGCAGCCGCAAGCCATTATGGGCACTGGCTGGTTTGACCTTAGGAGTGACTCTGGACGGACGGTGCCAGCAAATGTAGAAGAACGGTAGGACATGGATGGGCACCGGTAGTGCCCAGAGAAACTCTACGGAAGACCCTGTTTCGTTCGTCCCGTCTTCAAACACCAGGCAGTGCGAGGACATAAAGGAGGCAACGAATCTTGCAGGTAAATTGCACAAGACTCTGCAGAGTAACAACCTAATCGATTAGCCATGTCCCCGGTTACGAACAAATGAGCCTCTGGAAATTGGAGTATTTTTGGAAATCTCAACACCAAAGAAATAAATTAATTGAGGGGTTAATTAATAACTGGGAATGAGAAATTGGTTGGTGGAACCATCTCAATAACTACCAAGATTTGGTAGTAATTGTAAGCAAGTCCTTTGTTGTAGGGAAAACCTGGCTTTTTCGCAAAAACATAAAACTTAGAGCCCCACAGCCAAATTGCATATAGTGTTAGTAATTTTATTGTTGTTCTCTCTTCATGACTTGCCAGCATATTCAAAATGCTGACCTACATGGCTGCAACATCTTATGTTGCAGAGGAGTTTTTCGACCAGGAGTGAGGCTATGATCCACGCTTGGCGATTGCCCTATGGAGTCGGATGGACTCGCTATTCATCTATGCTTCCGCAGCTTTATTTAGTTTATTTCTCATGAGTTGGCCTTCGGCCGAATTTATTATGATGTAATAAAGACTTGATATGAGAATCGTGTAATAAATTCAGGTGTGATTGAACTTTGAATCTTTTCATCAATGTACTATGTGTGCCAGCATGATCTTGGGATGGTACAGCTACACAGAGACTTGACCGATTTTGGGTCGGGTCGTTACAAGAATAGGGAAGGAGAGCTTAAATACAAATTGTTCTTTGATAAACATCATCCTGAGACTATTACCCTGCCTACTCCTTCCTTGTTTGATTTATCTGCAGGCCAGTACCTTGTTCTGTTAGAGGCTATTCACGCCTATCGGAACCCTACATCAGCCACAGAGCCAGAGCCGGAACCACAAGTTGAGCCTCCACGACAGTCCAATTACCATTGGGACCCGGAGATGATTGCCAACCAGTGGCAATCAGAGTCTTCTTCCTCGCAGTACGACCCCAACTATTATTATGGATATCCGCCAGGCCAGCCGTGGCCATAGACCAACTTAGGCCAAAAGCCTAAGCTTGGGGGAGTACATATTTCTCACCGACATTACATTTATGTTCACACACTCATTGCTAGATGTCAGTGCTCATACTTTTTCATTGTATCATCCATGCTAGTTTATTTTTATTTTTATGCTTTCTTCTTGTGTGTTTAATAAACTTTAAGGAAAACAAAAAAATTAGTTGTAGCTTTTAATTAGTTTAATTTCCATGCTTGTAGTAGTAATTAAAAAGAAAACCCCAAAAGATTTCATGTTCTTCTTTTGCTTGTCAGGAGCTTTCCCGTGTAAATCATTTTATTTCTTTTCTTTTCTTTGGGGGTCGATAGGAGAAGACCATAATTAAGTTGTTGAAGTAGCTCTTATATGCATTATTGTTGATCTGAGAAAAGAGCCCATATTGCCTTGTCTTCTCCTGTTTATTGAATGATTGCAGATTCCAGCTTAGTCCAATGCACGTGCACTATTATTATTCACACTATTCGGTCGTGCAAGTGAAAGGCAATTATGAAGATATATGATGGACTGACTGAGATGAGAAAAGCTTGTATGAACTCGACCTCTCTTGTTTTTGTAAATATGATTAGTTCATCATTCCTGATTTAGCCTATTATGAATAAACATGTTTGCAATGACAATTAGAGATCATAGTTTCTTGTGCCATGCTTGATTAGCTAGGATCTTATAATGGTTTACCTTGTGTGCCAACATGCTATTGAAATGGTTATGATGTGGTATGATAGGGTGGTATCCTCCTCTGAATGATTCAAGTGACTTGACTTGGCGCATGTTCACGCATGTAGTTGAAATAAAATCAACATAGCCTTCACAATATTTATGTTCATGGTGGATTATATCCTACTCATGCTTGCATTCGGTGTTGATTAATTTTAATGCATGTTCATGACTGTTGTCGCTCTCTAGCTGGTCGCTTCCCAGTCTTTTGCTAGCCTTTACCTGTACTAAGCGGGAATACTGCTTGTGCATCCAACTCCATAAACCCCAAAGTTATTCCATATGAGTCCACCATACCTACCTATATACGGTATCTACCTGCCATTCCAAGTAAATTTGTATGTGCCAAACTCTAAACCTTCAAATAAATATCTTGTTTTGTATGCTCGAATAGCTCATGTATCAACTAGGGTTGTCCATATCTTCCATGTTAGGCGGGTTATTCTCAAGAGGAGTGGACTCCGCTCCTCACTCACAAGAAAAATGGCTGGTCACTGGGATGCCAGTCCCATGCTTTATGCAAATCAAATCAAAATAATTGCAAACAAAACTCCCCTTGGGACTCTTGTTAGTTGGAGGCACTCGTTGTTTCGAGCAAGCCATGGATTGATGCTTGTTGGTGGAGGGGGAGTATAAACTTTACCATTCTGTTTGGGAACCGCCTACAATGTGTGTAGCATGGAAGATATTGCCATCTCTTGGTTCTTATGTTGACAATGAAAGTATAATGCTCAAAATATTATTCACCTCTATTTCAAACCGAGCTCTGGCAACTCTACAAATCCCTGCTTCCCTCTACGAAGGGCCATCTATTTACTTTCATGTTGAGTCATCCTCCTCTTATTAAAAAGCACCAGTTGGAGAGCACCACTGTCATTTGGATTCATTACTGTTAGTTTACATTGAGTATGACTTGACTGGATCCCTTTTACCATGAATTACAATGTATAGTCAGTCCATGGTCTTTAAAGGTGCTCTGCACTTATGTTTTGCGGTCTCAGAAAGGGCTAGCGAGATACCATCTTGTTATATCATATTATGATTGTTTTGAGAAAGTGTTGTCATCTAAGATTTATTATTATTGCTCGCTAGTTGATTATGCCATTGATATGAGTAAACTTGAGACCTATGCGTTATTGTGAATGTGGTTAGTTCATAATGTTTGTTGAAAACTTGAATGTTGGCTTTACATATTTACAACAACAAGAGCAAACAGAGTTTGTAAAAGTTTTTCTTTATCACTATCAGTTTATTAACTGAATTGCTTGAGGACAAGCCAAGGTTTAAGCTTGGGTGAGTTGATACATCTTTGTCGTATCTACTTTTCCAAACACTTTTGCCCTTGTTTTGGACTCTAACTTGCATGATTTGAATGGAACTAACCCGGACTGATGCTGTTTTCAGTAGAATTACCATGGTGTTATTTATGTGCAGAAACAAAAGTTCTCGGAATGACCTGAAACTTCACGGAACAACTTTTCGGAAATAATAAAAAATCCTTGCAAAAGATGAAGGCCAGGGGCCCACCACCTATCCACGAGGGTGGGGGCGCGCCTGCCCCCCTAGGGCGCGCCCCCTACCTTGTGGGCCCCCTGGAGCTCCTCCGACCTAAACTCCAACTCTATATATTTGGTTTCAAGGAGAAAAAAAATCAGAGAGAAGGATTCATCGCGTTTTATGATACGAAGCCGCCGCCAAGCCCTAAAACCGCTCGGGAGGGCTGATCTGGAGTCCGTTCGGGGCTCTGGAGAGGGGAATCCGTCGCCATCGTCATCATCAACCATCCTCCATCACCAATTTCATGATGCTCACCGCCGTGCGTGAGTAATTCCATCTTAGGCTTGCTGGACGGTGATGGGTTGGATGAGATTTATCATGTAATCGAGTTAGTTTTGTTAGGGTTTGATCCCTAGTATCCACTATGTTCCTAGCTTGATGTTGCTATGACTTTGCTATGCTTAATGCTTGTCACTAGGGCCTGAGTGCCATGATTTCAGATCTGAACCTATTATGTTTTCATCAAAATATGAGAGTTCTTGATCCTATCTTGCAAGTCTATAGTCACCTATTATGTGTTATGATCCGTTAACCCCGAAGTGACAATAATCGGGATACTTACCAGTGATGACCATAGTTTGAGGAGTTCATGTATTCACTATGTGCTAATGCTTTATTCCGGTACTCTATTAAAAGGAGGCCTTAATATCCCTTAGTTTCCATTAGGACCCCGCTGCCACGGGAGGGTAGGACAAAATATGTCATGCAAGTTCTTTTCCATAAGCACGTATGACTATATTCAGAATACATGCCTACATTACATTGATGAACTGGAGCTAGTTCTATGTCACCCTAGGTTATGACTGTTCCATGATGAACCGCATCCGGCATAATTCTCTATCACCAATCCATTGCCTACGAGCTTTCCATATATTGTTCTTCGCTTATTTACTTTTCTGTTGCTATTGCTATCATCACTACAAAATACCAAAAACATTACTTTTGATTTTGCTACTAAATACCTTGATGTAGATATTAAGTTTCCAGGTGTGGTTTAATGGACAACTCATATGCTAATACTTGAGAATATTCTTTGGCTCCCCTCGTGTCGAATCAATAAATTTGGGTTCAATACTCTACCCTCGAAAACTGTTGTGATCCCCAATCTTGTGGGTTATCAGAGGAGAGTTCCCCTTCTGGTCCATGGCCTCCATGGCGGCAGAGGGGCAGGAGCCCCTCCGAGATTGGATCTCCCTCTCTGTTCTCTTCTATTTCGCGTTCTTCAGATCTGGCCAAAAACCATTTCTTATATTCCGGGAGATCCGTAACTCCGATTGTGCTGATATTTTAACACGATTTTTTCCAGATATAAGTTTCCTTGCGCCCAAAGTAGAGACCCAATCAACATCCGAGGAGAGCACAACCCACCAGGGTGTGCTTGGCCCCTGGGGCATGCCCTGGTGTCTTGTGGGCACTGTGGGCCTCCGTTTGCACTGATTCCATGCCCCAAAGATCACATATATTCCAAAATTATTCTCCATAAATTTTTATCGCGTTTGGACTGTGTTTGATATGGATTTCCTACGAAACAAAAAACATGCAACAAACAGGAACAGGCACTAGGCACTGGATCAATAGGTTAGTCCAATAAATCATATAAAATGTTGCCAAAAGTATGTGAAAGTTGTATAATATTGGCATGAAACAATCAAAAATTATAGATACGAAGGAGACGTATCAGCATCCCCAAGCTTAATTCCTGCTCGTCCTCGAGTAGTTAAATGATAAAAAGATTATTTTTGATGTGGAATGCTACCTAGCATAAACTTGATCATATATCTAATCATGGCATGAATATTAAGACATAAGTGATTCAAAGCAATACTCTATAATTTGACATAAAGATATCAATACACATGCATCCCAACAAACAATGTAGTCTTTCAAAATGTCAATGCTAAAGAAAGGTATCCCTACAAAATCATATAGTCTTGTATATCTTCTCAACACAAAGTATTTATCATGCACAACCCCGATGACAAGCCGAGCAATTGGTTCATACTTTTTAACGCGCTTCTGCTTTTTTAACCCTCACGCAATACATCAGCGCAAGTGCTACCTCTTGAGCATGCGTTGGTTTTCCCTTGAAGAGGAAAGGGTGATGAAGCAAAGCAGCGTAAGTATTTCCTTCAGTATTTGAGAACCAAGGTATCAATCCAGTAGGAGACCACGTGCGAGTCACCTCGTACCTACACAAACAAATAAGAACCTCGCAACCAACACGATAAAGGGGATGTCAATCCCTTCACGGGCACTTGCAAGAGTGAGATCTGATAGAGATAATAATAATAAGATAAATATTTTTGGTATTTTTATGATATAAATTGAAAGTAAAGATTGCAAAATAAAATAGATTGGAAACTTGTATAATGGAAAATAGACCCCGGGGCCATAGGTTTCACTAGTGGCTTCTCTCAGGATAGCATAAGTATTACAGTGGGTGAACAAATTACTGTCGAGCAATTGATAGAATTGAGCATAGTTATGAGAATATCTAGGTATGATCATGTATATAGGCATCACGTCCGTGACAAGTAGACCGACTCCTGCCTGCATCTACTGCTATTACTCCACACATCGACCGCTATCCAGCTTGCATCTGGAGTTTTAAGTTCATAAGAACGGAGTAACGCCTTAAGCAAGATGACATGATGTAGAGGGATAAACTCATGAAATATGATATAAACCCCATCTTTTTATCCTCGATGGCAACAATACAATATGTGTCGTTTCCCCTACTGTCACTGGGATCGAGCACCGCAAGATTGAACCCAAAGCTAAGCACTTCTCACATTGCAAGAAAGATCAATCTAGTAGGCCAAACCACACTGATAATTCAAATAGACTTGCAAAGATAACCAATCATACATAAAAGAATTCAGAGAAGATTCAAATATTGTTCATAGATAATCTTGATCATAAACCCATAATTCATCGGATCTCGACAAACACACCGCAAAACAAGATTACATCGAATAGATCGCCAAGAGAATCAAGGAGAACTTTGTATTGAGATCCAAAGAGAGAGAAGAAGCCATCTAGCTAATAACTATGGACCTGAAGGTCTGAAGTAAACTACTCACACATCATCGGAGGGGCCATGTAGTTGATGTAGAGGCCCTCCGTGATCAATGCCCCCTCCGGTGGAGCTCCGAAAAAGGCCCCAAGATGGGATCTCTTGGGTACAGAAGGTTGCGGCGGTGGAAATAGGGTTTTGTGATGCTCCTGGATGTTTTCGGGGTATGTGAACATATATAGGAGGAAGAAGTAGGTCGGTTGAGCCACGAGGGGGAGGGCACGTCCTGGGGGGTAGGCGCCCCCCTGCCTCATGGCCACCTCGTTTGTTGCTTGATGTCCACTCCAAGTCCTTTGGATCACGTTTGTTCCAAAAATCATGCTCCCAAAGGTTTCATTCCGTTTGGAGTCCGTTTGATATTCCTTTTCTGCAAAACACTCAAATAGGCAAAAAAACAGCAATTTGCTATGGGCCTTGGGTTAATAGATTAGTCCCAAAAATAATATAAAAGTGTAAAATAAAGCCCATTAACATCCAAAACAGATAATATAATAGCATGGAACAATAAAAAATTATAGATATATTGGAGATGTATCAGCATCCCCAAGCTTAATTCCTGCTCGTCCTCGAGTAGGTAAATGATAAAAACAGAATTTTTGATGTGGAATGCTTTCTAGAATATTCTTCAATGTATTTTTCTCTATTGTGGCATGAATGTTTAGATCCGAAAGATTCAAGATAAATGTTTATTGTTGACATAAAAATAGTAGTACTCCAAGTATGCTAATCAAGCAATTATGTCTTATCAAAATACCATAGACAAAGAAACCTTATCCCTACAAAGTCATATAGTTTGTCCATGCTTCATTTTCGTCACACAAAATGCTCTCATCATGCACAACCCGGATGACAAGCCAAGCAATTGTTTCATACTTAGCCTTTTCAAACTCTTTCAAATTTTACGCAATATATGAGCGCGAGCCATGGACATAACACTAGGGGTGGAATAGAATATAATGATTGAGGTTGTTTGAGAAGACAAAAAGGGAGAAAGTCTCACATTGACGCGGCTAATCAATGGGCTATGGAGATGCCCACCGATTGATGTCAATGCAAGGAGTAGGGATTGCCATGCAACAGATGCACTAGAAACTAAGTGGGTGTGCATCCAACTCGATTGCTCACGAAGACCTAGGGCAATTTGAGGAAGCCCATCATTGGAATATACAAGCCAAGTTCTATAATGTAAAATTCCCACTAGTTTATGAAAGTGACAACATAGGTTACTCTCTATCATGAAGATCATAGTGCTACTTTGAAGCACAAGTGTGGAAAAAGGATAGTAACATTGTCCCTTCTCTCTTTTTCTCTCATTTTTTTATTTGGGCCTTGTCGTGGATTTGTCACGGAAGATGTCCTAGTGTGAGGACTCAGTCGCGAGGCCAACGCACCTATGCTTGACAGGGGTTGATCAGAATTGAGAGACACAACACAAGACAAGGATTTAGACAGCTTCGGACCCCGGGAAACATCATCCGGTAACAACCCTACATGTTGTTTGTGGCTAGGTCTCATTATCATCATGAAGGAGTCGCCGCATGAGCCGGCTCCTCCTTTGTGTCTAGCCCTACAGATTGTTTATTGTTGCTTGTCCCTCTTTGAGGAGCCCTGCCCCTCCTTATATATGTTGAAGGGGTGGGTTACATGACTAGTCCTAGTAGGATTAGGATTACTCTATTACAGGTGGAGTCCTAGTCTTGCTTCCTTTTGTAAGAAAATATTCCTTATGCTTTCCTCTTAGGTCGGCCCACCATTAACATGAACCGGCCTTCTGGGCCTTGGGCCTTGTCATCCATCTAACCCATCGTTGGGGTCATCAGTAAATCACCAAATACTCGTCGGGTCTCTGTGAGCCGCCAAGTCCGACCGGGTCATACTTCCGGCCGGGTCATACCGCGGGGTATATCCCCGACATTAGCCCCCAGTTTAATTTGGATTTATCCATGTTAAACTGATCCTGAAAATCAAGACCAACTTTGATAGATTATACGCCGGTTCGAAGGTTCTTCTGAGCCGGCATTTGATGATCGTTAAGTCCTTGTCATTTCCTTGTTGATATGTACATGTCCATGATCTCATAGCAAATCTTCTTTAGCCGATATGTTTCAACTTTGTCAATGCAAAAAATCCAGATACTTCTTTTGAAAAATCTGGGCCAATAAGCCAGCTTCAGAGTCAATTTGCTAACATTGATATCTTGTAGAGAAATATTGTAAGAAATAATTCACTTGAATCAGCTTCTAAAGCGCCGGCTTAAAAAATATTGGTCTTGAAATACTCATCGGACTTTCAGCCGGCTTGTAGAACTTGTCGGTTTATCATTGCCAAAATATCTGGTTTTTAAATATTGATAGCACCGGGTCATAATTGTTGCCGACGTCGGGTCATAGTTATTGGTGACGCCGGGTCAATCTGGTTTACTCAAAACTGAGAATTTGAAGATTTTTCTCCCTTATATCCATATTACCTATAGCCCCCAAGTCTTGAGCAGAAACAAAGTGATGACTTAAGACTTGCTTCAATATAAATACTGCCACTTTGAAGAAATCCATGTTGTTCATCTTAATCACTAGTAAAGACTGAATACTCCATATATATAGCCCCCAAGTGCCAAGTTGTCATGCTTGCAGCAACCTGGGACTTGTGATTTCCTTATACTCATAAAAACTTCAACCAGTGTAGCCCCCAAGGCCCGGGTCATTATGCAATAATGAGCAGGGACTTTATAAATATGATCATATAGACTTGAACAACAACGTGTAGCCCCCAAGGGCCGGCTCAGTAAAATAATATTGAGCTGGTACTTTATATATACTTCTTTGAAAAGAACATCATATGATGTAACCCCCACCATGGGGCTTGAACCCACGTCCACAAGGTTAAGAGCTTTGTGCTTTACCAATTGAGAAGTGGACCCTTCAATATAATGGATTAAAACTTGTGTACCTTGTATTGTTGACAGGAGCAATTGGTAGCCCCCAAGGGCCGGCTCATTATGATGTGATGAGTCGGGTCTTCAATAAGTCCAGTAAAAATGACTTTGCATTAGCTCCCAAGTGTCATGGTGCATGCTTGTAGTGACATGAGACTTACATATTTTGAAATAATCTCAACTTGAATAAAGTAGCCCCCAAGTGCTGGTCATAAGCCTGCAACGACTTGGGACTATTCCTTTGTAGAATAAATCATATACATTGATAAATAATAACCATTGCGCCGAAGCGACTTTGAAAACCTTAATCATAATACTGGTTATTGATAACCATAATAAAAATCCAGCCATGTTGGCTATTAAAGATTTGAATAACCTAGTTTGAAAACCTCAATCATTCAATATCATAATGAAAATCCAGCCAAGTTTGGCTATTTAAAGATTCAAGTACCTTACCTGTTGACAAGTAAATCCGGAGTTTTAGATACCCGGTGGCTCTTGGCTGATGGCGATTTAATAGGCCTCCATTGTAAGCCGGGATTTTTATAACCTGGCTATTTATAGCCTTTGAGAAAATCCAGCACGGATGATCATTCTGAAGCATCAATTTTAACGATGAGCTTGGACTTAAGCATTTACATAAGTCACAGTTCTGCAAATCCTGCACAGAGTTTAGATAGCATACGCCCTGGTGACTTAATGTCAAAAGCCAGGGCGGGTAATGATACATCTCCAACATATCTATAATTTTTGATTGCTCCATGCTATATTATCTACTGTTTTGGACTATATTGGGCTTTATTTTCCACTTTTATATTATTTTTGGGACTAACCTACTAACCGGAGGCCCAGCCCAGAATTGCTGTTTTTTTTCCTGTTTCAGTGTTTCGGAGAAACAGAATATCAAACGGAGTCCAAACGGAATAAAATCTTCGGGAATGTGATTTTCTCACTGAACATGATCCAGGAGACTTGGACCCTACTCCAGGGGGTCAAAGAGGAGGTCACGAGGGTGGGGGACGTGCCCCCTACCTCGTGGGCCCCTCGGTGCTCCACCGACGTACTCCTTCCTCCTATATATACACACGTAACCCCAAACGATAAGAACAGGAGCCAAAAACCTAATTCCACTGCCGCAACTTTCTGTATCCATGAGATCCCATCTTGGGGCCTGTTCCGGAGCTCCGCCGGAAGAGGGTCGTCATCACGGAGGGCTTCTACATCATCCTAGCCCCTCCGATGAAGTGTGAGTAGTTTACCTCAGACCTTCGGGTCCATAGTTAGTAGCTAGATGGATTATTCTCTCTCTTTGAATCTCAATACAAAGTTCTCCCCCTCTCTTGTGGAGATCTATTCGATGTAATCTTCTTTTTGCGGTGTGTTTGTTGAGATCGATGAATTGTGGGTTTATGATCAACTCTATCTATGAATAATATTTGAATCTTCTCTGAATTCTTTTATGTATGATTGGTTATCTTTGCAAGTCTCTTCGAATTATCCATTTGGTTTGGCCAACTAGATTGGTAGTTCTTTCCATGGGAGAAGTGCTTAGCTTTGGGTTCGATCTCGCGGTGTCCTTACCCAGTGACAGAAGGGGCAGCAAGGCATGTATTGTATCGTTGCCATCAAGGATAATAAGATGGGGTTTATTTCATATTGCATGAATTTATCTCTCTACATCATGTCATCTTGCTTAAGGCGTTACTCTGTTTTAAACTTAATTCTCTAGATGCATGCTGGATAGCGGTCGATGAGTGGAGTAATAGTAGTAGATGCAGAATTGTTTCGGTCTACTTGTGACGGATGTGATGCGTATATACATGATCATGCCTAGATATTCTCATAACTATTCTCAATTCTATCAATTGCTCAAAAGTAATTTGTTCACCCACCATAGAATACTTATGCTCTTGAGAGAACCCACTAGTGAAACCTATGGCCCCCGGGTCTATTCTCATCATATCAATCTCCATCACTTTAATATTGCTTTGCTTTTTACTTTGCCTTTACTTTTTACTTTGCATCTTTATATCAAAAATACCAAAAATATTATACCTATCAGATCTCACTCTCGTAAGTAACCGTGAAGGGCTTGACAACCCCTAATCGCGTTGGTTGAGAGTAGGTATTGTTTTGTGCAGGTACGAGGGACTTGAGCGTGGCCTCCTACTGGATTGATACCTTGGTTCTCAAAAATTGAGGGAAATACTTACGCTACTCTGCTGCATCATTCCTTCCTCTTCGGGAAAAACCAACGCAAGCTCAAGACGTAGAAAAAAGGATTTCTGGAGCCATTGCTGGGGAGTCTACGCAAAAAGTCAACATACCAAGTACCCATCGCAATCCCTATCTCTCGCATTACATTATTTGCCATTTGCCTCTCGTTTTCCTCTCCCCCACTTCACCCTTGCCGTTTTATTCGCCCTCTCTCTCTATCCTCCCTCTCTATTTGCCTCTTTTGCCCGTTTGCTCTTGTTTGCTCGTGTGTTAGATTGCTTGTTTGTCGTGATGGCTCAAGATAATACTAAATTGTGTGACTTCACCAATACCAATAATAATGATTTCCTTAGCACTCCGATTTCTCCTCTTACCGATGCTGAATCTTGTGAAATTAATACTGCTTTGTTGAATCTTGTTATGGAAGATCAATTCGCCGGCCTTCCTAGTGAAGATGCTGCTACTCATCTGAATAGCTTCGTTGATTTATGTGATATGCAAAAGAAAAAAGATGTCGATAATGATGTCGTTAAATTGAAGCTATTTCCTTTTTCACTTAGAAATCATGCTAAAGCTTGGTTTTCGTCTTTGCCTAAAAATAGTATTGATTCATGGAACAAGTGCAAAGATGCTTTTATCTCTAAGTATTTTCCTCCCGCTAAGATCATCTCTCTGAGAAACGATATTATGAACTTTAAACAACTTGATCATGAACATGTTGCACAAGCTTGGGAGAGAATGAAATTAATGATACGTAATTGCCCTACTCATGGTTTGAATTTGTGGATGATTATACAAAAATTCTATGCCAGATTGAATTTTGCTTCTAGAAATCTTTTAGATTCGGCCGCGGGAGGCACTTTTATGGATATCACTTTAGGAGATGCTACTAAACTCCTAGATAATATTATGGTTAATTATTCTCAATGGCATACTAAAAGAACTTCTAATAAAAAAGTGCATGCGATAGAAGAAATCAATGTGTTGAGTGGAAAGATCGATGAACTTATGAAATTATTTGCTACTAAGAGTGTTTCTTCTGATCATAATGATATGCCTTTGTCTACTTTGATTGAGAATAACAATGAATCTATGGATGTGAATTTTGTTGGTAGGAATAATTTTGGTAACAACGCTTATAGAGGGAATTTTAATCCTAGGCCATATCCTAGTAATCCTTCTAATAATTATGGGAATTCCTACAAAAACTCTTATGGAAATTATAATAAGATTCCCTCTGAATTTGAGAATAGTGTTAAAGCGTTTATTAATTCATAAAAGAATTTTAATGCTTTGCTTGAGGAGAAATTGCTTAAAGTTGATGATTTGGCTAGAAACATTGATAGAATTTCTCTTGAGGTTGATTCTTTAAAGCTTAGATCTATTCCTCCTAAACATGATATCAATGAGTCTCTCAAATCCATGAGAATTTCGATTGATGAGTGCAAGGAAAGAACCGCTAGGATGTGTGCTTCCAAAGATGCCTTTATTAAAGCGAGTTCTCCCAATTCCTATGAAAATCAAGATGAAGACCTAAAAGTTATTGATGTGTCCCCTATTAAATCTTTGTTCTGCAATATGAATCTTGATGAAATTGAATATGATCCTCCTTTACCTAGAAGGCGTTCTAAAAATTCAGAGTATTTAGATCTTAATGATGAAATTGATGAAAGTGGGATTAAAATAAATAAAAATCTAGATGTTGCTAAACCCACTATATTGTATTTAAAGGAATTTAATTATGAAAGTTGCTCTTTAATTGATTGTATTTCCTTGTTGCAATCCGTGCTAAATTCTTCACATGCTTATAGTCGAAATAAAGCCTTCACCGAACATATTGTTGATGCCTTGATGCAATCTTATGAAGAAAAACTTGAGATGAAAGTTTCTATCCCTAGAAAACTCTATGATGAGTGGGAACCAACTATTAAAATTAAAATTAAAGATCATGAGTTTTATGCTTTGTGTGATTTGGGTGCTAGTGTCTCTACTATTCCCAAGACTTTGTGTGATTTACTAGATTTCCGTAATTTTGATGATTGCTCTCTAAACTTGCATCTTGCGGATTCCACTATTAAGAAACCTATGGGAAGAATTAATGATGTTCTTATTGTTTCAAATAGGAATTATGTGCCCGTAGATTTCATTGTTCTTGATATAGATTGCAATCCTTCTTGCCCTATTATTCTTGGTACACCTTTCCTTAGAACGGTTGGTGCGATTATTGATATGAAGGAAGGGAATATTAGATTTCAATTTCCATTAAAAAAGGGCATGGAACACTTTCCTAGAAATAAAATAAAATTGCCATATGAAACTATCATGAGAGCCACTTATGGATTGCCTACCAAAGATGGCAATACCTAGATCTATCCTCGCTTTTATGCCTAGCTAGGGGCGTTAAACGATAGCGCTTGTTGGGAGGCAACCCAATTTTATTTTTATTCCTTGATTTTTGCTCCTGTTTAGTAATAAATAAATTATTTAGCCTCTGTTTTGGTTGTGTTTTTTTGTGTTTAATTAGTGTTTGTGCCAAGTAGAACCGTTGGGAAGACTTGGGGAAAGTCTTGTTGAACTTGCTGTAAAAAACATAAACTTTAGCGCTCACGAGAACTGCTGTCATTTTTATTTTAAGAGTGATATTTAGTTAATTCTTTTTGAAGATGATTAATAGATAAATTCTTCACGTCAATCATTTTATTTTAGAATTTTTGGGGCTCCAGATCTTGCGCTAGCTACAGATTACTACAGACTGTTCTGTTTTTGACAGATTCTGTTTTTCGTGTGTTGTTTGCTTATTTTGATGAATCTATGGTTAGTAAAATAGTTTATAATCCATAGATAAGTTGGAATACAGTAGGTTTAACACCAATATAAATAAAGAATGAGTTCATTACAGTACCTTGAAGTGGTCTTTTGTTTTCTTTCGCTAATGGAGCTCACGAGTTTTCTTCTTTGAGTTTTGTGTTGTGAAGTTTTCAAGTTTTGGGTGAATTCTTGTGATGGATTATGGAACAAGGAGTGGCAAGAGCCTAAGCTTGGGGATGCCCATGGCACCCCCAAGATAATCCAAGGACACCAAAAAGTCAAAGCTTGGGGATGCCCCGGAAGGCATCCCCTCTTTCGTCCACTTCCATCGGTAATTTACTTGGAGCTATATTTTTATTCACCAACATGATATGTGTTTTGCTTGGAGCGTCTTGTATTATTTGTGTCTTTGTGTCTTAGTATGCAACAATCATCCTTGCTGTGCACACCTTTTGAGAGAGCCATACATGAATTAAATTTTGATAGAATACTCTATGTGCTTCATTTATATCTTTTGAGCTAAGTAGTTTTGCTCTATGTGCTTCACTTATATCTTTTGAGCTAAGTAGTTTTGCTCTATGTGCTTCACTTATATCCTTTTGAGTGTTATAATTTTTCTCTATGTGCTTCACTTAGATCTTTTAGAGCACGGTGGTGGATTTGTTTTAAATAAACTATTGATCTCTCATGCTTCACTTAAATTATTTTGAGAGTCTCTTAATAGCATGGTAATTTTCTTAATAATAATATGCTTGGTATTCAAGATTTGTGAAACTTTCTTTTGAGTGTGTTGAATACTAATAAAAGATTGAAGCATGATAATTATTTTCATATATGGAGGTGATAATATTAAAGTCATGCTAGTTGAGTAGTTGTGAATTTACAGAATACTTGTGTTAAAGTTTGTGATTCCCGTAGCATGCACGTATGGTGAACCGTTATGTGATGAAGTCGGAGCATGATTTATTTATTGATTGTCTTCCTTATGAGTGGCGGTCGGGGACGAGCGATGGTCTTTTCCTACCAATCTATCCCCCTAGGAGCATGCACGTAATACTTTGCTTTGATAACTTCTAGATTTTTGCAATAAGTATATGAGTTCTTTATGACTAATGTTGAGTCCATGGATTATACGCACTCTCACCCTTCCACCTTTGCTAGCCTCTCTAATACCCGCGCACCTTTCGCCGGTATCATACACCTACCATATACCTTCCTCAAAACAGCCACCATACCTACCTATTATGGCATTTCCATTGCCATTCCGAGATATATTGCCATGCAACTTTCCACCATCTAGTTCGTCATGACACATTCATCATTGTCATATTGCTTAGCATCATCATGAAGTTGACATAGTATTTGTGGCAAAGCCACCGTTCGTAATTTTTTCATACTTGTCACTCTTGATTCATTGCATATCCCGGTACACCGCCGGAGGCATTCATATAGAGTCATACTTTGTTCTAGTAATCGAGTTGTAATCATTTGAGTTGTAAATAAATAAAAGTGTGATGATCATCATTAATAGAGCATTGTCCCAAATAAAAAAGAGAAAGCCCAAATAAAAAAAGAAAGGCCAAATAAAAAAAGGAGAAAGGCCAAAGAAAAAAAGGAAGGCCCAAAAAACAAGGGGCAATGCTACTATCCTTTTTCCACACTTGTGCTTCAAAGTAGCACCATGATATAGTGAGTCTCATATATTGTGCTTCAAAGTAGCACCATGTTCTTCATATAGAGAGTCTCATATGTTGTCACTTTCATATACTAGTGAGAATTTTACATTATAGAACTTTGCTTGTATATTCCAATGATGGGCTTCCTCAAGTTGCCCTAGGTCTTCATGAGCAAGCAAGTTGGATGCACACCCACTTAGTTTCTTTTTGAGCTTTCATACATTTATAGCTCTAGTGCATCCGTTGCATGGCAATACCTACTCACTCACATTGATATCTATTGATGGGCATCTCCATAGCCCGTTGATACGCCTAGTTGATGTGAGACTATCTTCTCCTTTTTGTCTTCTCCACAACCACCATTCTATTCCACCTATAGTGCTATATCCATGGCTCACGCTCATGTATTGCGTGAAGATTGAAAAAGTTTTGAAAAAGTTAGAGTACGAAACAATTGCTTGGCTTGTCATCGGGGTTGTGCATGATTTAAATACTTTGTGTGGTGAAGATAGAGCATAGCCAGAATATATGATTTTGTAGGGATAGCTTTCTTTGGCCATGTTATTTTGAGAAGACATAATTGCTTTGTTAGTATGCTTGAAGTATTATTATTTTTATGTCAATATAAACTTTTGTCTTGAATCTTTCAAATCTGAATATTCATACCACAATTAAGAAGATTTGCATTGAAATTATGCCAAGTAGCACTCCGCATCAAAAATTCTCTTTTTATCATTTACCTACTCAAGGACAAGCAGGAATTAAGCTTGGGGATGCATGATACGTCTCCAATGTATCTATAATTTTTGATTGCTCCATGCTATATTATCTACTGTTTTGGACTATATTGGGCTTTATTTTCCACTTTTATATTATTTTTGGGACTAACCTATTAACCGGAGGCCCAGCCCAGAATTGCTGTTTTTTTGCCTATTTTAGTGTTTAGGAGAAACAAAATATCAAACGGAGTCCAAACGGAATAAATTCTTCAGGAACGTGATTTTCTCACCGAACGTGATCCAGGAGACTTGGACCCTACTCCAGGGGGTCAAAGAGGAGGTCACGAGGGTGGGGGCGCCCCCCCAGGGCGCGCCCCCCTGCCTCATGGGCCCCTCAGTGCTCCATCGACGTACTCCTTCCTCCTATATATACACACATACCCCCAAACGATCAGAACAGGAGCCAAAAACCTAATTCCACCGCCGCAACTTTCTGTATCCATGAGATCCCATCTTGGGGCCTGTTCCGGAGCTTCGCCGGAAGAGGACCGTCATCACGGAGGGGT
>NC_041392.1:284150301-284176659 GCF_002162155.2 Triticum dicoccoides | reverse complement strand
TGAAGTGTGAGTAGTTTATCTCAGACCTTCGGGTCCATAGCTAGTAGCTAGATGGCTTCTTCTCTCTCTTTGAATCTCAATACAAAGTTCTCCCCCTCTCTTGTGGAGATCTATTCGATGTAATCTTCTTTTTGCGGTGTGTTTGTTGAGACCAATGAATTGTGGGTTTATGATCAAGTCTATCTATGAATAATATTTGAATCTTCTCTGAATTTTTTTATGTATGATTGGTTATCTTTGCAAGTCTCTTCGAATTATCCATTTGGTTTGGCCAACTAGATTGGTAGTTCTTTCCATGGGAGAAGTGCTTAGCTTTGGGTTCGATCTTGCGGTGTCCTTACCCAGTGACAGAAGGGGCAGCAAGGCACGTATTGTATCGTTGCCATCGAGGATAACAAGATGGGGTTTATTTCATATTGCATGAATTTATCTCTCTACATCATGTCATCTTGCTTAAGGCGTTACTCTGTTTTTAACTTAATTCTCTAGATGCATGCTGGATAGCGGTCGATGAGTGGAGTGATAGTAGTAGATGCAGAATCGTTTCGGTCTACTTGTCACAGACGTGATGCCTATATACATGATCATGCCTAGATATTCTAATAACTATGCTCAATTCTGTCAATTGCTCAACAGTAATTTGTTCACCCACCGTAGAATACTTATGCTCTTGAGAGAAGCCACTAGTGAAACCTATGGCCCCCGGGTCTATTCTCATCATATCAATATCCATCACTTTAATCTTTCTTTGCTTTTTTACTTTGCCTTTACTTTTTTACTTTGCATCTTTATATCAAAAATACCAAAAATATTATATCTATCAGATCTCACTCTCGTAAGTGACCGTGAAGGGCTTGACAACCCCTAATCGCGTTGGTTGCGAGTAGCTATCATTTTGTGCAGGTACGAGGGACTTGATCGTGGCCTCCTACTGGATTGATACCTTGATTCTCAAAAACTGAGGGAAATACTTACGCTACTCTGCTGCATCATCCCTTCCTCTTCGGGGAAAACCAACGCAAGCTTAAGACGTAACAGGTAACCACCCAAATGTAGTCTTATCCTGTGATATTGAATTTGCACTATCGGTCTATGTGACCTGCACAGTAAGGGTGATAACCCAATCTTTGATACACGCATGATTCCAATGGTGTAATTCAAAATATATCGGCGGCTTAAAGTCCATAGCCAGGGCTGGTTTAAACATTATCATGTATAAACAATATCATACCTGTGATATTGAATCGTACTGCCAGCTTATGACACCTGTGCAGTAAGGGTGATAACCCAAAACTTAGAAGTCAAACCTTCCAAGTATTAATATTGTCATATGCTGGCGACTTGTTCGTCGAAAGCCAGGGCGGGTTAAAAGAAACCACATATATATGCTTCAGATATGAGCAAAAAGTCTCAAAACCCAAAAGATTGTGTTCAAAAAACTTAATCCACACAAAAAGAAAATCAAGGCTTCTAATTCGAATACGATCAGTAAACCGTTCCAAAGGGGTTAAGCTAGGATTCGAATACGACCATGTACCCCCAGTGGCTTTGGCGTTGCCGATCAAGAGGGTACCGATAGCTATGTTCTCTTTGGTTCGAATATGACCTATGTTTAAACAGGAAGCCCCCAAATGACCTTGAGAGTTGTTTAACGATGCTGATTCGAATACGATCCATGTCGGACCCAAAAGGGGTTGAGCTATAAATTGAATACGATCAAGAAGACCCCTAGTGAGTTTGGTAGTGTGCCGATAAAAAGGGTACCGACATCTATGTTCTCTTTGATTCGAATACGACCTATGTTTGATCAGGAAGCCCCCAAGTGACCATAATAAGATAAGTCGTAAGGCAGGATACCCATGTTTGAACCGCACATCATGGCAGCAAGTTCTCTTTTGGCAACCCTTAATTTGTTGGAGAACTCGAACTTGCGAGAGATTAATTCTTTTTGAACCGGAACTTTAAACCAGATTTGAGAGCTTCAAAGCTTTGTGGGAACTGGTAATCATTTACTGAGTCATGTCATCATAGCCCCCGAGTCTCAAGGCGACTCAAGGAGTTGTCTTGAGATTCTCCATATTTGATCGTGATGTAAACCGGTATGAGTCATTCAACAGCCCAGTGATATAACTTATCCTGCATTGGAGAACTTGAAAACCAGAGTAATTTCTCTTTTAAAGAAATCAATATAAAAATATACTGGATGGATTTCACCTGATACGTCAAGACAAAAATTATCCGTCGCGGAGTTGATGATCACTATGGTGAAGTCAAAACCAATCACAAGCGAGTTGGCCGCGGAAGTAGACAGATGAGTCGGCCGTGGCATTGTAAGCCAGTGCGGACGAGCAAGTTGTCATCTGCGTTATAAGCTAGTGCGGACGCGTGAACCGGCCGCAAGGGCGGACGGGCGAGTCGACCGATGTGTTCATGCAAATTGGACCGCAACACACATGTCTGCGCAGCTGTGCAGCACAGCCGAAGTACATCCATGGTATAATGGCATGAAACAATTGTCCTGTGTAAAAATGTCACAGGGCAGAGTAATTGTTTTTTGATAGAAAACAATAAGTGTTTAACAAGATAAATTTAGATAGATATCACCTGATGTTTGTGAATGACATACGACCTATATGCCACATCAGAGGTGGCTTAATATAATCTCGGCGGTTCAGGCAGACCAGCAAATAGCTGCGGTGGCTCAGAAGTAATGGAGGCCGAGAAGGCCGCAAGGATGAGACGATGGCAGAGGCGCGAAGCGCCGGGCGGCTCAACAGGGTGGCTTACCACCGCAGGGGCGGCGTCTGACCACAGCAAATCCTAGCATCATCACTGTAGCACTGTGTAATTTTTCTGAATGAATAGTCGTGCTTGGGTAAATAGGTCTTCACGTGCAGGAACCACATAACCCGTCGAGTCCCATTCTTCATGATGGACATGTACAAATATAGTCTTAATGCAAGGAGACCCCTTTGTTTGGACCACCTCATGGAATACTTAATTGGTTTCCCTCGTGGTACATGCATCCGCGTCTGTGAAGAAACCTGCCATGTGCTTTGGTATTTCTTTTGATCCACGTAAAACATATCCGCATAGCTTGTTTTGTAATGATATAAACAAACAGCGGTTGGTCAAATCAGAAGCTATAATGATCGATGTAGTTTCATGGCCTGAAGTGCAAACGATTCCTCATGGAGCCTCACAGCTTTTGCAGTGGTATTATATCTTTAGCAAAGCCCAATGCTTTATACAACGCTCATGCAGCTGCGAGCCTCACTTTAAAGTTCCCTTCAGAAGCATTCATGCTCTGAACAATAGCTGCGGAAAGACAGCAGCATTCAGCAAGCGCACCGTTGCCGACCCATCACCACCGTCATAGCAAACCGCCGCCATCAGCCGACCTGGAGCAAGAACCAAGCAAGAGTCAGGCACCAGAGTGGGCAGCAGCACCACAAGGGTAGGCAAGCCGCATTAGAGGCGGCGACGGAGGTGAGGTCGTGGTGACGACTTGAGCGGTGCGAGGCAGCGCAAAACCGGCCACAACGGCGGCTCAGAGACGGCCGTGGAAGCAGAGGTGAGTCGGCAGCGGAGACACGGCGCGAGGGCGGCACAAGTGACTGACGCAGGGCCTCTCATAATAGAGGTGGTTCGGAACGGCGACCTCAAGGCCGTGGGGGCGGCTCCAAAGCAGCGGCGAAGGCGGCTCATCTCCAACGGGGGCGGACGGGCGCTGGCAGCTCAACCGCTTAGAGACGAGGCCGTAGGTAGCAGGGCGCGGAAGTGCTGGATACTTGGCCGGGGCGGCTCAAGGAGGCCCCTAGCGGGTCAAAGGCCGGTGACTCAGCGGAGGCGAGTCCATGACGAGGTGAAGGTGGCTTACTCGAGGCGACTTAGGGCAGTAATGGTTTCAGCAGGAGGTGGCGACGACGCAATCGGGCGGCTCAGCGGAAGAGCGACGCGATGCCATGGCGGTTTGGAAGTGGACGGCTTGTGGTGGCACCAGCGGCTCAAAACGACTCGGAGGCGAAAGCCACGGCAGGAGCGGCGGGTCGGGGCCGCCGACTCAAGGGTGCGTCCGAGGAGACGGACGACGGAGCCGTGGAAGCTCGCGATCAGCGGCGGGGCACCGGGTCGTCACGGGTCGTCACGGGACGATGCAGGCGCGGCGCAGCCGGAGGCGGCTCAAAGCTATGGATGCGCAGCTGGCAACAGCGGCGAGGGCGCTGCGGAGGCGACGACGGAACTGACCCCGGGCGGCTCGGCGTGGCACAGACGACGGATGAGCAGCGACTGCAACTCAGCCATGGCTGAGTTGGGTGTGGCGCGATGAAGATCCGAGGGAGGTAGACACAGCTTGGCGACTGCGCATCATGGAGACGACCCGGCGACGGTTTGTGATGGAGGCGGATGGAAACCGAGGTGGCAGTGTCCGAATCCATCTCCCCGTCCTTTCCTGGTCGTGGTTGGTTTGACCCCCCGTGAGATGTTCTAATATGATAATTAGACTTTGGATTTTTGGATGTATGTAGATGTAGCACTGATGGTTTTCCTCTGCTAGATTCCTGTATATACAGAGATGACTCGCGGTGGCTGTTCAACACGGCCGTGGGGGCGGCGGGCTACAGGCAGGTCAATTTTGCTTTCCCGTGAAAAGTAGCATTGACGAGTCGCCTTCGGTTTTGCCCGCCGCCGCTATGCAGAATTTCCTCTGGACTTTGTGCCGTAGCAAAAAATCCTTGTCCATCAACCTGTGACTATGGCGCGTGAGGCGGCCATACAACGTGTAACCCTAAAACAGTCTTCATCTCATATCCGCCGCCGCAAAACACTTTACAATCTTGACTGATGAACTTATTGTTGATGTGAATTTCTACGCCGGCTCTCATTGAGCCAGATAATTGCGAACTTCTCAAACCCGAAAAAAGATCCTTTCAAGAACTCAACAGCATTGTGTGCGAGCCCCACGGTGGGCGCCAACTGTCGTGAATTTGCCACAGCAGATGTCCTAATGTGAGGACTTAGTCGTGAGGCCAACGCATCTATGTGATAGCTTGAGAGGGGTTGATCGGAATTGAGAGACGCAACACAAGACAAGGATTTAGACAGCTTCGGACCCCGGGAAACATCATCCGGTAACAACCCTACATGCTATTTGTGGCTAGGTCTCATTATCATCATGAAGGAGTCGCCGCACAAGCCGACTCCTCCTTTGTGTCTAGCCCTAGAGTTTGTTTCTTGTTGCTTGTCCCTCTTTTGGGAGCCCTGCCCCTCCTTATATATGTTGAAGGGGCGGGTTACATGACTAGTCCTAGTAGGATTAGGATTACTCTATTACAGGTGGAGTCCTAGTCTTGCTTCCTTTTATAAGAAAATATTCCTTATTCTTTCCTCTTAAGTCGGCCCACCATTAACATGAACCGGCCTTTTGGGCCTTGGGCCTTGTCATCCATCTAACCCTCCGTTGGGGTCATCAGTAAATCACCACATACTCGCCGGGTCTCTGTGAGCCGCCAAGTCCGACCGGTTCATACTTCCGGCCGGGTCATACCGCGGGGTATATCCCCAACAGGCCTTCTTTTCTTTTTTTTTCTTTTGGCCTCTTCTTTTTTTTCGTCCAGAGTCTCATCCCGACTTGTGGGGGAATCATAGTCTCCATCATCCTTTCCACACTGGGACAATGCTCTAATAATGATGACCATCACACTTCTTTTTACTTACAACTCAAGAATTACAACTCGATACTTAGACCAAAATATGACTCTATGTGAATGCCTCTGGCGGTGTACCGGAATGTGCAATTAATCAAGAGTGACATGTATGAAAAAATTTATGAACGGTGGCTTTGCCACAAATACGATGTCAACTACATGATCATGCATGGCGATATGACAATGATGATGCGTGTCATAATAAATGGAACGGTGGAAAGTTGCATGGCAATATATCTAGAATGGCTATGGAAATGCCATAATAGGTAGGTATATATGGTGGCTGTTTTGAGGAAGATATAAGAAGGCTTATGTGTGATAGAGCGTATCATATCACGGGGTTTGGATTCACCGGCGAAGTTTGCACCAACTCTCGAGGTGAGAAAGGGCAATGCACGGTACCGAAGAGGCTAGCAATGATGGAAGGGTGAGAGTGCGTATAATCCATGGACTCAACATTAGTCATAAAGAACTCACATACTTATTGCAAAAATCTACAAGTCATCAAAACCAAGCACTACGTGCATGCTTCTAGGGGGATAGATTGGTAGGAAAAGACCATCGCTCGTCCCCGACCGCCACTCATAAGGAAAGCAATCAAAAAACACCCCATGCTTAAAAAATTTCACATAACGTTTACCATACATGCATGCTACGGGACTTGCCAACTTCAACACAAGTATTCATCAATTTCACAATTACTCAACTAGCACACCTCTAATATTACCACCTTTATATCTCAAAACAATCTATCAAGCATCCAACTTCTCTTAGCATTCAAAATTTATAACCAAAGTGAATTACCATGCTGTTCTAAAGGACTCTCAAAATGATATAAGTGAGGCATGAGAGATCAATTATTTCTATAAAATAGAACCACGGCCGTGCTCTAAAAGATATAAGCGAAGCACTAGAGCAATAATTATCCAACTCCAAAGATATAAGTGAAGCACATAGAGTATTCTAATAAATTCCAATTCATGTGTGTATCTCCCAAAAGGTGTGTACAGCAAGGATGATTGTGGTAAACTAAAAAGCAAAGACTCAAATCATACAAGACGCTCCAAGCAAAACACATATCATGTCGCGAATAAAAATATAGCTCCAAGTAAAGTTACCGATGGACGAAGACGAAAGAGGGGATGCCTTCCGGGGCATCCCCAAGCTTAGGCTTTTGGTTGTCCTTGGATTTTACCTTGGGGTGCCTTGGGCATCCCCAAGCTTAGGCTCTTGCCACTCCTTGTTCCATAATCCATCAAATCTTTACTCAGAACTTGAAAACTTCACAACACAAAACTTAAAAGAAAATCTTCGTGAGCTCCGTTAGTAAAAGAAAACAAACCACCACTTCAAGGTACTGTAATGAACTCATTCTTTATTTATATTGGTGTTAAACCTACTGTAATCCAACTTTTCTATGGTTCATAAACTCTATTACTAGCCATAGATTCATCAAAATAAGCAAACAACACACGAAAAACAGAATCTGTCAAAAACAGAACAGTCTATAGTAATCTATAGGTTTCGAATACTTATGGAACACCAAAAATTCTAAAATAAATTTCTGGACGTGAGTAATTTATCTATTAATCATCTGCAAAAAGAATTAACTAAATAGCACTCACCAGTAAACAATGGCAGCAATTCTCGTGAGCGCTAAAGTTTCTGTTTTTACAGCAAGATCAAAAAGACTTTCCCCAAGTCTTCTCAACGGTTCTACTTGGCACAAACACTAATTAAACACAAAAAACACAACCAAAACATAGGATAGATAAATTATTTATTACTAAACAGGAACAAAAAGCAAGGAATAAAAATAAAATTGGGTTGCCTCCCTACAAGCGCTATCGTTTAACGCCCCTCGCTAGGCATAAAAGCGAGGATAGATCTAGGTATTATCATCTTTGGTAGGCAATCCATAAGTGGATCTCATAATAGATTAATATGGTAATTTAATTTTCTTTCTAGGGAAGTGTTCCATGCCTTTCCTTAACGGAAATTGGAATCTAATATTCCCGTCCTTCATATCAATAATTGCACCAATCGTTCTAAGGAAAGGTCTACCAAGAATAATAGGACATGAAGGATTGCAATCTATATCAAGAACAATGGAATCTACGGGCACATAATTCCTATTTGCAACAACAAGAACATCATTAATTTTTCCCATAGGTTTCTTAATGGTGTAATCCGCAAGGTGCAAGTTTAAAGAACAATCATCAAATTCATGGAAACCTAGCAAATCACACAAAGTTTTTGGGATCGTGGAAACACAAGCACCCAAATCACACAAAGCATAGCATTCATGATCTTTAATTTTTATTTTAATTGTGGGTTCCCACTCATCATAAAGTTTTCTAGGGACAGAAACTTCCAACTCAAGTTTTTCTTCGTTAGATTGCATCAAAGCATCAACGATATGTTTAGTAAAAGCTTTATTTTGACGATAAGAACCTCGCAACCAACACGATAAAGGGGATGTCAATCCCTTCACGGGCACTTGCAAGAGTGAGATCAGATAGAGATAATAATAATAAGATAAATATTTTTGGTATTTTTATGATATAAATTGAAAGTAAAGATTGCAAAATAAAATAGATTGGAAACTTGTATGATGGAAAATAGACCCCGGGGCCATAGGTTTCACTAGTGGCTTCTCTCAAGATAGCATAAGTATTATAGTGGGTGAACAAATTACTGTCGAGCAATTGATAGAATTGAGCATAGTTATGAGAATATCTAGGTATGATCATGTATATAGGCATCACGTTCGTGACAAGTAAACCGACTGCTGCCTGCATCTACTGCTATTACTCCACACATCGACCTCTATACAGCACGCATCTGGAGTTTTAAGTTCATAAGAATGGAGTAACGCCTTAAGCAAGATGACATGATGTAGAGGGATAAACTCATGCAATATGATATAAACCCCATCTTTTTATCCTCAATGGAAACAATACAATACTTGTCGTTTCCCCTACTGTCACTGGGATCGAGCACCGCAAGATTGAACCCAACGCTAAGAACTTCTCACATTGCAAGAAAGATCAATCTAGTAGGCCAAACCAAACTGATAATTCAAAGAGACTTGCAAAGATAACCAATCATACATAAAAGAATTCAGAGAAGATTCAAATATTGTTCATAGATAATCTTGACCATAAACCCACAATTCATCGGATCTTGACAAACACACCGCAAAACAAGATTACATCGAATAGATCTCAAAGAGAATCAACTTTGTATTGAGATCCAAAGATAGAGAAGAAGACATCTAGCTAATAACTATGGACCCGAAGGTCTGAAGTAAACTACTCACACATCATCGGAGGGGCCATGGAGTTGATGTAGAGGCCCTCCGTGATCAATGCCCCCTCCGGCGGAGCTCCGAAAAAGGCCCCAAGATGGGATCTCTTGGGTACACAAGGTTGCGGCGGTGGAAATAGGGTTTTGTGGTGCTCCTGGATGTTTTCAGGGTATGTGAACATATATAGGAGGAAGAAGTAGGTCGGTTGAGCCACGAAGGGGCCACCAGGGGGGAGGGCGCGCCCCGGGGGGGTAGGCGCGCCCCCTGCCTCGTGGCCACCTCGTTGGTTGCTTGGCGTCCACTCCAAGTCCTCTGGATCACATTTGTTCCAAAAATCACACTCCCGAAGGTTTCATTCTGCTTGGACTCCGTTTGATATTCCTTTTCTACGAAACACTGAAATAGTGAAAAAATAGCAATTTGCACTGGGCCTTGGATTAATAGGTTAGTCCCAAAAATAATATAAAAGTGTAAAATAAAGCCCATTAACATCCAAAACAGATAATATAATAGCATGGAACAATCAAAAATTATAGATACGTTGGAGACGTATCAGCAAGCCATTGATATAGCACTATAAGTGGAATAGAGTATGATGATAGGGGTAAATATAGAGAAGACAAAAGATTAAGAAAGTCTCACATCGACGTGGCTAACCAACGGGCTATGGAGATGCCCATCAATTGATATCAATGCGAGGAGTAGGGATTCCATGCTACGAATGCACTATGAGTTATAAGTGTGTGAAAGCTCAATATGAAAACTAAGTGGGTGTGCATCTAATCCTATAATGAAAAGTTCCCACTAGTATATGAAAGTGACAACATAGGAGACTCTCCATATTATAAACATGGTGCTACTTTGAAGCACAAGTGTGGAACTAGCATGCCTCTTCTCTCTTTATTTCTGTTTTTTTTTTCTTTTTTTCTTTTGTTTCCCTTTTTCTTTTTCTTACTTTTTATATGTTTTCTCTCATTGTCCGGAGTCTCATCCCGACTTGTGGGGGAGTCATAGTCTCCATCATCCTTTCCTCACTGGGGCAATGCTCTAAAAATGACTAATGATGATCATCACACTTCTATTTACTTATAACTCAAAAGAAATAAAAATTACAACTCGATACTGATACGCCTCCTACGTATCTATAATTTTTGCTTGTTCCATGTTGTTATATTATCATTCTTGGATGTTTTACAATCATTCTATAGCAACTTTATATCATTTTTTGGGACTAACCTATTGACATAGTGCCCAGTGCCGGTTGTTGTTTTTTGCTTGTTTTTGACTTCATAGAAAATCAATACCAAACAGAGTCCAAACGCAGCAAAACTTTTTGGAGATTTTTTCTGGACTAGAAGACACCCGGTGGGCCAAAGAAGTACCAGAGGGGAGCTCCGAGGAGAGCACAACCCACAGGGCACGCCTGGGGGCCCAGGCGCGCCCAGGTGGGTTGTGCCCACCTCAGTGGCCTCCTGCACCGCCTCTTTGCCCTATAAATTGCCAAATATTCCAAAAACCTTGGGGGTAACCCTAGATCAGAAGTTCCGCCACTGCAAGCCTCCGTAGCCACGAGAAACCAATCTAGACCCTATTCCTGCACCTTGTCGGAGGGGGAAATCATCACCGGTGGCCATCTTCATCATCCCGGCGGCCACCATGATTAGGAGGGAGTAATCCACCCTCGGGGCTGAGGGTTTGTACCAGTAGCTATGTGTTTAATCTCTCTCTCTCTCTCTCTCGTGTACTTGAGATGTCACGATATTGATGTATCGCGGCCTTTGTTAATATAGTCGGATCATATGGTGTTTTCCCCTCTCTATCTTGTTGTGATGAATGAGTTTTCCCTTTGAGATTTCGTTTTATCGGATTGAATACTTTTATGGATTTGAGAGCACCTGATATATGTCTTGCACATGAATACCCGTGGTGACGATGGGGTATCATATTGATTCACTTGAGATATATGTTTTGGCACTCAACTCGCGGATTCCCGAGGTGACATTGGGGTAATCTATGCATAGGGCTTGACGCACATTCTTGTCTTTTATTTCTTCGGTAGAAATCTTGGGGCACTCTCTGAGGTTCTTTGTGTTGGATTGAGTATTATGAATCTGAATTTGCATTGGTGTTATTTTAGTACGAAATCTTGATAGATTGATCAGAAAGAATAACTAGGTTTTATTTTAGTACTAACTCTTGATAGATCGATCGGAAAGAATAACTTGGTGTTACTTTCGTAACATCCCAAATTTTCAATTTGGAATGTTATACATAGATCATTCATGCATATCATATTTTACTGCATTTTTGCTTTGCGATCCTCGAAATTCTAAGCAACTCAAGGACCCACGGAGAGAGTTGGGGATTTCATGGTTTCATATTTGAATTTTATCAAATATCGAAACAAGGATCACTTTGGTTTTAATTATTTTTCTCTCCAAAAAATATTTCATATTAAAATATATGAGAGGAGATAATATGACTTCTCCAAAATAAAGGGAATATTGGAGGAAAATAATTGAAATCAAATTAAATTTTCTTTTGGGCTTTTGTTGCTATTTTATTTGAATTAGGAAAAATTATGCGTTTTTAAAAATTGCATTAGAGGCCCAAATAAATGTTCACTTTGTCCGGAATATTATTAGAGGACCGAGAAAATTTATTTCAGGATTTTTGGACTCCGTTTAGTATTTGTTTTATTTGTTTTTCCGCGTCAGGATATTTTTTTAAAAGAAAATGCACCGACCTAACCGGGTCGTGTCCGAGCCGGAGTCCTCCGGCCGGGGCTTTATAAGCCGCCAGCCCGCGACCCCGAGGCCCAAGCCGCCGCACCCCGCGCCCTAACCCTAGCACCGCGCCCTGCCCCGATCCACCACGCCGCCGCCGCCGACCGCCGTCGCCGCCCCGCCGCCGAAGTAGCCGCCGCCACCGCCGCTGTCCGGTTATTCTCCGGAAAAACCGCCGGTTTATATTTTCGAAACCCTAGATCTAGATTTTTTTAGATTGGTTTTGTTCGGGTTATCTTCAGTTTAGTTAAATAGGGGACATTTGTCTGTACGTTCGTTTTAACGAACGCTGTTCGTCAGTTAACCGCGGATAGCGAACATTCGTTCGTTAGCCTGTTCGTCTCATTTTATTTTCCAGGGCTTTTCTGCGATTATTTTCGATCGCGATTTCTGCCCTGATCTTCGTTTTAGTTTATCTTTTCGCTCGGTTATCCAAATCGGGTGAAACAAGCGCCTAGATCTTCATCTCGAAGCCCTCTTTCTGTTTAACCAACTTGAACAAGATTTTGGTACTGTAAAATTTGACTTTAGTCCAGTTTAGCAAACGGATCTTGTTTCTCTTGTAGTTTGAGTTTTGTTGCTTCGTTTGATTTGATTCTTTTTGCAAATCGAATCTCTTGAGTTGAGTTTTTAGATTCGATCTTCTTATTTGAGTTTTACCCATGCATATTTGATCGATTGCTTATGTATGCTATTGTTTGTTGCGATAAAATTCCCAGAATGCGAAGTGTGCTACTACGAGTCTCTAGGATTTGCAGAACGTCAGCAAGGCAAGTAACACATTGATCATACTCTTTTCATACCCAGTTTTTATGCATTAGTTTCCATCCTCTAACATTGCATGATTAGGTTGTGATTAGCATGTGGGTATTGGGAAGTAGATGATGAAGTAGAACCTATTACTTGTTTTATTATCAAACCCTTGGGAGTTACTTCTACGTTATGCTTAAATTGCCATGCTATGCTCGTAGACGTGGATTAGGTTTCAGTGTATTCATGACAGATGTGAGTGTTTAATTTATGGTTCAACTTAAGGTGGAAACTTCAATACACATCTGGGTGGATTGTTGGTTTGGGCACCTGGGATATACTAGTGTTGTCCTAGGAGATCCCGGGGTTGTACCGTGTGATCCTCCTATCGTCCGCTACCCAGGCTCAAAGGGATCATAAGATTTTTCATGCTAGAAACTTCCGTGTGCAGCCAAAAGCTATTATGGGCTCTAGCATAGTTGAGTAGGTTGCATGACCTCTTCAAGTGGTAGGCTAGCAGATGTAGGGGATGTAGGTTGGTACTGTCTACCCAGGGTTAGAGTTAATGTTTCTGAAAGATTGTGTCTCGGTCATCCGTTTCACAAACACCATGTAGTGCGAGAAATCCAATGGAGGAGATCGAGTCTTGTGGGGAAAAGTGCGCAAACCTCTGTAGAGTGTACAAACTAATCATGATTAGCCGTGGCCCCAGTTATGGATATCTTGAGTATCTGGTACATGAATTATTGATTTGATCTCATCACTCCAAATTAATCTGTTGGGTTGATAATTATTTTTAATTGGGAATGAGATGGGGGTACCAATCTCAATGTTTCAACTACCATGATAATTAAATAAAAGTATATTCCATTGTAGTAGGGAAATTTGGCTTTTCGCAAAAACATTGTAACCATAGAGCCTCCACCAGCCAAATATGCATATAGTGATAGCCTTTATCTGTTTATTGCTCTACCGTGTTAAATTGCCAGCATATTCCATGTGCTGGCCCATTTCGGGCTGCAACATATCATGTTGCAGACTTTTCAGACGAGGAGTAAGTGATACGTCTCCAATGTATCTATAATTTTTGATTGTTCCATGCTATTATATTATCAACTTTGGATGTTTATGGGCTTTATTATACACTTTTATATTATTTTTGGGACTAACCTATTAACCCAGAGCCTAGTGCCAGTTTCTGTTTTTACCTTGTTTTAGAATATCGCAGAAAAGGAAAATCAAACGGAGTCCAATTGACCTGAAACTTCGCGGAACTTATTTTTAGACCAGAAGAAGCCCAAAAGACTTGGAGTGCATGTCAGGGGACCTACGAGGAGGCCACGAGGCAGGGGGCGCGCCCTCCACCCTCGTGGGGCCCTCGTGGGCCCCCTGACGTACTTCTTTCACCTATATATCTCCATATACCCTAAAAACATCGGGGAGCACAATAGATCGGGAGTTCAGCCGCCAGAAGCCTCCGTAGCCACCGAAAGCCAATCTAGACCCATTCCGGCACCCTGCCGGAGGGGGAATCCTTCTCCGGTGGCCATCTTCATCATCCCGGTGCTCTCCATGACGAGGAGGGAGTAGTTCTCCCTCGGGGTTGAGGGTATGTACCAGTAGCTATGTGTTTGATCTCTCTCTCTCTCTCTCTCTCTCTCTCTCTCTCTCTCTCTCTCGTGTTCTTGATTTGGCACGATCTTGATGTATCGCGAGCTTTGCTATCATAGTTGGATCTTATGTTTCTCCTCCCCCTCTACTCTCTTGTAATGAATTGAGTTTCCCCTTTGAAGTTATCTTATCGGATTGAGTCTTTAAAGATTTGAGAACACTTGATGTATGTCTTGTCGTGCGTATCTGTGGTGACACTAGGATACCACGTGATTCACTGATGTATGTTTTGGTGATCAACTTGCGGGTTTCGCCCATGAACCTATGCATAGGGGTTGGCACACGTTTTCATCGTGATTCTTCGGTAGAACTTTGGGGAACTCTTTGAGGTCCTTTGTGTTGGTTGAATAGATGAATCTGAGATTGTGTGATGCATATCATATAATCATACCCACGGATATTTGACGTGACATTGGAGTATCTAGGTGACATTAGGGTTTGGTTGATTTGTATCTTAAGGTGTTATTCTAGTACGAACTCTAGGGCTGTTTGTGACACTTATAGGAATAGCCCAACGGATTGATTGGAAAGAATAACTTTGAGGTGGTTTCGTACCCTACCATAATCTCTTCGTTTGTTCTCCGCTGTTAGTGACTTTGGAGTGGCTCTTTGTTGCATGTTGAGGGATCCAATTATGATAGTATTGTTGAGGGAACTTGCACTAGCGAAAGTATGAACCCTAGGCCTTGTTTCAACGCATTGCAATACCGTTTACGCTCACTTTTATCATTCGTTACCTTTCTGTTTTTATAATTTCAGATTACAAAAACTATTATCTACCATCCATATACCACTTGTATCACCATCTCTTCGCCGAACTAGTGCACCTATACAATTTACCATTGTATTGGATGTGTTGGGGACACAAGAGACTCTTTGTTATTTGGTTGCAGGATTGCTTGAGAGAGACCATCTTCATCCTACGCCTCCCACGGATTGATAAACCTTAGGTCATCCACTTGAGGGAAATTTGCTACTGTCGTACAAACCTCTGCACTTGGAGGCCCAACAATGTCTACAAGAAGAAGGTTGTGTGGTAGACGTCAAGATCTTTTCTGGCGCCGTTGTCGGGGAGGTGAGTGCTTGAAGGTATATCTTTAGATCTTGCAATCGAGTATTTTAGTTTCTTGTTTTATCACTAGTTTAGTTCATAAAAGAAAACTACAAAAAATGGAATTAAGTTTGCCTCATATACTTCATCTTTTTAATATCTTTTGTGAGTATGATGGAAAAGAAAATTGTGCCAAAGTGTTGGAAGAAAAATGCATTAAAATGTTTGGCACTAAATATTTGAATGATGAGCATGATTGCAATGTTGTTAGTATGAATTCCTTGAATATCCATGGTGCTAATGATATGCAAAGCCACAAGCTTGGGGAAGCTATGTTTGATGAAGATGATATTTTTTGTCCCCCAAGTTTTGATGAGCAAATTTATTATAATGAAATCATGCCTCCTATTTATGATGCTTATATTGATAAAAGTGGATTTGGAGAGGTCATGACTTTATTTTGTGATGAATCCACTATTTCGAAGAGGTTCCAATTGATTGTGAGAACAAAGTTGCTATCTATGATGATTATTGTGATGACTTGTATGCTATAAATAATAATGATATCCATGAAATTTGTCATCATGATTTTAGTTTTCAATTGGATTATGCCTCACATGATAATTATTTTGTTGAGTTTGCTCCCACTATTAATCATGAGAAGAATTTTGCTTATGTGGAGAGTAATAAAATTTCTATGCTTGTAGATCATGAAAAGAATGCTTTATGTGATAGTTATATTGTTTAATTCATTCATGATGTTACTGAAAATTATTATGAGGGAGGAATATATGCTTGTAGGAATTGCAATAATATCAAGTTTCCTCTCTATGTGCTTAAGGTTTTGAAGTTATGCTTGTTTTGCCCTCCTATGCTAGTTGATTATTGTTCCCATAAGTTGTTTGCTCACAAAATCCCTATGCATAGGAAGTGGGTTAGACTTAAATGTGCTAGTCATATTCTTCATGATGCTCTCTTTATGTTTCAATTCTTATCTTTTATGTGAGCATCATTGAAATCATCATGCCTAGCTAGGGGCGTTAAACGATAGCGCTTGTTGGGAGGCAACCCAACTTTATTTTTGTTCTTTACTTTTTGCTCCTGTTTAGTTATAAATAATTCATCTAGCCTCTATTTAGATGTGGTTTTATGCTTTTAATTAGTGTTTGTGCCAAGTAGAACCTTTGGGAAGACTTGGGGAAAGTCTTGTTGATCTTGCTGTAAAAAACAGAAACTTTAGCGCTCACGAGAATTGCTGCCATTTTTATTGGAGAGTGCTATTTAGTTAATTATTTTTGCAGATGATTAATAGACAAATTACTCAGGTCAACCAATTTATTTGAGAATTTTATGAGTTCCAGAAGTATACGTTTGATCCAGATTACTACAGACTGTTCTGTTTTTGACAGATTCTGTTTTGTGTGTGTTGTTTGCTTATTTTAATGAATCTATGGCTAGTAAAAGAGTTTACAAACCATAGAGAAGTTGGAATACAGTAGGTTTAACACCAATATAAATAAAGAATGAGTTCATTACAGTACCTTGAAGTGGTGTTTTGTTTTCTTTCGCTAACGGAGCTCACGAGTTTTCTGTTAAGTTTTGTGTTGTGAAGTTTTCAAGTTTTGGGTAAGGATTCGATGGACTATGGAATAAGGAGTGGCAAGAGACTAAGATTGGGGATGCCCAAGGCACCCCAAGGTAATATTCAAGGATAGACAAGAGCCTAAGCTTGGGGATGCTCCGGAAGGCATCCCCTCTTTCGTCTTCGTTCATCGGTAACTTTACTTGGAGCTATATTTTTATTTACCTCATGATATGCGTTTTGCTTGGAGCATCATTTTATTTTATTTATATTTTCTTGATCTTATTTATAACAATGTCTTGCGTCTTTTATTTCAATAAAAGTGGCATTGATAGCCTTTACTATGCCTACGTTAGAAGTCCACATGTTGCTGTTTGAAAACAGAAAGTTTACCGCTGTTGCAATAATGCCCTAGAAACGTCAGTATGTGATAAAATGTTGAAACCTTTTTCATATTAAGATCTGATAAATTTTCTACAGTGGGAATTTTATTTCATAATTTTTGGAGCTAGGGAAGTATGGATGTTGCTGTATTCTTTAAAGACTGTCCTGTTTAGGCAGATTGCTGTTATGTTTGCATTGTTTGCATATGTTTGCTTCTTTAATGATTCTATTTGAGGATAGAACTATTAAATATGCAGAGGCATTTAGTATGCAATGTTTAATAATAATTCTAGTGATTTTCTACAATAGAGTATGATAAGGTTTTTGCAATGGTTTATACTAACTTATCTCACGAGTCCTTGTTGAGTTTTGTGTGGATGAAGCTTTTGAGATTTAGGGAGACCGTGATATGATAGGAATTAAGGAGACACAAAAGCTCAAGCTTGGGGATGACCAAGGCATCCCAAGATAATATTTCAAGAAGTCTCAAGCATCTAAGCTTGGGGATGCCCCGGTTGGCATCCCACCTTTCTTCTTCAACAACTATCGGTTAGTTTCGGTTGATCCTAAGTTTTTGCTTCTTCACATGATGTTTGCTATTCTTAGATGTCATTTTCTTTTGTGTTGCTTGCTGTTTGAATAAAATACCAAGATCTGAAATTATTAAATGTTAGAGAGTCTTCACATAGTTGCATAATTATTCGACTACTCATTGATCTTCACTTATATCTTTCGGAGTAGTTTGTCATTTGCTCTAGTACTTCACTTATATATTTTTAGAGCATGGTGGTAATTTTATTTTGAAGAAATAGATGAACTCTCATGCTTCAATTATATCATTTTGAGAGTCCTAAACAGCATGGTAGTTTGCTTTGGTTATGAATTTAGTCCTAATATGATGGGCATCCAAGAGGGATATAATAAAAAAAACTTTCATATAAAGTGCATTGAATACTATGAGAAGTTTGATACTTGATGATTGTTTTGAGATATGAGGATGGTAATACTAGAGTCATGCTAGTTGAGTAGTTGTGAATTTGAGAAATACTTGTGTTGAAGTTTGTGATTCCCGTAGCATGCACGTATGGTGAACCGTTATGTGATGAAGTCGGAGCATGATTTATTTATTGATTGTCTTCCTTATGAGTGGCGGTCGGGGACGAGCGATGGTCTTTTCCTACCAATCTATCCCCCTAGGAGCATGCGCGTAGTACTTCGTTTCGATAACTAATAGATTTTTGCAATAAGTATGTGAGTTCTTTATGACTAATGTTGAGTCCATGAATTATACGCACTCTCACCCTTCCACCATTGCTAGCCTCTCTAGTATCGCGCACCTTTCGCCGGTATCATAAACCCACCATATACCTTCCTCAAAACAGACACCATACCTACCTATTATGGCATTTCCATAGCCATTCCGAGATATATTGCCATGCAACTTTCCACCATTTCGTTCATCATCACACATTCATCATTGGTATATTGCTTAGCATGATCATGTAGTTGACATCGTATTTGTGGCAAAACCATCGTTCATGATTCTTTCATACATGTCACTCTTGAGTCATTGCATATCCCGGTACATCGCTGGAGGCATTCATATAGAGTCATATCTTGTTCTAAGTATCGAGTTGTAATTCTTGAGTTGTAAGAAAATAAAAGTGTGATGATCATCATTATTAGAGCATTGTCCCAGTGAGGAAAGGATGATGGAGACTATGATTCCCCCACAAGTCGGGATGAGACTCCGGACGAAAATAAATAAATAAAAGAGGCCAAATAAGCCCAAATAAAAAAAGAGAAAAGAGGCCATAAAAAGAGAAGGCCCAAATAAAAAAAATAAAAAAATGAGAGAAAAAGAGAGAAGGGACAATGCTACTATCCTTTTACCACACTTATGCTTCAAAGTAGCACCATGATCTTCATGATAGAGAGTCTCTTATCTTGTCACTTTCATATACTAATGGGAAATTTTCATTATAGAACTTGGCTTGTATATTCCAATGATGGGCTTCCTCAAAATGTCCTAGGTCTTCGTGAGCAAGCGAGTTGGATGCACACCCACTTAGTTCCTTTTGTTGAGCTTTCATATACTTATAGCTCTAGTGCATCCGTTGCATGGCAATCCCTACTCACTCACATTGATATCTATTGATGGGCATCTCCATAGCCCGTTGATACGCCTAGTTGATGTGAGACTATCTTCTCCTTTTTGTCTTCTCCACAACCACCATTCTATTCCACCTATAGTGTTATGTCCATGGCTCACGCTCATGTATTGCATGAAAATCGAAAAAGTTTGAGAACATCAAAAGTATGAAACAATTGCTTGGCTTGTCCTCAGGGTTGTGCATGATTTAAGTATTTTGTGTGGTGAAGATAGAGCATCGCCAGACTATATGATTTTGTAGGGATAGCTTTCTTTGGTCATGTTATTTTGAGAAGACTTGATTGCTTAGTTAGTATGCTTGAAGTATTATTACTTTTATGTCAATATTAAACTTTTGTATTGAATCTTATGGATCTGAATATTCTTGCCACCATAAAGAGAATTACATGGATAAATATGTTAGGTACCATTTCACATCAAAAATTCTGTTTTTATCATTTACCTACTCGAGGACGAGCAGGAATTAAGCTTGGGGATGCTGATACGTCTCCAACGTATCTATGATTTTTGATTGTTCCATGCTATTATATTATCAACTTTGGATGTTTATGGGCTTTATTATACAATTTTATATTATTTTTGGGACTAACCTATTAACCCAGAGCCCAGTGCCAGTTTCTGTTTTTACCTTGTTTTAGAATATCATAGAAAAGGAAAATCAAACGGAGTCCAATTGACCTGAAACTTCACGGAACTTATTTTTGGACCAGAAGAAGCCCAGAAGACTTGGAGTGCATGTCAGGGGACCTACGAGGAGGCCACGAGGTAGGGGGGGCGCCCACCCCCTCTAGGCGCACCCTCCACCCTCGTGGGCCCCTCGTGGCCCCCCTGACGTACTTCTTCCGCCTATATATCTCCATATACCCTAAAAACATCGGGGAGCACAATAGATCAGGAGTTCCACCGCCAGAAGCCTCCGTAGCCACCGAAAGCCAATCTAGACCTATTCCGGCACCCTGCCGAAGGGGGAATCCTTCTCCGGTGGCCATCTTCATCATCCCGGTGCTCTCCATGACGAGGAGGGAGTAGTTCTCCCTCGGGGCTGAGGGTATGTACCAGTAGCTATGTGTTTGATCTCTCTCTCTCTCGTGTTCTTGATTTGGCACGATCTTGATGTATCGCGAGCTTTGCTATCATAGTTGGATCTTATGTTTCTCCTCCCCCTCTACTCTCTTGCAATGAATTGAGTTTCCCCTTTGAAGTTATCTTATCAGATTGAGTCTTTCAAGATTTGAGAACATTTGATGTATGTCTTGCCGTGCGTATCTATGGTGACAATGGGATACCACGTGATTCACTTGATGTGTGTTTTGGTGATCAACTTGCGGGTTCCGCCCATGAACCTATGCATAGGGGTTGGCACACGTTTTCGTCGTGATTCTCCGGTAGAACTTTGGGGCACTCTTTGAGGTCCTTTGTGTTGGTTGAATAGATGAATCTGAGATTGTGTGATGCATATCATATAATCATACCCACGGATACTTGAGGTGACATTGGAGTATCTAGGTGACATTAGGGTTTTGGTTGATTTTTGTCTTAAGGTGTTACTCTAGTACGAACTCCAGGGTTGTTTGTGACACTTATAGGAATAGCCCAATGGATTGATTGGAAAGAATAACTTTGAGGTGGTTTCGTACCCTACCATAATCTCTTCGTTTGTTCTCTGCTGTTAGTGACTTTGGAGTGACTCTTTGTTGCATGTTGAGGGATAGTTATGTGATCCAATTATGTTAGTATTGTTGAGGGAACTTGCACTAGCGAAAGTATGAACCCTAGGCCTTGTTTCAATGCATTGCAATACCGTTTACGCTCACTTTTATCATTCGTTACCTTGCTGTTTTATAACTTCAGATTACAAAAACTATTATCTACCATCCATATACCACTTGTATCACCATCTCTTCGCCGAACTAGTGCACCTATACAATTTACCATTGTATTGGGTGTGTTGGGGACACAAGAGACTCTTTGTTATTTGGTTGCAGGGTTGCTTGAGAGAGACCATCTTCATCCTACGCCTCCCACGGATTGATAAACCTTAGGTCATCCACTTGAGGGAAATTTGCTACTGTCCTACAAACCTCTGCACTTGGAGGCCCGACAACGTCTACAAGAAGAAGGTTGTGTAGTAGACATCAGTAAGGTGCGCTAGGTCGTTTGTCGTGCACTTAGCTATGCCGTTGGAGTTGATGGACTCACTTTACCTTCCAAGCCTTCCGCTGTTATCTCGTTTAGATGGCCTTAAGCCATATTTATTGTAATAAGTTCTCTTTTGAGACATTCGATGTAATAAGTGTGTGGTTGCTACTCTATTATAAATCCTTTGAGTACTGTGTGTGTCAGCATTACCGATCTAGGGATGACACTGAACACAGAGACTTGACCATCCGTGGTCGGGTCGCTACAAGATGGTATCAGAGCACACGCTAAATGTAGGACACGACCATTACGATGAGCCATAGGTCACTCATCTCTACTCATTTGTGACTCCTCTCCATTTTCTACTCTTTAGGATGGTGGACTCAAGGAACAAGTTTACATAGCCGGATGAAGGCACACCTTTTGGACGACACTTGAAGGAAGTCACTAGGTACCTGAACATTGGAATACCAAACTTTACCCGGACCTACACCGCCACACTACCAGAAAAGGAATGTTGGACGATTCGAGTTCAAGTTCCAGGAAGGACATTCACGCCAGTCACTGAGCCATAGAATTTTCCTTTTGCACCAACCTGGAGTCTAGGAAAGACCATGTCAGCCCACATCGCCATGGGACTCATCGGAGAAGTTTATCACAAGGATCTTAAAGACACTATTTACCAGATATGTGGGCGTCGAGATGAGCAATGGGAGATGATCAGCACCAGGAAGGACAGGTCCATTCCAGCCTTCATCTATGAGTTAAATCATCACATTCACCTCCAGGAGAACCAGATGTGCGCAAGCATGATATATTTGAAGAAGGCGATGACCAGGATCATGGAGCTAGAAGAGGAACTCAAGTCTACACGTGACGGATATGAGGAAGAAATTGCAATACTAGTGGAGAAGAATGACGACCTGACAAGGAAGCTAGGAGTTTTTATGGGAGACCCCGCGCCAAGAGGAGAAGACGATGAACCCAAGGAGATTCGTTCTGAAGAGTACATCATCATCGATGACACCGACTCCGACCCCGATGGTAGTGATGATGACTATGAAGACGAAGCTGGAGCGAATATCATGGAGTCTTCCACCGATCAAAATTTCTAGTAGACCACCATATGATTAGTAGTATTCCCCCATGTATATATTAGTAGTCCGAGCACTGTAACGATAGTTAGATCGATTGTATTCCCTTGCTTGATATTGATTTGGTGTGATATGATTGTGTTTGTCTCATGTGCATATGGGTAGTTGTCGGTGTCAAAACAGGCGGATCTTGGGTAGGGGGTCCCGAACTGTGCGTCTAGGCCAGATGGTAACAAGAGGCAAGTGTAATGCCCTCGATGCGGCTATATCTCCTACGTGTCGAAGCACGACTTAGAGGCATAACCGCATTGAAAGCAATGTCGCAAGTAAGGTAATCTTCACAACAACCCATGTAAATAGATAATAGGGGAAAAAGGTACATAGTTGGCTTACACTCGCCACGTCACACAAAGTACATGAATAACATTACAATCATCCAATACACTCATGGTCCGACTACGGTACCAAAATAAAAGATCAACCCCAACATGCGACACGGTCCCGATCGCCCCAACTGGGCACCACTATTGATCATCAGGAAAAGACACATAGTAATGGTGTGAGTCTTCGTCGAACTCCCACTTGAGCTCAAGTGCATCATCTGGAATGGAGTCATCGGGCCCTGCATCTAGTTTGGAAGTAATCTGTGAGCCACGGGGACTCAGCAATCTCGCACCCTCGCGATCAAGACTATTTAAGCTTATAGGTAAGGCAAGGTAATATGTGGAGCTGCAGCAAGCGACTAGCATATATGGTGGCTAACCTGTTCGCAAAAGAGAGCGAGAAGAGAAGGCAAAGCACGAACGATGAACTAAAGAACAACATACGGCAAACATTACTCCAACACCGTGTTCACTTCCCGGACTCCGCCGAGAAGAGACCATCACGGTAACACACGCAGTTGATTCATTTTAATTAAGTTAAGGTTCATGTTATCTACAATCGGACATTAACAAATTCCCATCTTCCCATAACCGCGGGCACGGCTTTCGAAAGTTCAAATCCCTGCAGGGGAGTCCCAACTTAGCCCATCACAAGCTCTCACGGTTAACGAAGGATATTCCTTCTCCCGAGACATTCCGATCAGACTCGGTATCCCGGTTCTACAAGACATCTTCGACAATGGTAAAACAAGTCCAGCAACACCGCCCGAATGTGCCGACAAATCCCGATAGGAGCTGCAAATATCTCGTTCTCAGGGCACACTCAGATAGGTTAAGCTACGAGTAAAACCAACCCTCGAGTTTCCCTGAGGTGGCCCCGCAGGCTGCCTAGTTCGGACCAACACTCAGAGGAGCACTGGCCCAGGGGGTTTAAATAAAGATGACCCTTGGGCTCCGAAAACCCAAGGGAAAAAGAGGCTAGGTGGCAAATGGTAAAACCAAGGTTGGGCATTGCTGGAGGAGTTTTATTCAAGGAGAACTGTCACGGGGTTCCCATTATCACCCAACCGCGTAAGGAACGCAAAATCCAGGAACATAATACCGATATGACGGAAACTAGGGCGGCAAGAGTGGAACAAAACACTAGGCAAAAGGCCAAGCCTTCCACCCTTTACCAAGTATATAGATGCATTAAGATAACAAGATAATATAGTGATATCCCAACAATAAACAATGTTCCAACAAGGAACGATCTCCAATCTTCACCCGCAACTAGCAACGCTATAAGAGGGGCTGAGCAAAGCGGTAACATAGCCAATCAACGGTTTGCTAGGACATGGTGGGTTAGAGGTTTGACATGGAAATTTATGAGGCATGATAAGCAAGTGGTAGGTATCATAGCATAGGCATAGCAAAAGAGCGAGCATCTAGCAAGCAAAGATAGAAGTGATTTCGAGGGTATGATCATCTTGCCTGCAAGGTTGTCAGAGTTGACTTGATCCTCGTAAGCAAACTCAACGGGCTCCTCATTAGCGAACTCGTCTCCCGGCTCTACCCAAACAAGACAAACAAGCAAAAGGAACACAATCAACCACGTGCAATGCTCCAACAACATGATGCAAATATGGTATGCTATGCGGGATGCGGTATGTGATGCATATGCAATATTTGACAAGGAATGATAGAATCTGGCCTCAACTTGGAAATCCAAGAGTGCCACTGGAAAGGTGAGGTGATTTTGGTTGAAATCGATTTAAAGATCACCGGAATCGGATGCACGGTTTGGAAATGGCAAGCAAAACAAATATGGCACCGGTCTGCGATAAACAGCAAGTAGCCATCTAAATGCATCAAGATAATTATGCTACAGCACTCAAACATGGCAACAAAATACATGGCAGGGATCCACTCATAATGCTTGACAAAAGATGAACACTGAGCTACGGCCAATTCATCCATTAACAGGTTCAAACAAGCATGGCAAAAGTGCAAATGACAAATAGGTTTCAGACTTAGTGAAATTAACACAAGTCTGGAATTTCAGATCAGGTAGCACACTTTGGAGCATGAAAACTATATGCTACAGGAACTTAACATGGCAAAGTAAGGCATGACATGAAGCTACTCAAAGCACTTAACGGAAGTCCCTTAGTGACCTTGAGGCAAAAGGGATCAGAGAATACAATTGCAAGCATGTGAACATGGCAAAAACATAATCAGGTCACAGACTTAGTGAAAAAGTAGAGCATGCAAATATGTTAACGAGTAGGCATGTTCACGAGCTCGATGCACTCACTACAGAGCATGGAATGACAAACTAAGCATACACCCATCAAGAATACATGTTATAGAAGCTAGACATGGCAAGAACAACAATATAGCCTGCACGGATCAACAACAACATCCTCGGCAAAATCGCTAACAAGTAAACAATCTGCCAGGATTCACGAAATAGCAAAAGTAGAGCTCGATTGACTCAAACTACAGTGCTCCATAAATGCAAATAAGGACATGGATGGGTAGAGCACCACAATATTAACAAATCATCCTTACTGATCATCATCAAAAGAGGCACGGATCACTAGTAAACAACATGAACATATGGCATATTGATAAAACAGATCAAGGACTTAGTGAAATTCTAAGTCCCTGAAATCAGCATTAACGAATGCACTACTTTGCAAGCTTGTGCTAGTCACCACACATATCACAAAAATACATGGTAAGCACCTCTCTAAAGATGGCATGGCATATAACAAAACACATGTAGAGCTCAGGAGCATATCATGCACACCTTAATCATGGCAAAAATGACAAATAGCTATTTGGTGCAGCAGATCTGACAATTAACTCAAATAGCTCTCTTCCCACAGCATTTCGGGCATCAAGATGAGCTCAAATGAAAATGATGCAATGATATGAAATGATGTACTCTCTGAGACGAACATTTTGATATGCTACACGCGCAAAACGGAGTTATAGATGAAAAGTTACGGCATGACGAAAAACGCAAAATAACTAGGTTTTAGGGAGAAAGTCAACCGAGTCTAGATCTCAGATCCAGATCGCACGGAAACCGAGTCTGCCGGAGTTACTGTAGCTGCCGGAGTTCGAGGTCACCGGAGGAAGGTAAGCCGGATCAGGGGCGAGGGGCTCGCCGGAGAGGGCCGGCGTGGTGCAGGCCGGTGCGGTCGCCGGAGCTCGGTCGCCGGCGAGGACGACGAGGAGGACGGAGGCGGGACGGCTCAGCCGCGACGGAGCTGCTCCGGCCGGCGAGGTTCGGCGCGGTGGCGGCGTGGTTCGGCGCCGGCATGGGGGAAGAAGGGC
>NC_041392.1:284147718-284149914 GCF_002162155.2 Triticum dicoccoides | reverse complement strand
GGCGCGGGGCGCGGCCCGGTGGCGCAGTGGAGAGGGCGGGCCGCGGCGGCGGCGGGCGCCGGTTGCCACGTGTCGGCTCCTGGTTGGCGGCGGCGGAGGAAGCGGACGTGTCCGACGGCTGGATTTTTGTCTGGCACGCGAGGAGAGGGAGGGGGCTAGGGTTTGCCCAGGAATTTCGGGGAAGAACTATTTATAGATGTAGAGGGAGCTAGGAGAGTCCAAATGAGGTGCGGTTTTTGGCCACGCGATCGTGATCGAACGCTCTAGATGATGGAGAGGGTTTTGGTGGATTTTGGGCCACTTTGGAGGGGTGTTGGGCTGCAACACACACGAGGCCTTCTCGGTCCCTCGGCTAACCGTTGGAGTATCAAACGAAGTCCAAATGGTATGAAACTTGACAGGCGGTCTACCGGTAGTAAACCAAGGCCGCTTGGCAAGTCTCGGTCCAATCCGGAAATGTTTAACCCCCACACACGAAAAGAGGTACAAAGGACCACCGGAGGAGATAGGAGCGTCGGAATGCAAAACGGACAACGGGGAAAATGCTCGGATGCATGAGACAAACACGTATGCAAATGCAATGCACATGATGACATGATATGAGATGCATGGCAATGGCAACAACACACGGAGAAAAAAACCCGAACCCGGGGAAAATAAAATAACTTAGTGCCGGAAAAGGCAAGAGTTGGAGTACATATAAGGTAAATTACATCCGGGGTGTTACAGCAAGGGACACGAATTTTACCCAGGTTCGGGCCCTCTTGATGGAGGTAAAACCCTACGTCCTGCTTGATTAATATTGAAGATATGGGTGTTACAAGAGTAGATCTACCACGAGATCAGAGAGGCTAAACCCTAGAATCTAGCCTACGGTATGATTGTATGTTGTGATTGTTGTCCTATGGACTAAAACCCTTCGGTTTATATAGACATCGGAGAGGGTTAGGGTTACACAAGGTCGGTTACAAAGGAGGAGATATCCATATACGTATTGCCTAGCTTGCCTTCCACGCCAAGTAGAGTCCCATCCGGACACGAGACAAAGTCTTCAATCTTGTATCTCCATAGTCTATCAGTCCGGCCAATGGAGATAGTCTGGCTGTCTGGAGACCCCATAATCTAGGACTCCCTCAGTAGCCCCCGAACCGGGCTTCAATGACGATGAGTCCGGCGCGCAGTTGTCTTCGGCATTGCAAGGCGGGTTCCTTCTCCAAATTCTGTGTACCTGTCAAAATAATGTCTGGTTCCTTGTGATGATTCGTACTTCTTGGGTTCTACGCCCAATAATGGCCTCTTTCCACGTGTCGAGCGAATGCGAAGAGCCAGGGTGTTTTCACATTTACCCCCTAGCTATGTAAATGAGCCACCTATTTAAAAAGACGAGGATTCAGATCCAAATCACATCATCCTCCCTTGCCGAGTCTTCATCGGAGCGTGCCCGACAGAGATCCATTCCACCATGGCCGGTCGACGCAGCTCCTCCTCTCGCACCCCTAGTTCCAAGCCTGGAGATTGGGAGAGATGTTCCATCCCACACAGCAAATTGGTGATGCTTTAGTCCAAGGGATTTCTTCCCCCGGCGTACCTGGTCCCAGTTCGAGCCGGGCTTGCCACCTATAATGGCGGAGAGCAAGCGGAGAGCCGTACCAATCCCTCCAAGGGAGAGCAGGTGTGCCTTGTCCCTTATCTGGTAAGAGGGCTCGGATTCCCAATCCATCCATTTCTCCGAGGGCTTCTAGAGTTCTATGGCCTCCAGCTGCACAACCTTACGCCTGCCTCCCTGCTGCACATCGCGGGATTCGTAGCCCTTTGCGAGTTATTTTTGGGCTGTGAGGCTCATTTCGCTCTATGGAAGAAGTTGTTCTGCCTTGTGCCCCGTTCTAAGAAGGGGTCAATATATCAAGTGGGCGGAGCTGAAGTGTGGCGTATCGCTGGGACCGGATACCTATCAGGGACCCCGAAGAAGACGTCCGAAGACTGGCCTTCAGAATGGTTTTATATAGAAGATGTCCCTCTTCTGGACCCTATTCGGATCGGCCTTCTTGAGTTTGACAACGCCCCTTTAAAGAAGCGCCAGAGCTGGCGTCCACAGAGCCCCCTAGAGGAAGACGATCGGGACATTCTTTATCTGATGAGCCGGATAAGCTCTTTAGCTCGATCTGGATTGACCATGATCGAGGTCATGGCTATATG
>NC_041392.1:284100856-284147533 GCF_002162155.2 Triticum dicoccoides | reverse complement strand
CAGAGGCCACCCCATGTGGGACTTCAACGGGGAGGATGACGCCACCCGCCACGGCCTCAAAGGGCCGGGATCGGCTACTGATCTAATAAAGATCTTGTCCACTTTGTACAAGGGAGAAGAGGAGGAATTCCTCCGTATCAACCCGAAGGGCGGATTTTCCATGTACAATCCTCCGAGCTGGGTAAGCGGAGATTTTTCTTGCCTGTTCGTTTTGTATTCCCATAGTTTAAGTATTCATGCTAGCGATTTTATCGCAGGAGCTGCGCCAGGCAGTAAAGGAGATAAACAGCCCTCCTCCATAGTCCGAGGACCCTGGACGGTCCCTTGACCCGGCCTCCCAGGAGGATCCGGACATATCCGTGGAGCTGATCGACGGGTTTTTTTTACCAAGGGAGTAATGACAAGACCTTGGTGGCCATTACGGCCGATTACCTTGGGCTAGTTCCAACCTCACAGGTGACTGAGACCGAAATCCCAGCACTTAAAAAGGGATCCGTCCTTGTGCTCTTTTTTTTATTGCCGTATAACAGCCATGTCTTGCAGGGGAGGTCTTCGGGGCTGAAGGCCGAGCCTATGCCAACTAGCCAACAAGGGGCCGCTAGGCCAGGCAGGCTGAAAAGATCCGCAGTCCGGATTGAGGCACCGGCGCAGCGGTATAGCACGCCGTCTTTATTGCAAGACATTATTTACAGAGGTATATTAACGCCCATGCCTTCTTTTCAGGAGAAAGAGCGCTCGCCAGACTATACCCGGAGAGGCTACCAACCGTGCCTCTACAAGCCAGGCTCCAAGGCCGGACTCAGGGGTGGGAATGAGTACAAGGCATGCACTGGGTGCTCCTCCGATAGAGGATACGGATAGACTGTCCGCCACCCCATCCAGGTGGAAAGTGCCATGAACCATAGGCGTCGCCGGACTATTCTTCATGACGCTTGTTTCTCCCAAGAGGCTTTTGATGCCTTCAACTCGGGAGATGCGCACCTCCGTGCCGCTCAAAATGGTCTAGCCAGAGCCACGGAGCAGTATGTAAAAGACATACGGGTGAGAAAATTTGATGATTATATATATCAGTAGCCCCTGAGACTTGAAATAGTTAGGATAACTGATTTAAGGATCATTTGTTATGTAGGTTCTTACAGAAAAGAATACTCAACTGTCCCAGGAGCTGGAAGAGTGCAAAGCCCAACTTCAGGCCGCACTGTCCGCCGCAGGGGAGCCCAAGGAGACCCCCACTGCTAACATATCCGTCAAATGATAAGTATCATATTAGAGTGCGGATTTATATGCAAATCTGATGATAAAATTGCAGATGACGCTGGAGTGAATCCAGATAAGCAGCAGCTCATACGCCAGCTGAAGGCTGGTGAGAGCGTGCTAACAAGGGTGAGGTAGGAGAAGAATGATCTCCAAGATGCCAACACCAAGCTGGGCATGGAACTGAAAGATGTTCGTGCCCAACTGTCGGATTCTGTTAAGGAGAATCGGCGGGTTCGACGCGGCATATTTAGTAAGTGCTTGAACGAACTTTGAAAAAGAGTTCGGCGAGGAAGCTGGCTGACAAGGTTATGTCTGTAGGTATGCTGACAGGACGTCCTGCCGAGGAGATGCCTAGTTCAACGGCTGATCTTCTTCCCGAGCTCGCACAGTTGCACGAACGAGTTCGGCAGGTAATGCAAGGCATTGCCCAGGCCTTGTGGCCGTCCGATACCCGAAGGCCTTGGAGAGCTTGCAGAAAAGCTGAAGGGAGCACGGCGGCGTTTCCGATTATGGAAGATATCGGCGTGCCGTCAGGGCGCCAGGGAGGCTTGGGCAATGGTGAAGACACGGTACACGAAGGCTGACCCAAACCACATGGCCGAAGTCGGACCTGTGGGGCCTAACGGCAAGGAGATCCCTGTGAATTTAGTGTACGGCCAAGTAGAGTTGGCCGCAAAGTATTCTCAACAGGATTGTAGACTAGACATCCTATTGAAGGGCATTGAAGAGGAATTCAACCAGTCAAATTGACTATGTAATTGTAAAGTGACATATATGATGTCTTCTAGCCGGATTGTAGATCGTTTGTCGTGGCGGACCTTTTCGCTTCAACCTCGGGACCCGACAGTCCGGAGTGTATCCGAATACCCTCTCGGTTATATAAGAACCGGGGCATGCGTGGAGACCAGGCGTAGGGGTCATTAGTGCTTTATCAGACAAGTGCCCAACTAGTTATGTTATATTACATGGGTAGTAAGAAACATCTTCTAGAGAGAATAGTTCCGTTAAGGGTTCCTTTCCCTGGGTAGGCATGCCCTAAAGTGCATGCCGGACTGCGACAAGAAGCATAGTAAAAGCGTCTGGGGCAGATATGGTTAATAAATAAAAAGTCATCTTTTGTTCACCGACCGAATATTCTCTTAAGAACGCTAGCTTTTGGCTTCACCCAGTCTGAGGTACACGTCCGGCTGACCCAGCGGTAACAATCGCAGAGGTGCTCCCCTTATGCCCTAGCCGAATTAACGGGAACATAGGGCATGAATACAAGAGCCAGGCAACCCAGCTTGGCCAAAACTTAAGTCATATATCGATGCATATAATGGTGAAAAAAGGTACATGCGGAAGTATAACACATGTGTTGGGCGTGATGCCCAGGTAAATAATTTAAGCTTCTGTGAAAGAAGCCCCCAGGTGTATATAGTGCGGCTAGCACCTCTGTAATGTACAAGTGAGGCACAAGGTGACCCGTGAAGGTCTAGAGGAATGAAAGAAAGAAAGGGAAACAAGACGGACGACGCATATGCAGAAAATGGACAAAGGGAGGGGACTAACATAAAGTCCGGTGCTAGGCGTAGAATCTTCGGACCCTGGCTGCGTTCCATGGGTTCGGCTCTAGTCGACTAGTCGATGCATCCCACAGTCGGTACGCTCCGCCGGTCAGAACTTGGTCGATGACGAAGGGACCTTCCCATTTGGGCTCTAGCTTGTTCTTTTTCTTATCCGGCAGCCGGAGAACTAGTTTGCCAACGTTATATGTTTTGGCTCGTACTTCTCTACTTTGGTATCTGCGAGCCTGTTGCTGGTAAAATGCGGAACGGGCTTTGGCTACGTCGCGCTCTTCCTCCAAGGTGTCCAGACTGTCCTACTGATCGAGCTCGGCTTCTCTTTCTTCGTACATGCGCACTCGAGGTGAGTCATGAATTATGTCGCAGGGCAGGACTGCCTCTGCGCCGTACACCATAAAAAATGGTGTGTATCTGGTACTACGATTCAGCGTGGTCCGCAGCCCCCAGAGTACGGAGTCGAGCTCCTCTACCCAGTGCGTGTCAGACTCTGTTAAGGAGCGCACTAGTCTGGGTTTAATGCCGCTCATTACAACACCATTTGCTCGTTCGACTTGACCGTTGGTTTGTGGGTGGTAGACTGAAGCATAATCAAGCTTGATGCCCATTTTGCTGCACCAGAGTTTTACCTCGTCGGCCGTGAAGTTCGTGCCGTTATCAGTGATGATGCTGTGGGGGACGCCGTAGCGATGTACAACCCCGGATATGAAGTCTATCACCGGTCCGGATTCAGCTATTTTAACGGGTTTGGCCTCTATCCATTTGGTGAATTTATCCACCATGACCAATAAGTATTTTTTCTTATGGGTTCCACCTTTAAGGGGTCCAACCATGTCAAGCCCCCAGACCGCAAAGGGCCATGTAATGGGGATTGTTCGGAGGGCGGTGGGTCGCATATGGCTTTGATTTGCAAAGAGCTGGCAACCAGCGCAACGCTGGACTAAGTCCTGTGCGTTTGCCTGGGCCGTTGGCCAATAGAATCCTGTACGGAAGGCCTTTCTCACAAGAGCCCAGACGGCAGCGTGGTGACCGCCGAGTCCGGCGTGAATTTCTGCCAAAAGGTTTCGTCCCTCCTCTTTGGAGATGCACCGTTGAAGGACTCCAGTAGCGCTTTTTTTGTATAATTCTCCCTCGTGGACCCTCTAGGCCTTTGATCGCCGCACTATGCAGCGTGCCTCATTTTGGTCCTATGGGAGTTCCTATCTAGTTAAGTAGGCCAGGAATGGTTCTGTCCACGGGGCAATGATGGCCATTATTTCGTGGGCTGATTGTGTTATTTCGGTGGCGGAGCCTCCGATTGTGTCAGGGAGTTCGGTATCGGGTATTTTGGCCGGGTCCGGACTGTTGTTACCGGTGTCCCCTTCCCATGCTACGGATGGCTTGAAAATCCTTTCCAGAAAAATGTTGGGAGGGACTGCGTCGCGTTTGGCGCCGATGCGGGCGAGGATATCCGCCGCCTGATTGTTTTCCCGAGCCACATGGTGAAATTCGAGCCCTTCGAACCGAGCTGACATTTTTAGGACGGCATTGCGATAAGCGGCCATTTTTGGATCCTTGGCATCAAAGTCTCCATTTATTTGGGATATCGCGAGGTTTGAATCCCCGCGCACCTCTAGGCGTTGAATGCCCATGGATACTGCCATCCGGAGACCATGGAGGAAGGCCTCATATTCGGCTGCGTTGTTGGAGTCTGTATACATTATCTACAATACGTATTGGATGGTGTCTCCTGTTGGGGACGTCAAAACGACACCAGCCCCCAGACCAGCCAACATTTTGGAGCCATCGAAGTGCATGATCCAGTTTGAATATGTGCCGTACTCTTTAGGGAGTTCGGCTTCCGTCCATTCAGCGACGAAGTCAGCCAAAACTTGCGATTTAATAGCTCGCCGAGGTTTGTAAGTTATGTCGAACGGGAGGAGCTCAATGGCCCATTTGGCAATCCGGCCCGTCACGTCGCGGTTGTTTATAATATCGTTGAGTGGTACTTCCGAGGCTACCATTATTGAACACTCTTGAAAGTAGTGTCACAGCTTCCGGGATGCCATAAATACCGCGTACGGTATCTTTTAATAATGCGGGTACCGTGATTTGCATGGGGTAAGGACTGTGGACACGTAGTAAACTGGCTTTTGAAGGGGGAATTTGTGTCTGTCTGCTTCTCGCTCGATGACAAGCACTGCGCTTACTACTTGATGAGTTGCCGCAATGTATAATAGCATTGGTTCGCCAGTGTTTGGCGCGGCCAAGACTGAGTTTGTTGCCAATATGGCTTTTATTTCGTTCAGTCCGGCCGTGGCGGCATCCGTCCACTCGAAGTGTTCGGTGCGCTGTAGGAGGCGATAAAGGGGTAATTCCTTTTCTCCAAAGCGGGAGATAAAGCAGCTTAGAGCCGCCACACATCCAGTTAATTTTTGTATTTGTTTGAGGTCAGTTGGGGTAGCCAACTATGACAACGCTCGGATTTGGCCGGATTAGCTTCAATACCTCTATTGGAGACGATGAATCCCAGGAACTTTCCTGCTGGTACGCCGAAAACGCATTTTTCTGGATTGAGCTTGATGTCATATGTTCGGAGGTTGTCGAATGTGACCCTCAAGTCGTCTACTAGGGTGTCGACATGCTTGGTTTTAACGACCACATCATCCACGTATGCCTCCACTGTTTTGCCTATCTAGTTTGACAGGCATGTCTGAATCATGCGCTGATATGTTGCACCGGCGTTTTTAGCCCGAAGGGCATTGTGTTGAAGCAGAATGGGTCGTATGGTGTGATGAATGCCGTTGCGGCTTGGTCTGGCTCTGCCATTTTGATTTGATGGTAGCCGGAGTATGCGTCGAGGAAACACAATGAATTGTGTCCTGCGGTAGCATGGATGATTTGATCGATGCGGGGGAGGGGGAAGGGATCCTTTGGGCAGGCCTTATTAAGGTCCTTAAAGTCGACACACAAGCGCCAGGATTTGTCCTTCTTTGGCACCATCACCAGGTTTGCTAGCCATTCCAGATGTTTTATGTCTCTGATGAATCCAGCTTCCAATAGCTTGGCTAGTTCCTCTCCCATGGCTTGTCTTTTAGGCTCGGAGAAACGTTGAAGAGCCTGCTTGACTGGCTTGAATCCTTTTACGATATTTAGGCTCTGTTCAGCCAGCCTGCGTGGGATTCCTGGCATGTCCGAAGGGTGCCAGGCAAAAATGTCCCAGTTCTCGCGTAGGAACTCTCGCAGTGCGGCGTCAACATCAGGGTTTAATTGTGCCCCGATGGAAGTTGTTTTTGTAGGGTCCGTTGGATGGACTTGGAATTTGACTATTTTGTCCGCCGGCTTAAAGGAGGTGGACTTGGATCTTTTATCGAGTATCACGTCGTCCCTGTTCACCGTGGAGCGCAGCGCGGTTAGTTCTTCGGCCGCTAGGGCTTCAGATAGTGCCTCAAGGGCCAGTGCAGCTGTCTTGTTTTCGGTGCGGAGTGCTATGTCCGGATCACCAACAAGAGTGATGATTTCGCTGGGCCTGGGCATTTTGAGCTTCATGTACCCATAATGGGGTATGGCTTGGAAGATTGTAAACGCCTCCCGCCCTAATAGAGCGTGTTATCCGCTGCTGAACGGGGACACTTGGAATGTAATTTCTTCGGACCTGTAATTATCTGGCGTGCCGAATACCACATCTAGTGTGATTTTTCCGGCGCAGCGTGCTTCCTGACTGGGGATGATTCCTCTAAAGGTTGTGCTGCTTTGCGGCTCCAGTCTATTTCCATCTTTTGCAGAGTTTCCTCGTAGATGAGGTTTAATCCGATGCCGCCGTCCATGAGTACCTTGGTGAGTAGAAAGACGTCCACGATTGGACTGAGGACCAGTGCGGCTGGTACTCGGGCTGTTCGGAATTTAGGTTCATCACTGGCATTGAAGGTAATAGCCGTGTCGCTCCAAGGATTTGTTCTGCTATGTGGCAGATTTCGGACATGCTACGGAGTGTTTGCTTCCGTCTTTATTTGACGTGAAGGTCTCGAAGACTGTCAAGACCGTACTATTGTCCTCGGGGTGGTGCTCTATGGTTTTTGGGAGGAGTAGATCCTCACCACTTTTGGCCACCTGCCGGAGTATCCAGCATGCTCTAAGGCTATGCGTTGGTACCGCATCTGATGTACTATGAATTTTGCAGGGTTCGTTGAGCCATCCCTCCAGTACGGTTCCTTGCCCCGTAGAGGGCTTTTGCTTTTTGGTAGTTAACCCAGGTGTATTGTGATAATGCACCCTTTTATTTCGGACTGGGTTTGTATTCAGGGCCGGATTATCCCAAAATTTTATTTCGGTTTTCCAGGCGCTTTCCATAGCATAATACTTTCATACTATGGACACCAAGTCGGCAAAGCGTGTAATTTCGCGATGACTTATGGCATTGAGGATTCCCTTGTCCGTGCAATTATTGTAGAAGAGTGAAATTGCATCTTCCTTGCGGCAGTCCTTTATCCTGTTCTTGACCAGGAGGAATCTGACCCAGTAATGGTGTACTGTTTCTGCTGGCTCTTGCCTAATTTGGGATAGATCGCGTACATTTGGGTGGGTGGGTGGAATTAAATCCGAATCCTCACCCAATCTGAGGCTCAGTTGCCAAGGAGTTTCTGAACTCGAAAGTTTGGATTCTTGGATGTTTTCCGGTAAATCTGGCCCGCTTCCTGATTCTAGGTTCACGCTTTGTGTGACATCCTCCCCTCCGCGGGTATCCGGCTTGGAGGGATCGGGAATCCAGACGTAGCTAGTCCTTAAGATAGATGAAGTTTTGCCGCATTGTTCTTCCACCACTGCAACGTGATGGGTGACCTGTGGAGAGTTAATTTCTCTTAGATCAGGTTTAGGCCCAATCTGATCGTAGTCTGTAGCGACTCCCAGGGCGGCGATGCGATCCAAGAGCTCGTTCAGGGAAGAGAGCTCCATTGGATCTAACTGCTCGGCGAGTTCCGAGTTGATGTGAAAATTGCTTTCGATGACCCGAGAAGTCATCATCGGCGCAGCGGCCGAACAGGCGGTCCTTAGAAAACCACCTAGTCGGAGAGTTTGGCCGATAGCCAGAGCTCCCTCAGCGATAGTGCCGTCTTTAAAGACGGGACGAGACATCCTTCCTAATGGCGACGGCATAGCGGAACTCTCAATGAAAGCACCAATGTCGGTGTCAAAACCGGCGGATCTCGGGTAGGGGGTCCCGAACTATGCATCTAGGCCGGATGGTAATAGGAGGCAAGGGACACGAAGTTTTACCCAGGTTCGAGCCCTCTTGATGGAGGTAAAACCCTACGTCCTGCTTGATTAATATTAAAGATATGGGTGTTACAAGAGTAGATCTACCACGAGATCAGAGAGGCTAAACCCTAGAAGCTAGCCTACGGTATGATTGTATGTTGTGATTGTTGTCCTACGGACTAAAACCCTTCGGTTTATATAGACACCGGAGAGGGTTAGGGTTACACAAGGTCGGTTACAAAGGAGGAGATATCCATATACGTATTGCCTAGCTTGCCTTCCACGCCAAGTAGAGTCCCATCCGGACACGAGACAAAGTCTTCAATCTTGTATCTTCATAGTCTATCAGTCCGGCCAATAGAGATAGTCCGGCTGTCCGGAGACCCCCTAATCCAGGACTCCCTCAGTAGTGCTTTCTCATTAGACCTCATTCTATTCTAATCTCTCCCTCTAAACCCATCAGATGCCTCTGAGACATGACCCCAGATTTGCCTTTCCATCGGAGCTCACTCAGTTGATCCAGCAGCAGAATGCACTGATGCAGCTACTAGTTCAGAATCAGGGCAACAACAACAACAACAACAACAACAATAACAGCAGCAACAACAACAACAACAACAACAACAACAATAATAACAACAACAACAACCCACCGCCACCACCTCCAGTTGACAACTTAGCCCGTTTTCTGATGTTACAGCCGCCGGTGTTTTCAAGTAGCACTGAGCCCATAGTTGTGGATGACTAGCTACGCAGGATTGGAAGGGAGTTAACCACTGCCGGTTGCGCAGATGTTGAGAAGGTGCATTTTGCCGCACACCAATTGGATGGACCCGCGGCCGCATGGTGGGAAAATTACATAGCCACTTTTCCCATAGTCAATGTCACTTGGGAGGAGTTTCAGCAAGCATTCCGCACATCCCTTGTCTCAACTGGAGCTATGAGCATAAGCGTGAGTTTTGCAACTTGCGCCAGGGAAATCATACTGTGGCTCAGTACGTAGATGAGTTTAGTAAGATATCTCGCTATGCCCCTGATGATGTGGCCACGGATGCCGCGAAGCAGGAGAAGTTTATGGAAGGGCTAAATGGTGAGATGAGCATGCAGTTAATGGTGGCAACATTTAACAACTACCAGGAGTTGGTAGATAAGGCTCTTATGATTGAAGGGAAGCAGCAGCAGATAGAGAGCCGCAAGAGGAAGTATGGACAAGGGAAGTACAATTCTAGAGCTCAGCAGAAGCCCCGTTTCATCCAGAAATTGGGAGGATATACCCATAACCATGGAGGCCATACCCACAATGCAGGAAGTTCGCATAACCACAGTGGCCCCAAGAATGGGAACGGGAATGAAGCAGGCAGCAATCAGAACCGCTCTAACCCAACCACACCCGCCAAGAAGGACCATAGTCACATTACCTGTCTCAAGTGCGGGAAGACCGGACACTATTCCAATGATTGTCCAGAGTCGAAGAATGGAAATGGAAATGGAAGCTCTGGGAAGAAGCCCAACCCTTTCAACAGGGGACAAGTGAACCACGTAAACGTGGAGGAGGTTGAAGAGCAGCCAAATGCAGTTATTGGTAAGTTTTTGGTTAAGTCATTTACCGCTCTCGTTCTTTTTGATACTGGTGCATCACATTCATACATTTCAAGGGGATTTGTGGAAAAGTTCAAGTTACCCACCTTAGCCCTTAGGACACCTTTGTTAGTGAGCTCACCCGATGCAGAGTATATGGCTAGCCGATGGTGCGACCGAATACCCTTAACCATTGGCAGCCATGTTTTCCCCTCAGACCTAATAATTCTGGAATCCCAAGGATTGGATGTGATATTGGGAATGGATTGGCTATCGAAGTATGGAGGAAACATTGATTGCACTAGCAAGTCAATTCTGCTCACTACCCCGGAGGGAAAAAAGATTAAGTATGTATCCAGGCATGTACCAAAGAGGACTCACGTAAATTCTCTCACGGGAGTTGTTCAAGAGGAAGTGCCTGTAGTGAAGGATTACCCGGACGTATTTCTAGAGGAATTACCAAGCATGCCGCCAGATCCTGATATTGAGTTTTTGATAGAGCTGTTGCCAGGCACCGGACCAATATCGAAGAGACCATACCGGATGCCCGCAAATGATCTAGAGGAGATCAAGAAGCGGATTAAGGAGTTATTGGAGAAAGGTTACATTCGACGAAGTTCGTCACCATGGGGAGCCCCGTGCTCTTGGTTGAGAAGACGGATAAGTCTCTGAGAATGGTTGTTGATTATCGGGCATTGAATGAAGTAATGATCAAGAACAAGTACCCACTACCGATGATCAATGATTTGTTTGACAAGCTGCAAGGAGCTAAAGCCTTTTCCAAGATCGATCTCCGATCAGGATACCACCAGTTGAAGATTCGAGAAAAGGATATACCAAAAACAGCTTTCACCACAAGGTACTGGCTCTATGAGTAAACGGTTATGTCATTTGGATTGACTAACGCCCCTACCTATTTCATGTGTATGATGAATAAGGTGTTCATGGAGTTCTTGGATAAGTTTGTTGTGGTGTTCATTGATGATATTTTGGTGTACTCGAAGAATGAAGAGGAGCACAAGGAACATTTGCCTTTACTTCTCGAGAAGCTCAGGGAACATCAGCGATACGCTAAATTCAGCAAATGTGAGTTTTGGTTGAAGGAAGTTGGATTCCTTGGACATGTTATATCAGGAGAAGGTATAGCAGTAGACCCCACCAAGGTTAAGTCAGTCACTGAACGGTTGGCACCCACCTCAGTTGGAGAGATCTGCAGTTTTCTTGGACTCGCGGGATATTACCGGAGATTCATTGAGAATTTTTATAAGATTGCGAAGCCCATGACGGCGTTGTTGAAGAAGGACACCAAGTTCCATTGGACTAAAGAATGTGAAGCAAGTTTCCAGGAGTTGAAGAAACGCCTAACCATAGCCCGGTGCTGATTCTGCCAGATATACGCAAGGATTTCCAAGTGTATTGTGACGCCTCTCGCTTAGGACTTGGAGGAGTACTAATGCAGGATGGAAGAGTTGTTTCATATGCCTCACGACAACTTCGAATGCATGAGTTGAATTACGCCACACATGATTTAGAGTTAGCAGCTGTAGCGCATGCACTCAAGACCTGGAGACACTTTCTTATTGGAAACCATTGTGATGTGTACATGGACCATAAAAGTTTGAAGTACATTTTCACGCAGAAGGAGCTGAACCTCAGGCAGAGGAGATGGTTGGAGCTTATAAAGGATTATGATATGAAGTTGCATTATCATCCAGGCAAGGCCAATGTCGTAGCAGACGCTTTGAGCCGGAAGAGTTATATAAATACCCTCGTAAGCAGGGAATTGCCAAAGGAGTTAGCAGAGGATCTCAGGGAACTTCGTTTGGAGATTGTTCCTAGAGGTTTTGTTGCAACGATGGAAGTTCAGTCAACATTATTGGGAAATATTTGAGAAGCACAGAAGGATGACAAAGAAATTGCTGAAATAAAGGAGAAAATGAACAAAGGAAAAGCCAAAGGTTTTCGTGAAGATGAGCACGACACCTTGTGGTTTGAGGACCGTGTTTATGTGCCCAATAATGCCGAGATCAGGAAGTTGATACTGCAGGATGCTCATGACTCGCCATGCTCGATACACCCCGGAAACACCAAGATGTATTTGAATTTGAAGGAGCGTTTCTGGTGGACTGGAATGAAGAAGGACATTGCCGAGTATGTAGCCATATGTGATGTATGTCAGAGAGTGAAGGCAGAACATCAGAAGCCAGCAGGATTACTGCAGCCTATGCCGATACCCGAATCAAAGTGGGATAAGCTTGGCATGGATTTTATCACCGGATTACCCAGGACCCGATCGGGATATGATTCTATCTGGGTAGTAGTGGATTGCTTGACCAAAGTAGCTCACTTTATCCCAGTGAAAACCACCTATACGAGTGCAAAGTTGGCCAAGATATATATCCTCAGGATCGTATGTCTGCACGGAGTTCCGAGGACCATCGTATCAGATAGAGGAACACAATTTACTTCAAAGTTTTGGCATTAGCTGCACCAGACTTTGGGAACCAGGCTAGAGTTTAGTAGAGCCTTTCATCCGCAGACAGATGGAAATACCGAGAGAGTCAATCAGATTCTGGAGGACATGTTGAGAGCTTGTGTGCTAGATTATGGATCTAGTTGGGATGATAATTTGCCTTACATGGAGTTCTTATATAACAATAGCTACCAAGCCAGTTCGAAGATGGCATCGTTCAAAGCCCTATATGGAAGAAGATGTCGAACACTGTTGATGTGGGATGAATTTGGAGACCGCCAGTTGTTTGGACCAGATTTGGTCAAGGAGTCCAAAGAGAAGCTTAAACTGATTCGAGATAGACTGAAGGTAGCTCAGTCCAGATAGAAGAGCTATGCAGACTCAAAACGCAAGGAGGTAGTCTATGAAATCGGAGACAGAGCATATCTTGGTGTGTCACCACTCCGAGGAGTTAAGCATTTTGGTGTTAAGGGAAAGTTAGACCCAAGATTTGTAGGACCGTACCATGTTTTGGAACGTATGGGAGAGGTAGCCTACAAGTTGGAGTTACCCGAAGGACTGTTAGGAGTTCATGATGTGTTTCACATTTCTCAGATGAAGAAGTGTCATGCAGAGATGGCCCATATCCCTCTGAGAGATACAGTGCCCCTGGAAGCAATTCAGTTGGATAATGATTTGACCTATGAGGAGAAACCGGTCGAGATTCTCGAGTTTGCCAGCCGAGTTACACGCAGCAAGGTTATCAAGTTTTGCAAATTTTAGTGGAGCCACCATACCGAGGATGAAGCTACCTGGGAACGAGAGGACGATTTACGCAAAGACCACCCACACCTATTTTCTAGCCAACCCGAATCTCGAGGGCGAGATTCATCTTAAGGGGGGTAGGTTTGTAAAATCCCAAATTTTCAATTTGGAATGTTATACATAGATCATTCATGCATATCATATTTTACTGCATTTTTTCTTTGTTATCCTCGAAATTCTAAGCAACTCAAGGACCCACGGAGAGAGTTGGGGATTTCATGTTTTTCATATTTGAATTTTATCAAATATCGAAACAAGGATCACTTTGGTTTTAATTATTTTTCTCTCCAAAAAATATTTCATATTAAAATATATGAGAGGAGATAATATGGCTTCTCCAAAATAAAGGGAATATTGGAGGAAAAATATTAAAATCAAATAAAATTTTCTTTTGGGCTTTTGTTGCTATTTTATTTGAATTAGGAAAAATTATGCGTTTTTCAAAATTGCATTAGAGGCCCAAATAAATGTTCACTTTGTCCGGAATATTATTAGAGGGTCGTGAACATTTATTTCAGGATTTTTGGACTCCGTTTAGTACTTCTTTTATTTGTTTTTCTATGTGAGGATATTTTTAAAAAAATGCACCGACCTAACCGGGCCGTGCCCGAGCCAGAGTCCTCCGGCCGGGGCTTTATAAGCCGCCAGCCCGCGACCCCGAGGCCCAAGCCGCCGCACCCCGCGCCCTAACCCTACCGCCGCGCCCCGCCCCGATCCACCGCGCCGCCGCCGTTTGCCGTCCCCGCCCCGCCGCTGAGGTAGCCGCCGCCGCTGTCCGGTTTTTCTCGGGAAAAATCGCAGGTTTTTATTTTCGAAACCCTAGATCTAATTTTTTTAGATCGGTTTTGTTCGGTTTTTCTTCGGTTTAGTTAAAAAGCGGATGTTTGTCCGTACGTTCGTTTTAACGAACGATGTCCGTCAGTTAACCGTAGACAGCGAACATTCATTCGTTAGCCTGCTCGTCTCGTTTTATTTTCCAGGGCTTTTTAGCGATTATTTTCGATCGCGATTTCTGCCCTGATCTTCGTTTTAGTTTATCTTTTCGCTCGGTTATCCAAATCAGGGGAAACAAGCGCCTAGATCTTCATCTCGAAGCCCTCTTTCTGTTTAACCAACTTGAACAAGATTTTGGTACTGTAAAATTTGACTTTAGTCCAGTTTAGCAAACCGATCTTGTTTCTTTCGTAGTTTGAGTTTCGTTGCTCCATTTGATTTGATTCTTTTTGCAAATCGAATTTCTTCAGTTGAGTTTTCAGATTCGATCTTCTTATTTGATTTTTACCCGTGCATCTTTGCTCGATTGCTTATGTATGCTCTTGTTTGTTGCGACAGAATTCCCGGAGTGCGAAGCGTGCTACTACGAGTCTCTAGGATTTGCAGAACGTCAGCAAGGCAAGTAACACGTTGATCATACTCTTTTCATGCCCAGTTTTATGCATTAGTTTCCATCCTCAAACATTGCATCATTAGGTTTTGATTAGCATATGGGTATGGGGAAGTAGATGATGAGGTAGAACCTATTACTAGTTTTATTATCAAACCCTTTGGAGTTACTTCTATGTTATGCTTAAATTGCCATGTTATGCTCGTAGACGTGGATTCGGTTTGAGTGTATTTATGACAGATGTGAGTGTTTGATTTATGATTCAACTTAAGGTGGCAACTTTAATACACATCTGGGTGGATTGTTGGTTTGGGCACCTGGGGATATACCGGTGTTGTCCTAGGAGATCCCGGGGTTACACCGTGTGATTCTCCTATGGTCCACCACCCAGGCTCAAAGGGATTGTAAGATTTTTCATGCTCGAAAATTCCGTGTGCAGCCACACGCTATTATGGGCTCTAGCATAGTTGAGTAGGTTGCATGACCTCTTCCGGTGGTAGGTTGGTACTGTCTACCCGGGGTTAGAGTTAATTCTTCTGAAAGACTGTGTCTCGGTCATCCGTTTCTCAAACACCATGTAGTGCGAGAAATGCAACGGAGGAGATCGAGTCTTGTGGGGAAAAGTGCGCAAACCTTTGTAGAGTGTACAAACTAATCATGATTTGTCGTGTCCCCGATTATGGACATCTTGAGTATCTGGTACTTGAATTATTGATTTGGTCTCATCACTCTAAATTAATCTGTTGGGTTGATAATTATTTTTAATTGGGATTGAGATGGGGGTACCATTCTCAATGTTTCAACTACCATGATAGTTAAATAAAAGTATTTTCCTTTGTAGTAGGGAAAATTGGCTTTTCACAAAAACATTGTAACCATAGAGCCTCCACCAGCCAAATATGCATATAGTGATAGCCTTTATCTGTTCATTGCTCTACTGTGCTAAATTGCCAGCATATTCCATGTGCTGGCCCGTTTCAGGCTGCAACATATCATGTTGCAGACTTTTCAGACGAGGAGTAAGGTGTGCTAGGTCATCTGTCGTGCACTCAGCTATGCCATTGGAGTTGATGGACTCACTTTATCTTCCAAGCCTTCCGCTGTTTCCTTGTTTAGATGGCCTTAAGCCATATTTATTGTAATAAGTTCTCTTTTGACACATTCGATGTAATAAGTGTGTGATTACTACTCTGTTATAAATCTTTCGAGTATTGTGTGTGTCAGCATTACCGATCCAAGGATGACACTGAACACAGAGACTTGACCATCTGAGGTCGGGTCGCTACAATTTTAATATGAACTCTTGGATAGATCGATCGAAAAGAATAGCTACAAACAATTTCTTCTTATGTTCTCCGCTAGATAAGAACTTTGGAGTGATTCTTCATCGCACGTTGAGGGACGGTTATATGATCCAATTATATTAGCATTGTTGAGAGATTGAACTAGCGAAAGTACGGACCCTAGGCCTCATTTTCAAGCATTGCAATACCGTTTGTGCTCAATTTTGTTACTTGCTACCTTGCTGTTTTTTATTGTTCCTATCACAAAAATCAATATCTACTATCATTACTATGCTTTTATTACCATCTCTTTGCTGAACTAGTGCACCTATACAAATTCCCATTGTATTTGGTGTGTTGGGGACACAAGAGACTTTTTATTATTTGGTTGCAGCGTTGTTTGAGAGAGACCATCTTCATCCTACACCTCCCACAGATTGATAACCTTTGGTCATCCACTTGAGGGAAAATTGATATTGTACTACAAAACTCTATGCTTGGAGGCCCAACACGAGTCTACAAGAATAAAGTTGCATAGTAGACATCAAATACCTATAACAAAGTATGAATCTATATGAATGCCTCTGACAGTGTTGTAACATCCCAATTTTCAATTTGGATGCTATACATAGGTCGTCATATGCATATCATATTTTATTTGCATTTTGGTGGTGATCCTAGAAATCTTAAGCAACTCAAGGATCCAAGGAGAGAGTTGGAGATTTCACAAATTTTCATATTTGAATTTTCTCAAATTTGAAAAGACGATCAAATTTGATTTTAATATTTTTCTCCAATTATTTGTAATAAAAGAGAGAAGATAAAATGACTTAGGAAAAGTATTTCTCATATTTTTCTCCAAGGAATATTGGAGGAGAAATTTTAAAATCAAATTTATATTTTATTTGGATTTTATTTGCTATTTTATTTGAATTAGGAAAAGTATGCATGTTTGAAAATTGCATTTTTAGGACAGAAAAATGTTCACATTGTTCTAAATATTAGATTTAGAAGGTGAAAATTGTTTCTGTTATTTTTAGTATTTTTTATATTTTTTTAGGATTTTTCTTTCAGGGGAAATTTATTAAAAAAATCGAACTGACCAGGCCGAAGGCCCAGCCGGCCCACCAGGCCGCCGCCTCCCTCCCGGGTGGGAGGAATCCTGCCGCCGCACGGACGCCGAGGGAGTCTGAGCCAGACTTCCCATGGCCGCCCCCTCGCCAAAGGAAAGCCCCCCCCCTTTATAACCGCCCCACCCCGCCGCCTCCTCCTCTCCACCCCAACCCACGCCGCCGCAGCCGCTTTGCCTCACCGGAGTTGCCGGATTTCGCCACCGCCGATGTTAACCGGTAAAAGACCGACCGGTTTTTTCGGGTTTCTCGGTTTTTTCGGTCGGATCTAATTTGTGGACGTTCGTCCGTTAATCCGTGGTAGAGAACATTTTCGGTCGTTAGGGTTTCATAGCGAACGTTCGTTCGTTAGGTTTTTCTTTTAATTTTATTTTCGGCTAGGGACCTTTCCGCGAATACTTTTCTCACAGATTAGTCCCTGATCTTCAAACCCTCGTAACTTTTTGCTCGTTCGTCCAAATCCAGTGAAACCAACGCCAAAATATTCTTCTTATTCCCCTCTTTCCAGATAATCAACTTGAACATGGTATTGAAAAATTTAAATTTGGTTGCAAGCAGATTTGGATTTGAACTTCTTTTGATCGTAGTTTGTGTTTTGTAGCTCCGATTCATTTGATTCTTTTTGCAAATAGAAACTCTTCAGTTGAACTTTCAGTTTGGATATTTTCTCTTGAGGTTTACCCTTGCATCTTATGCTTGCATGCTTATGTATGCTATTGTTTGTTCACGATAAAGATTTTGGAGTGCGAAGCATGCTACTACGAATCACTAGGGTTTTCTGATCGTCAGCTAGGCAAGTAACACTTTGATCATATCTCTTATTACCCAGTTTTTCTGCATTAGTTTCAATCCTCAAACATTGCATGAGTAGGATCTGTTTAACATGTGGGTTTTGGGAAATAGTTGTTGAGGTAGTACCTATTGCCCTTTCATTCAAACCTTGGGAGTTACTACGTTACGCTTATTATACGTTGCTATGCTATGCTCGTAACGTGGTTTGGTTTGAGTGATTCATGACAGTTGTGAGTATTATTATGAACTAAGGGATTACTTAAGGTGGCTACTTTAACAAACATCTGGGTGGATTGGTTTGTGGGCACCTGGGGAAATCTAGTGTTGTCCAAGGAGAATCCCGGGGTATCCGTGTGATTTTTCCTATGGTTTGCCACCCAGGCTGTCGTGGAATTGTCACGGTAGATGTCCTAGTGTGAGGACTTAGTCGTGAGGCCAACGCATCTATGTGGTAACTTGAACGGGGTTGGAAGGAATCAAGAGACGCGAGATTTTACCCAGGTTCGGCCCCCTCACGGTGGAGGTAAAAGCTTACATCCCGCTTCATTGATATTGATGATCATCACGATTACAGGGGTGCTCTATCTTGAGAGCTACTAACTTGTCCGTCTATCTAGACTTATGAAACTTGTGGAACCTGTCCCTCTTGGGGAGCCCTGCCCCTCCTTATATATGTTGAAGGGGCGGCTTACATGACTAGTCCTATTAGGATTAGGATTACTCTATTACAAGTGGAGTCCTAGTCTTGCTTCCTTTGTAAGGGAATATTCCTTATGCTTTCCTCTTAAACCGGCCCACCATAGCTTGAGCCGGACTTCCATGAACCGCCTTCTGGTCCACCGGGCCTTGTCGTCCGCCTGACCCGCCCGCCGGGTTACTAATGAGCCACCAAGATCGTGCGGGTTACCTGTGAATCGCCAAGCTCCGGGCGGGTCACCAGTGAGTCACCAAGATCCATCCGGGTCATACAACCAGCCGGGTTACACCGTGGGGTATATCCCCGACATAAGCCCCCAGTTTAATTTGGATTTATCCATGTTAAACTGATCCTGCAAAATAAACACAAGAACAAATTTGATAGGTTGTGCTCCAAGTTAAAAATTCTTGTAAGCCGGCACCTAATCATCCTTAAGTCCTTGTCATTTCTTTCTTGTGGAAAGTCCGGGTCAATAGACCCGCTTCATAATCAATTTGCTGACATTGGCTTCTCACAGAAATATATTGTGAAGAATATTTGATTCAGCTCCCAATGCTTAACAAAAATATTGGTCTTGAAATACCCATCTGATTTTCAACCGGCTTGAAGATGTAAAACTTGCTGGTTTATCATTACCAAAATTGCCGGGTTATAAAACAGACGATGCCGAGTCGTAATTGTCACCGACACCGGGTCATAATTTTTGGTGACACCAGGTCATGATTGTTGCAGACACCGGGTCAATCTGGTTTGCTCAAAACTAAGAATCTGGAGATATTTCTTCCTTATATCCATATTACCTGTAGCCCTCAAGTCTTGAGCAGAGAAAAGTGATGATTTAAGACTTGCTTCAATATAAATACTACCACTTTTGAAGAAATCCTTGTTGCTCATCTCAATCACTAGTAAAAACTGAATATTCCATATATGTAGCCCCCAAGTGCCGGGCTGTCATGCTTGCAGCAACTTGGGACTTGTAATTGCCTAATGCCCATAACAACTTCAAGCAGTGTAGCCCCCAAGGGCTGGGTCATTATGCAATAATGAGCAGGGACTTTGTAGATAGGATCATGTGGATTTGAACAGCAACGTGTAGCCCTCAAGGGCCGACTCAGTAAGATAATACTGAGGTGGGACTTTGTGACGCCCGGGTAGTTAGGCTACAGTAAAACCCTGCTAATGATGCCATGTCACCCTTGCCGCTGTTGCTAAACACATGTTAGATCAAAACGTTTAAAAATCAAATTTGGAATTGGGCAAACAACAAAAGTTTTCAAACATTAAGACTAAAATGTCCAAAAGGTGTCAAATAAATCATGGATAATACTAGTGGAGAAACCACACTTTTATAAAATGTTTGAATGCACTAAAATGGTTTAAGCAGTAGCTAAAACAACTAGATAAGTGCCTTTTGAATTTTATAAAATACTAAACTATTTTATTTGGGGGTTAAACCTTTTTGTGACCGTGGACTAAGTTGAAATACTAATTTAGGTGCTAAGTGTATATTTTGCTAAAACTAAAATAAATGTAACTAAAGTAAAACCGTAAAAGGAAAATAAAGAAAATAAAACAAAAACAAAAGAAGGAAACTTCCCCTCCACTGGGCTCCGGCCCAGCTGGCCAGCCCAACTGACCCACCTAACCTCCCCTGGCCTATATGGCCTCGTAACCCAAACCCTAACCCCCGAGTCACCCCACTCCTCCCCCCGCACGATCCCAACCCCACTCCCCTCGCCCCCACTCGCCCCCTTCACCCCCACGATCTGGATCGGGATCGGCCCGACCCGGCGCCAACCGCCGACGCCGGAGCCGCCTTGCCGGCCCTCGTCCTCGTCCTCGCACCCCGATCCTGTGCCGTCCCGCGACCTCGACGACGGCGCCCGTCGCTGGCGCCGCCAGGCTGCTGTCGCCTCCCCCTCTCCCCTCCTCTGCGCCTCCCCGATTGGATCGGGGGATCAAACCGCCGCCGCCACCGCCCGGAACACCACCGCCTTGGCGCTGCCGCGGCGCCCGAGCCGCTCATCCCCCGCTCGATCTGGGCGCCCGCCTGCGCCCAGGGGCCCGATCCCGCCCCCACCTCCGTTCACGCGCTCTCCATCGTCCCGGCGCCCCTAAAAGCTGGCCCGCGAGCTCCGTCATCGTCCGCCTCGTCGTCTTCACCCACTGGATCCAGCAGGGAGCCACCGCAACGTCTGCATCAACCTCGTCTTCATCTTCGGCCAACATAGCTCCTCCGCGTCGATCCGCCCGACTCCGGTCGTCCCCGGCCTCATCGAGCCTCCCCCGCAACGCTGTGAGCAGCACCACGATCCCCCTTCGTCCTCCCCCTCGATTTGTTGTTGCTGCTGCTAGCTCCGCTGTTACCGAGCCCGCCGCCTAGCGCCACTCCCCGCCGGCCGGCGCGCTCGTCGTGGGCCGCTCGCGCCCTGGTTTCGCATGCTCGCTGTCGAGGCCTTCGCCCCGGGCCTTGCCCGCCACCGCAGTCGTTCCTCCGCCGCCTTCCTTGGCCTGGCCGCCGGCGCCGGCGTGCGCCGCGCGCGCCCAGCGCCCTCGGGTTGCGCCCGTACCCCCTGCACGCGGCGCCCGTCGCCCGCTGCAACCGCTCGGGCGCACGCCCGCACCCGCACGCCCATGCCCGCTAAGGCCATTGGAACTATGACAAGCAGGCCCCACCCCAGAACGAAAATAAAAAAAGGCTTAAAAAAGTAAATAAATAAATAACTAAAATAATTAAAATATTAATTAATTAATTAAAGAATTAATTAACTTAATTAATCCTGATTAGTTAACCTAATTAATTGTAGTTATTAAACCTAATCATTTTAGTTAGACTAACTAAACCTGATTAGTTAGTCTTAGACAATGACAACCGGGTCCCACCATCAGATTGACCCAGTCAACCCCTGTTGACTGCTGACGTCAGCATGACATCATGATGATGTCATAAATCCCTTTTCGAATTAAATTGAATAATTAATTAAATCCCAGAAATTAATAAAATCTTTAGAAAATCATATCTTTTAATCCGTAACTCGGATTAAAATATTTTCAACGTGAAAGTTGCTCAGAACGACGAGACGAACCCGGATACGCAGTCCGTTCGTCCACCACACACCCCTAACATATCAAACACGCAACTTTCCCCCTCCGGTTCATCTGTCCGAAAACCCGAAACACCGGGAATACTTTCCCGGATGTTTCCCCCTTTCGCCGATATCACATAATACCGCGTTAGGACATACCTAGCACCGCGTATTGCCGCGTCTTGCTTTGTGTTGCATTTGATTGCTCTGTTATTTATTGTGTTCCCCCTCCGCTACTCCTTTCCGGTAGACTCCGAGACCGCTGCCGATGTCCGTGTGTTCGACTACATCGAAGATGACCCCCTCCTTGCCAGAGCAACCAGGCAAGCCCCCCCCTTGATCACCAGATATCGCCTATTCTATTCTATACTGCTTGCATTAGAGTAGTGTAGCATGTTACTGCTTTCAGTTAATCCTATACTGCTGCATAGCCTGTCCTTGCTACTATTGTTGTTACCTTTACCTGCTATCCTACTGCTTAGTATAGGATGCTAGTGTTCCATCAGTGGCCCTACACCCTTGTCCGTCTGCCATGCTATACTACTGGGTTGTGATCACTTCGGGAGGTGATCACGGGCATATACGATATACTTTACACAGTTACATTATCTGTGATACTGTTCGGAGTTGGGGGCTGAAGGGGCAGGTGGCTCCATCCCGGTAGAGGTGGGCCTGGGTTCCCGACGGCCCCCCGACTGTTACTTTGTGGCGGAGCGGCAGGGCAGGTTGAGACCACCTAGGAGACAGGTGGGCCTGGCCTTGTTCGGCATTCGCGGATACTTAACACGCTTAACGAGATCTTGGTATTTGATCTGAGTCTGGCTACTGGCCTATACGCACTAACCATCTACGCGGGAGTAGTTATGGGTATCCCGACGTCGTGGTATCAGCCGAAGCACTTCGTGACATCAGCGACTGAGCGGCGCGCGCCGGGTTGGACTGCGTTAACGCAACTTCCTTTGTAATGGAGGTTGCTAGGTCTGCTCACCGGCCGCGTACGCAACGTGCAGGTGTGCTCAGGGCGATGGGCCCAGACCCCTGCGCGCTTAGGTTTAGACCGGCGTGCTGGCCTCTCCGTTGAGCCTAGGTGGGGCTGCGACGTGTTGATCTTCCGAGGCCGGGCATGACCCAGGAAAGTGTGTCCGGCCAAATGGGATCGAGTGTGTTGGGTTATGTGGTGCACCCCTGCAGGGAAGTTAATCTATTCGAATAGCCGTGATCTTTGGTAACAGGACGACTTGGAGTTGTACCTTGACCTTATGACAACTAGAACCGGATACTTAATAAAACACACCCTTCCAAGTTCCACAGACAACCCGGTGATCGCTTTTCCACAGGGCGACGAGGGGAGGATCGCCGGGTAGGATTATGCTATGTGATGCGACTGGAGATGCTACTTGGAGTTGCTACTTGAATATGTTACTTGGAGGACTACAATCTACTCTCTTCTACATGCTGCAAGACGGAGGCTGCCAGAAGCGTAGTCTTCGACAGGATTAGCTATCCCCCTCTTATTCTGGCATTCTGCAGTTCAGTCCACTGATATGGCCTCCTTACACATATACCCATGCATATGTAGTGTAGCTCCTTGCTTGCGAGTACTTTGGATGAGTACTCACGGTTGCCTTTCTCCCTCTTTTCCCCTTTTCCCTTCTACCTGGTTGTCGCAACCAGATGCTGGAGCCCTGGAGCCAGACGCCACCGTCGACGACGACCCCTTCTACACCGGAGGTGCCTACTACTACGTGCAGCCCGCTGACGATGACCAGGAGTAGTTAGGAGGATCCCAGGCAGGAGGCCTGCGCCTCTTTCGATCTGTATCCCGGTTTGTGCTAGCCTTCTTAAGGCAAACTTGTTTAACTTATGTCTGTACTCAGATATTGTTGCTTCCGCTGACTCGTCTATGATCGAGCACTTGTATTCGAGCCCTCGAGGCCCCTGGCTTGTAATATGATGCTTGTATGACTTATTTTATTTGTAGAGTTGTGTTGTGATATCTTTCCGTGAGTCCCTGATCTTGATCGTACACATTTGCGTGCATGATTAGTGTACGATTGAATCGGGGGCGTCACAAGTTGGTATCAGAGCCGACTGCCTGTAGGAATCCCCCTTTCGAACTCCTTGGCCGAAGTTGAGTCTAGTCGATGAAAATTGTTTTACTAACTTGGCTGTGCGGCCCATGGGCCCACGTCGCCAATTGGGTGGTATTAGGATCTTTTACTCCTCGACCTTTACTCTGGGACTCTGAGCTCTCTTCTATTCGGGTTAAATGATTTTGCTAAAAACAAAACTAACTTTAGGTTCTCGCTAGTACTTTCTCCCGGAGAGCCACTTGTTACCGATGACCGCCTGCTGCACCAGAAGATTCTGAAGATACTCTACGATGTGCTCTCGAGACTATGTGCCATCGCTTTTGCAATTCACTTCCATCGATAAATCCCTCTGGATAACTACTTACACCTATCGTTCATATTGTCATCCCCAGTTGCTCTTGTTATTACAAAATGTCCTGAAATACTCTTCGGTATTCCGAGAATTCTTTACGCTTACTGCCCGGCAGTTCCTTGCTGCATGAATACCCCTACGGATAATTACTCGCGCTTGCCGAGTATCCGCTCATCCCCAGTTGTTCTTGTGTTTCACAAAAGTCTTCAAAATAATATTTGATCTTCCGAAAATCCTCTGGAGCCTTTGGCTCTTGAAATTCTTGCTTGCTTGCATTATGGTTAATCCCATAACTCTCGTAGTCTTATTGACATTCCTTGTCATTATCATTTTTGAGTCTGTTGACTCAATATGTTTGCGAATACACGCAATCATCTTTGATCCTTATAAGTTACTTTTCCGGCTGAGCTGCCATTCTTTTAACTGGAATTGGTTCTCGACCAATCCAATTGTCGTTGATTGTACCATAAGGCTATTCAACTTATCCATCCCTAATCAGAGCATTGCTTCTGATCCCTTGATTTGGAAATCATATCTCCTTTGCATTTGACAAATGAGTTAGTCAGTTGTTTCTATAATCTGATCTCCTTGCATTCTTCTTCCTCTAGTTGAGTACCGATACTCGTATCAGATCCTTTGTGGACCATCAAGTCCTTTGTTGGATTGTTATCCGCCAGTGTCCTTCACATTTGATCACTTTGTGAGTTCTTCCCCTGATACATAATGCCTTTGTTAAGTTGTATCCTTTGCTTGGCCAACCATGCTCTGCTTTCGGGCTTGTGTTATTTACTCTTGAAACTTGTGGTATATGCTTCTAAGAAGCCCCTATGGGTTGAACATATGCCTTCTCTAAACCGTGTGAACCCGAAAGTTTTCACGAGTCATACTCTTCTGGCGCTTCACCAGATAAAATTTCAACACTGCAACTTCATCGAACGCGAGAAGTAAATGAAAGGTTATGCATTGGAGAAGTGGGAGTCGACCTTGAACCTTGCGTTCATGCCCATGGACACGATGTATAACTTATCATTGAAGCTGCTCGTAAAAATAGTTACCCCCTTGTTATAAGTTCATCTTGTATCCGTGGTTCAATCATTTATGATCGTGGTTTCTGACCATGTTCTCCTTTAAATACCATTTCTCGTGCAAGTTAAGCACTGGTCTTATGTAGAGTAATGCCCTAGTCCAACCTCTACTTTGAATTGTCGTCGAGTATTACCCCCTGGTATCTCGAAATTATCATGGAACTGCAGAACTTCTTATGAGTTCTTCATCAAGTACTACATTCTCATGGATTCCAATTTTTCACGGGCTCTGCGTTATTAGACACTCAAAAGACACCGATAACTGAACCGAGTCCGCACTACGGTTCAACAACTTTTAGTAATTTTCTTTACTTACGAGTTTGTAACTGATCACGTCATTTCTAGCCTGTTCGACTACATCATTACCGTGCTAATTTTAATTGTGCTACTTGGTCCTTCCCGGAGCACAAATTTCGACGGTGAGTTAATCTTACATCGATCTTCCTCGTCATATCAATTTCTCCTTGAATAGCAAACTTGATTCCGAGTTTGTGTCGTACCCTCGGTTCCATTAACCTTTCGCTTCATCATTCCTTTGACTTGATGTCATCGCCGATCCATTACATCTTCGTGGAGCCTCTCGACAAATTTGTCGTGATCATCATCAACATCTTGACTCCTTCCTGGATATCAATTGAACTCATGATGAGAAATACCGTCCTTGCCCCTCGATGGTTTGTGTTATCATCGACCCCTTTATTGCCTTCCGTTCAACGCAAACTTATTCGTGTTTTGTGTTATACCAGGAGACCCTTACTATCCCGCATCTGTTCTTCTTTGCCTTCGAGTATTACCATCTTTTATGTCAAGGATGTCGTGGGAAATTCACCACCCTTAAGAATTCTTGATACCAGTGATACTTATTAACATCACCATTATTTTCTTGGTCCCCGTGATATTTCTAACCGGAATACTGACAATGGAGCTATGACATGTGAATTCAAAACTTCTAGCAACCCCATTCCTTTGAAGTGAATGGGTGATAGTTCATTCTAAGTCCTTCGCTAATTGAATCACCATTCTGACATTGGTCGTGCAACCCAACCCATATTTCGGGTGCCCATTTCAACCAATGTTTAATTGTGTATGTTTTCCTCGAGCATACTTCCTTATATCATTTGATCTGACAAATGTTATCTCCTTGTTCACTTAATGGTGGAAATCCATCTTTTGAGAATCTCGGTGAATTGCCGTTGAGTTCACCAGACACCTCCTTGTCCTCTCCTTGGGTTAATGATGAACTCTTGTTAACGGAAGTCACTTCATAGTTCATACCCCGAGAATCTTACAGTGTCATCCCGTCAATTGGTGTTGCACCTTTCTTCTCAGGCATCCTGAGCCTGAGGTATCCTGACACCAGTCTTACCTGAATCTCCGTCAGATATGATGGTTAGGGCAACTTTCCAAGAGTTATGATATTGATCCTTTGATGACCCGGTAACATGATGTCATGCCTAGCACCCCCCTCGGCTGGAGGACCTATCGTTATAATTTCTTTTGCAAGGATAACCATTCTTCCTGGAGGAAATTGTAAGACTTATTCTACAAGTTATTCCTGATGGATCCTTCATGTTTCCAAAGTCTGACCTTTGCTCGAAGACCATGTCGATGCTATCTCGAAGCATGTTTGTGGTACTCTGATTTTCAACAAGTACATTGAAGCCCAATGCTAAATATTTCCTGCCCAATTATCCAAACACCGCTCTATGGGTAATGTCATGAAAAATCCTCTCCCCTACCTAAAGAGTTTTCTACATTATATCCTGACATGGATATCATGCTTTGCCTGTCCTTGGGAAGGATTTACCCCTAAAAGATGTGTTTAAACACATTTTCCTTTCCATTGTTCTGTTTAAACATAATAATCACTTTTCCTTTCCCTTGGTTAGTTTAAACCTTCTTGTGATCTATATAATATAAGCAGTAATATCCCTGCTCATGTAAACACCTCGGTGTACCATCTTGTCTGGTGTAACCCTGTTACTATTGTTGATGACATTCCGGTAGCCACCGATGGACGAGAACTTTGCCTATTGGTCCGCCTCGTTCAACGAGCAGGAAATGGTTCTCTTCGTCCCTCGCCCTTGGTATCGATGTTGTTGCCGACCTATCTGACAGGCTACCCTTTGACACGCCTTACTATCATGACCGTGCAAAATGTCGGCCCCCTTCCTACTTTCAACCACATGATGGGCCCATAACCCACAGTTCCACAGGATCGAAACCTGACTCTCCTGCACCCCCTCTTCCCAAGGTTGTTCCTCGCGTGCGGCCTCGTATGTAATTCACGGGCCACCGTCCCAAGTGATCTATTTTGGTAGCAGACGCAATACTCAATCTCATTGCTCTGGACCCCTTTCGCATGTTGTTTCAGACATCGAACAATGGCCTATCCGTTTGAAACTTCTCATGGTACCTTCTTACTTTACTCTCAATATTTTCTTAAGTTCAATTCGAGAGTTACTTCCTACCCCATTCCCTGAGTTATGTACCAGATAGTCAACCTGGTAAGGCCCGCCCTTCCCGAGTCTTCCCCCATAACCTTTTCGTAAGTATGATGAAGATCCCGAAGACAGGATGACGACTTCATCATTTTGACCTGAAGCAGAAGTATGAAGGCATCAATATATTGGATTGACCTCTTTGAGAAGAGCAACCAACACCGAGAAGATCCGTTAGAATTTCGTAACCAATCTCTCCACCTTACTCCCCTCCTAAATCTCAGGACGAGATTTCTTGTAGTGGAGGAGAATTGTGACGCCCGGGTAGTTAGGCTACAGTAAAACCCTGCTAATGATGCCATGTCACCCTTGCCGCTGTTGCTAAACACATGTTAGATCAAAACGTTTAAAAATCAAATTTGGAATTGGGCAAATAACAAAAGTTTTCAAACATTAAGACTAAAATGTCCAAAAGGTGTCAAATAAATCATGGATAATACTAGTGGAGAAACCACACTTTTATAAAATGTTTGAATGCACTAAAATGGTTTAAGCAGTAGCTAAAACAACTAGATAAGTGCCTTTTGAATTTTATAAAATACTAAACTATTTTATTTGGGGGTTAAACCTTTTTGTGACCGTGGACTAAGTTGAAATACTAATTTAGGTGCTAAGTGTATATTTTGCTAAAACTAAAATAAATGTAACTAAAGTAAAACCGTAAAAGGAAAATAAAGAAAATAAAACAAAAACAAAAGAAGGAAACTTCCCCTCCACTGGGCTCCGGCCCAGCTGGCCAGCCCAACTGACCCACCTAACCTCCCCTGGCCTATATGGCCTCGTACCCCAAACCCTAACCCCCGAGTCACCCCACTCCTCCCCCCGCACGATCCCAACCCCACTCCCCTCGCCCCCACTCGCCCCCTTCACCCCCACGATCTGGATCGGGATCGGCCCGACCCGGCGCCAACCGCCGACGCCGGAGCCGCCTCGCCGGCCCTCGTCCTCATCCTCGCACCCCGATCCTGTGCCGTCCCGCGACCTCGACGACGGTGCCCGTCGCTGGCGCCGCCAGGCTGCTGTCGCCTCCCCCTCTCCCCTCCTCTGCGCCTCCCCGATTGGATTGGGGGATCAAACCGCCGCCGCCACCGCCCGGAACACCACCGCCTTGGCGCTGCCGCGGCGCCCGAGCCGCTCATCCCCCGCTCGATTTGGGTGCCCGCCTGCGCCCAGGGGCCCGATCCCACCCCCACCTCCGTTCCCGCGCTCTCCATCGTCCCGGCGCCCCTGAAAGCTGGCCCGCGAGCTCCGTCATCGTCCGCCTCGTCGTCTTCACCCACTGGATCCAGCAGGGAGCCACCGCAATGTCTGCATCAACCTCGTCTTCATCTTCGGCCAACACAGCTCCTCCGCGTCGATCCGCCCGACTCCGGTCGTCCCCGGCATCATCGAGCCTCCCCCGCAACGCTGTGAGCAGCACCACGATCCCCCTTCGTCCTCCCCCTCGATTTGTTGTTGCTGCTGCTAGCTCCGCTGTTACCGAGCCCGCCGCCTAGCGCCACTCCCCGCCGGCCGGCGCGCTCGTCGTGGGCCGCTTGCGCCCTGGTTTCGCATGCCCGCTGTCGAGGCCTTCGCCCCGGGCCTTGCCCGCCACCGCAGTCGTTCCTCCGCCGCCTTCCTTGGCCTGGCCGCCGGCGCCGGCGTGCGCCGCGCGCGCCCAGCGCCCTCGGGTTGCGCCCGTACCCCCTGCACGCGGCGCCCGTCGCCCGCTGCAACCGCTCGGGCGCACGCCCGCACCCGCACGCCCATGCCCGCTAAGGCCATTGGCCCTATGACAAGCAGGCCCCACCCCAGAACGAAAATAAAAAAAAGGCTTAAAAAAAGTAAATAAATAAATAACTAAAATAATTAAAATATTAATTAATTAATTAAAGAATTAATTAACTTAATTAATCCTGATTAGTTAACCTAATTAATTGTAGTTATTAAACCTAATCATTTTAGTTAGACTAACTAAACCTGATTAGTTAGTCTTAGACAATGACAACCGGGTCCGACCATCAGATTGACCCAGTCAACCCCTGTTGACTGCTGACGTCAACATGACATCATGATGATGTCATAAATCCCTTTTCGAATTAAATTGAATAATTAATTAAATCCCAGAAATTAATAAAATCTTTAGAAAATCATATCTTTTAATCCGTAACTCGGATTAAAATATTTTCAACATGAAAGTTGCTCAGAACGACGAGACGAACCCGGATACGCAGTCCGTTCGTCCACCACACACCCCTAACATATCAAACACGCAACTTTCCCCCTCCGGTTCATCTATCCGAAAACCCGAAACACCGGGAATACTTTCCCGGATGTTTCCCCCTTTCGCCGATATCACATAATACCGCGTTAGGACATACCTAGCACCGCGTATTGCCGCGTCTTGCTTTGTGTTGCATTTGATTGCTCTGTTATTTATTGTGTTCCCCCTCCGCTACTCCTTTCCGGTAGACTCCGAGACCGTTGCCGATGTCCGTGTGTTCGACTACATCGAAGATGACCCCCTCCTTGCCAGAGCAACCAGGCAAGCCCCCCCCTTGATCACCAGATATCGCCTATTCTATTCTATACTGCTTGCATTAGAGTAGTGTAGCATGTTACTGCTTTCAGTTAATCCTATACTGCTGCATAGCCTGTCCTTGCTACTATTGTTGTTACCTTTACCTGCTATCCTACTGCTTAGTATAGGATGCTAGTGTTCCATCAGTGGCCCTACACCCTTGTCCGTCTGCCATGCTATACTACTGGGTTGTGATCACTTCGGGAGGTGATCACGGGCATATACGATATACTTTACACAGTTACATTATCTGTGATACTGTTCGGAGTTGGGGGCTGAAGGGGCAGGTGGCTCCATCCCGGTAGAGGTGGGCCTGGGCTCCCGACGGCCCCCCGACTGTTACTTTGTGGCGGAGCGGCAGGGCAGGTTGAGACCACCTAGGAGACAGGTGGGCCTGGCCTTGTTCGGCATTCGCGGATACTTAACACGCTTAACGAGATCTTGGTATTTGATCTGAGTCTGGCTACTGGCCTATACACACTAACCATCTACGCGGGAGTAGTTATGGGTATCCCGACGTCGTGGTATTAGCCAAAGCACTTCGTGACGTCAGCGACTGAGCGGCGCGCGCCGGGTTGGACTGCGTTAACGCAACTTCCTTTGTAATGGAGGTTGCTAGGTCTGCTCACCGGCCGCGTACGCAACGTGCAGGTGTGCTCAGGGCAATGGGCCCAGACCCCTGCGCGCTTAGGTTTAGACCGGTGTGCTGGCCTCTCCGTTGAGCCTAGGTGGGGCTGCGACGTGTTGATCTTCCGAGGCCGGGCATGACCCAGGAAAGTGTGTCCGGCCAAATGGGATCGAGCGTGTTGGGTTATGTGGTGCACCCCTGCAGGGAAGTTAATCTATTCGAATAGCCGTGATCTTCGGTAACAGGACGACTTGGAGTTGTACCTTGACCTTATGACAACTAGAACCGGATACTTAATAAAACACACCCTTCCAAGTTCCACAGACAACCCGGTGATCGCTTTTCCACAGGGTGACGAGGGGAGGATCGCCGGGTAGGATTATGCTATGTGATGCGACTGGAGATGCTACTTGGAGTTGCTACTTGAATATGTTACTTGGAGGACTACAATCTACTCTCTTCTACATGCTGCAAGACGGAGGCTGCCAGAAGCGTAGTCTTCGACAGGATTAGCTATCCCCCTCTTATTCTGGCATTCTGCAGTTCAGTCCACTGATATGGCCTCCTTACACATATACCCATGCATATGTAGTGTAGCTCCTTGCTTGCGAGTACTTTGGATGAGTACTCACGGTTGCCTTTCTCCCTCTTTTCCCCTTTTCCCTTCTACCTGGTTGTCGCAACCAGATGCTGGAGCCCTGGAGCCAGATGCCACCGTCGACGACGACCCCTTCTACACCGGAGGTGCCTACTACTACGTGCAGCCCGCTGACGACGGCCAGGAGTAGTTAGGAGGATCCCAGGCAGGAGGCCTGCGCCTCTTTCGATCTGTATCTCGGTTTGTGCTAGCCTTCTTAAGGCAAACTTGTTTAACTTATGTCTGTACTCAGATATTGTTGCTTCCGCTGACTCGTCTATGATCGAGCACTTGTATTCGAGCCCTCGAGGCCCCTGGCTTGTAATATGATGCTTGTATGACTTATTTTATTTGTAGAGTTGTGTTGTGATATCTTTCCGTGAGTCCCTGATCTTGATCGTACACATTTGCGTGCATGATTAGTGTACGATTGAATCGGGGGCGTCACAGACTTTATATATACTTAATTTGAAAATAACATCATATGATGTGGCCTTTATTGTAGTGCTTGAACCCACATCCACAAGGTTAAGATCCTTGTGCTTTACCAACTGAGCAATGTACCATTAAAAATAATGGATTTAACTTGTGTACCTTGAATTTTTAGCAGGAGCAATTGGTAGACCCCAAGGACCGGCTCATTACAATGTGATGAGTCGGGTCTTCAATAAGGTGAGCAAAAATTGACTTTGCATTAGCCCCCAAGTGCCATGGTGCATGCTGGCAGTGACATGGGACTTGCATATTTGATGTAATCTCAACTTGAGTAATGTAGCCCCAAGTGTCGGGTTGTTAGCCTGGAGGGACTCGGGACTATTCCTTCCATTGTAAAATAAATTATATCCATTGTGCTGAAGCGACTTTGAAAACCTCAATCATAATATTGGTTATTGATAACCATAATAAAAATCCAGCCATGTTGGCTATTCAAGTATTGACCCATAGGCATGCTATAGCATTATTTTGATTGCTCAAGGAAAATATATCCTGGCAACTTAACGCCCTTTATCAGGACGGGTTACCAAAACCCCAAATATGCTCAAATATGAGTCATAAAGATTAAGGCTACATGGCATGAATTGTTTTAAACAAGGATGAACTCAAAAATGTTCAAATAGAAATAATAAATCAGAAAAACAAGGCTTTCATAGGCCGCCAAGCCTAAATCTCAAGTGCTTTCATGGGCCGCACAGCCGCTGAGTTAAACCTTTTAAACCCTGTAAGCTATACCTCACACAATCAATTGTTGTTTTAACTTTGACAAGTTCAGGGTATGTATAAGATTGACTTGTCAAAAGTACGGCGGGTCGTTCCAGGATTACCTGGGCGGAGTGGCAGACTTAAAAAGGCAGGATAACCTGGGGTTTTAGGTGAATACACCTGGCTTCCAAGCCTGGATTTTAAGCCTATTACACGGGTCATAAAAACTCTTGTCCTTTAGAACAAAGAGCCCCCAAGCAATATTCTTGAGCTGTGCTCAATGGGCACCTATGTTTGAGTTGTGCTTTTGCAACAGACTCTCTTTGGTCCCTTTAGCCTGGATAGCAAGCCCCCAAGTGTTTTGTAAGCATGACGTATAAGCCGGATCAAAGGGTAATTAGGAAGCCCCCATGTGACCATAATAAGATAAGGCAATAAAGCAGGATACCCATGTTTGAACTGCGCATCATGGCAGCAAGTTCTTTTTGGCAACCTTTAATTTTTCTGAGAACTCAAACTTGTTAGAGATGAATTTTATTTTTAAACCGGAGTTTTAAACCAAATATTGAGAGCTTCAAAACTTTGTAGGAGACAGATTTCCCTTGAACCGGATTTTAAACCGGAATCTTCATTTTGAGCCAGAATTTTTTTGACGAATTTTAAATTTTCATCAATATAACAGCAGCCTTCGGAACCGCATTATCTTCCCTCCACTGACCCGGAGTTCTTGACTTGCTTTAAACTGTCAGTCATTTTACTGAGTCATATCATTGTAGCCCCCGAGTCTTAAGATGACTCGAGGAGTTGGCTTGAGACTCTCCATACTTGACTGTGATATGAACCGGCATATAGCTTGAACAGTGAAACGATGTCATATGTCAAAGCTGGAAGCAAGGTGGCAAGTTAATGATCTTCGCAACACTCATTATATATATCCTTGGCGTTGATAATGTGATATGAATCCACGGAAACTTGAGGTCGACCGTGGCGGGTTATAAATGACCCCATATGATTTGTGTCAGTAATCTAGCCAGCGGTTCATCCCAGCTGGCTGTTGAAGTTAATCAAACTGCAGTGATGGCGACTTGTGCGCCTGTCTCTTGAGTCATCCGGTGTAGGCGGAGGCTGATAACATATTATGGCTTGCATCAGAATTGTTGAAATAGACCGGGAAACAGGAGCGGCGACTTGCGCGTGCTTGTTAAGCAATTTGTGCATACAGGAGTGACCCATTGTGTTCATGTAGACCAGATCGTGAGAGACGGACGGTAAAGACGACCACAACATCAGAGGCGGCACAGCCAGATGAGTCGGCCGCGGTGTTATAAGCCAGACCAGACAAGAGAGTCGGCCGTGGCATTGTTGATGTAATCCGGACTGCGGGGGCGGTGGTTTGTGTTCCTGTTTATCAGTGTGACACGCGTAGATGCCGGTGTAGAACAGCTAGCATGCGCCGTCCGCGGTAGGGCATCACTTTCATAGTGAGCACTTGTCCTGTATAAAAAAGATATAGGCAAGAGTAATTGCTCTCAAACAATTTAATATGTACTGATAAAACTCATAGAAAGGATATCACCTGATATTGTTTATCGGATGAACGTGGATACTAGGGATCAAAAACATATTCTGATGTAGCCCTAGCACCGTAGCCCATGTTCCTTTATGCACTGCCGCGTTGATTTTCACGTGCAGATGCAGCAGTCTTCTTGCTGAAACAACCAGAGAAATAGTGCCATGATGGCTCAATGCAGGAGTGACGGCGACTCATTGAATCAGTGAAGACGAGACCGACTCGCGGAGGAGGCCAGGCGACTCAAAGCAGTAGGGCCAGCATGATGCGGGGTGGCTCAGCACCGGCCGGCTCAAGATGAGGGGCAGCAGTAGCGGTCAGCAATGGTGGAGCCACAGCAGAGGCGCAACACGACGGGTTACTGTGGAGATAGCGACAAGCCGACAACTCGGCGCGTGGCGGCGGTTTGAGTAGAGGCCGGGGCAGCCGGGAACAGGCAGCCTAGGCGGCAGAGTCAACTCATCGTCCGGGCGGTTCGACAGCGGTGGAAACCATTCAAAGCTTGGCTGGAGACGGGGTGGCTGAAACCTGGCACAGCGGCGGAGAGTCACTTGCGAGGCGAGGCCATAGACGAGGCGGAGACCACGTCCATCCCTACTTCCGAGTCGTGGTCCGTTGGATCAACCCACGCCCGAGTCGTGGTCCCGCTTTTTGTCATGATTTACTTCCTGATGATGCCAACTTGGCTTGGCTACTTTGGACTCTTCACGCAGGCTGTACCAGTAGTACTTTGCAGAAGGGTATTAATCCATCACTTGTTAGCGAAACATGCTCAAACTAGCACTTTTTCCTTGAGGAATCTTGAGGCCTCAAATATTGATTAATCCTGGCGATCTGACAGATTCAACAGCGGCTTATCTTGGTTGACTGCCCGTGACTTGCTTCACATGAGACGTAATCGTAGTAGTACTTGATGATTGCTTCTATTTGACTTGGTCATCACGCCAGAAATTAACAGCGACATATTACCACTGTTTGCTTTGGGACTTGATCCTTCGGCATATCACGTGTGGAGGCGCGGAGCAGCAAACGCAACTTGACGGTTTCGATAGAATAACTGCAACAGAGATTTCTCATCCGTCTTTGTGCAACCAGTGATTGACAGATCGTCGAAGAAACGCTGCCACCAAAAGAATCCCTGACACGGACTCGGCGAATCCCTCTTGAACTGATGAAACTCGAGGCTGATGCGCATCCCTCCGAGTTGAGTCTTTCTTCATCTAGAAAATTATGAACTCCTCGATCCCTGGATGGGATCCCTTCAAGAACTCATCACCACCGTGCGCAGGCCCCACGGTGGGCGCCAACAGTCGCAGAATTGTCACGGCAGATGTCCTAGTATGAGGACTTAGTCGTGAGGCCAACGCATCTATGTGGTAGCTTGAACGAGGTTGGTAGGAATCGAGAGACGTGAGATTTTACCCAAGTTCGGCCCCTCATGGTGGAGGTAAAAGCCTACATCCTGCTTCATTGGTATGGATGATCATCATGATTACAGGGGTGCTCTATCTTGAGAGCTATTGACTTGTCCGTCTATCTAGACTTATGAAAATTGTGGAACCTATCCCTCTTAGGGAGCCCTGCCCCTCCTTATATATGTTGAAGGGGCGGCTTACATGACTAGTCCTATTAGGATTAGGATTACTCTATTACAAGTAGAGTCCTAGTCTTGCTTCCTTTGTAAGGGAATATTCCTTATGCTTTCCTCTTAAACCGGCCCACCATAGCTTGAGTCGGACTTCCATGAATAGCCTTCTGGTCCATCGGGCCTTGTCGTCCGCATGACCCGCCCGCCGGGTTACTAATGAGCCACCAAGGTCGGACGGGTAACCCGTGAATCGCCAAGCTCCGGGCGGGTCACCAGTGAGTCGCCAAGATCCATCCGGGTCATACATCCAGCCGGGTTACACCGCGGGGTATATCCCCGACACAGGCTCAAAGCGATCATTATGTTATTCATGCTGGAAACTTCTGTGTGAAGCCACAAGACATTATGGGCTCTGGCATAGTTGAGTAAGTTGTGGGAAACCTATCCATGATGAGCTAGCAGATGTAGGGGATTGTAGGTGTACCGTCCTATCTATCGGTTAAGGGGACCTCTTCGGAAAGACTGTGTCTCGGTCATCCGTTTCTCAAACGTCATGTAGTGTGAGAAATACAACGGAGGAGATCGAGTCTTGTGGGCAAAAGTTCACAAACCTCTGCAGAGTGTATAAACTAATCATGGTTAGCCGTGTCCCCGGTTATGGACATCTTGAGTATCTGGTGCTTGAATTACTATGTTGATCTCATCACTTTACTTAATTAAACTGTGGGGTTATTGATTTGTTAATTTGGGATTGAGATTGGGTTACCATTCTTAATGTTTTCAAAAAACTTTGTAGTTAAATAAAATATATTCCTTTGTTGTAGGGAAAAACTAGCTTTCTACAAAAATAACCATACAGCCTCCACCAGCCATATATGCATATAGTTATAGTTGTTACTTGTTCATTGCTCTATAGTGTTATCTTGCCAACATATTTCATGTGCTGACGTACCCAGGTTGCAACGTATTATGTTGCAGAGCTTTCAGATGAAGAGTAAGGTGCGATAGGTCGTTGTCATGCACTTAGCTATGTCGTTGGAGTTGATGGACTCATTTACCCTTGAAGCTTCCGCAGTTATCTTATTTTAGATGGCCTTCAGCCATATTAATGTAATAAGTACTCTCTTTGAGACATTCGGTGTAATAAGTGTCTGATTGCACTCTGCTATAAATCCTCGAGTACTGTGTGTGTCACAATTATCGATCCAGGGATGACACTTATACACACAGATTTGATCGTCTCGGGTCGGATCGCTACAAGTGTACCAGTATGTGCAATGATCTAGCATAACAACGATATCAAAAAATGGACAGGCCATGGAAATATCATGCTAGCTATCTTACTATCATGCAAAGCAATATGCCAATGAATGCTCAAGTCATCAAAATAGAAGCAGTGGAAGTTGCATGGCAATATATCTTGGAATGACTATGGAAAGGCCATAATAGGTAGGTATGGTGGCTATTTTGACGAATATATAATAAGGCTTATGTGTGATAGAGCGTATCATATCATGGGGTTAGGATGCACCTGCGAAGTTTGCACCACATCTCGATGTGAGAAAGGGAAATGCATGGTACCGTAGAGGCTAGCAAATTGCGGAAAGGTAAGAGTGTGTATAATTCATGGGCTCACATTATTCATAAAGAACTTATATAATTATTGCAAAAGTTTATTAGCCCTTGAAGCATAGTACTGCTATGCATGCCCCTAGGGGGATAGATTGGTAGGAAAAGACCATCGCTCGTCCCCGACCGCCACTCATAAGGAAGACAATCGATAATAAAGCATGGTCCAACTTCATAGCATAACGAGAGACTATATGTGCATGATTCGGGAATCACAACCCTTAAAACCAATATCCTTACTAACCACAATCGTTTACTAGTACCTCCCACATATTCCATCTCTATATCGCAAAACTATTGCAAGGAATCAAACATATCATATTCAGCTATCCATAAGTTTTATGTAGGATTTTATGACTAACCATGTAATTGACCAATTCCTTTTGACTCTCTAAATAGATATAAGTGAAGCATGAGAGTTTAATTCTTTCTATAAAAGACCATGCACTAATAAATATAAGTGAAGCAAAAGAGGATTCTACAAATAACAGTTTTGTATGTGAAGAGAAATAGGTAATCCAAACTTCAAATTATACAAGTGAAGCACATGAAGCATTCTATAAAGCCATACTCAAAAGATATAAGTGAAGTGCAATGAGCATTCTATAAATAAACCATGGACTATATCATACCGGCATGGTGCATAAGATAAAAAATAAAAAATAAACACAAAATACGCTCCAAGATTCACACATATCACATGAACGAAACGAGAATGAAAACATACCGATACTTGTTGAAGAAAGATGGGATGCCTTCCGGGGCATCCCCAATCTTAGTCACTTGAGTCTCCTTGAATATTTACTTGGGGTGCGTTGGGCATCCCCAATCTTGATCTCTTGCCTCTCCTCCTTCTCCTCATATCGAGACCTCCTCCATCTTTGATCACTTCATCCACACAAAACTCAACAGAAAGCTCGGTAAGATCCGTTAGTATAAAAAAGTAAATCACTACTCTAAGTATTGTTGCAAACCAATTCATATTTTGTTTTTTCATTGTAGCTACTCTATTATAACTTTTCCATGGCTTATACCACCGATAGAATCGATAATTTCATCAAAACAAGCAAAACAGTGCATCAAAAACAGAATATGTCTTAAACAGGGCAGTCTGTAGCAATACGAACATCTACCATACTTCTGGTGCTCCAAAAATTCTGAAAAATAGCAAATAAATAAACAATTTATATAGCAATATTGTGCAAAAAGTTTCAGAAACTTTCGCTGTTCTAGTAGAAAATGTAAAATCACGCACTACAGCCAAAGTTTCTGTTTTTGCACCGCACATACCAACAAGCAATCTATTCATCCTAAAGGAAAATCTTGGCACAATAATTTTAAAATACTAAGGATTTGTACAAGGGGATAGATATTTTTGTGATAACTTTCATAAAAAAATTATACATTGTTTCCATGAGCACGAACACAAGTGTTCAAGGTCGACCCTCACTTCTCCAATGCATAACTTCTAATCGCTTCACTTTTTGCAAAAGTTTTAAGGTTCCCCTATATATTTTTTGTTTTTAAGCTTTATAAAAGCACTCAACAGAAATAAATGACTCTCTAAAACTTCCAGGTTGTCTCCCTGGCAGTGCTTTCTTTAAAGCCATTATGCTAGGCATAAAGTGCTCAAGTAATGGATCCACCTAGATCCCAAGGTATATCAAAGCCGATTTTAATTAACAATGATTTGACATTTAGTAGTGAGAAAAAAGCAACATATATCATGCAATGACGAATTCTCTCTTCCTATGCATCGGCGTGTCATTCAAGAACATTTCATGCACATCAAGTAAATGCCAATACATAGCATAAGTAGTTTCTTGCAATTCTATCGTGTTGGAGACATAAAGAGGTGGAGATGTAGTTCCTCTCTCATAATAATTGGAAGTAAGAGCAGCAAGCACATGCATATTATATTCATCAAAATTATCATGTGCAATGGTAAAAGGCAACCCATCAATGTAATCCTTAAAAAGAGCAAACTTCTCTGATGTAGTATAGTTTGGGGAACTCAAAAAGATAATAGGACTATCATGTATGGGTGCAATAGCAAAAATTTCATTCTTAACATAAGGAACTATAGCAAGTTCATCTCCATAAGCATAATTCATATTGGCATCTTGTCCACAAGCATAGCAAGCATCAAGTTCATCAAAAAGGGATATTTCAAAAGAATCAACGGGATCATAGCAATTATCATAGCATTCATCCTTCAGTAAGAAAGAAGGGAAATTAAACAATGTATGAGTTGAATAGTTACTCTCATTAGAAGGTGGGCATGGGTAGCTAATCCGCTCTTCCTCCTTTTGTTCTTCGCTCTCCTCATCATATTTTTCATCCAATGAGCTCACAGTTTCATCAATTCCTTCTTCCATAGACTCCTACAAAATATTAATCTCTTCTCGAATAGCGGAGAATTTCTCAATAAATTCATAAATATCATAATTATATTTATAATCATCGTAGAAATATTTAAGGATGGCAAAATTTTCAGGTCTATAAACATCATCATCAAAAGCTTCATACTTTAAAAACAAAGATTCAATTTCATAAGCACCCTTAAAAGCAAAAAATTCTTCTATTCGTTCCACATCATAATAATCATATCTACCATTGGCATAAGAAGCCAAGGTTTCATTATCAATAAATTTGCATGAAAAGGGAAGGTGTGGAGTGTTCATCCTAGAGCAGCAAGTATAATCATATCGCTGGCATAAATTCCAAGCATACCAATGCAACATATCAATTTAATCCCATAAAAGTTTCCCTTTTGTGTCAAGCGATAATCCCTAAAGAATTCACGTTGATCCAACGTTACTCCCATTATCAAGTTGAATGGAGTTTTCTTAGGATTATCAAAGTAGTGCACAATATTTTTCACATAACGAGCATTGAGGGTTTTAGGAGGTTCCCCATCTCCATGAGTAGCAAGTACCACTAATGTTTTTGGTGTTTCGTGTTCCATATCCAAAACTAAAGATAGAGAACAACTTACTTAGTGATAAAACAAACAAGCACACACGAGAATATTCACCCCATGCTATTGATCCCCAGCAACGGCGCCAAAAAAAGATCTTGATAACCCACAAGTATAGGGGATCGTTTGTAGCCCTCTTCGATAAATAAGAGTGTCGAAACCAACAAGGAGCTAAAGGTAGAACAAATATTTCCTCAAGTTCTATCGACCACCGATACAACTCTACGCACACTTGACGTTTGCTTTACCTAGAACAAGTATGAAACTATTTTGCAAGAATAAAACTACGAGTACTTTGCGAGAATAAAACTACAAATAAATTGCAAGGTAATAAAAGTGGATAACATTTGTCAACAAGAAAGTCATTTGTCCCTAGGCAATCGATAACAAGTATCGGTAATCATTCTTGTAATTTTACATGAGGGAGAGGCATGAGCTAACATACTTTCTCTACTTGGATCATATGCACTTATGATTGGAACTCTAGCATGCATCCGCAACTCTAGCAACCCTCCAAGATTGGATCTCCCTCTCTGTTCTCTTGTGTTTCCCGTTCTTTAGATCTGGCCCAAAACCGTTTCTTATATTCCGGGAGATCCGTAACTCCGATTGCACTAAGATTTTAACACGATTTTTTCCGGATATAAGCTTCCTTGCGCCCGAAGTAGAGACCCAACCAACATCCAAGGAGAGCACAACCCACCAGGGCGCGCCCTTGTGTCTTGTGGGCACTGTGGGCCTCCGTTTGCGTTGTTTCCAAGCCCCAAAAATCACATATATTCCAAACTAATTTTCTGCAAATTTTTATCATGTTTGGACTTCGTTTGATATGGATTTTCTGCGAAACAAAAAACACGCAACAAACAGGAACTGGAACTGGGCACTGGATTAATAGGTTAGTCCAATAAGTCATATAAAATGTTACCAAAAGTATGTGAGAGTTGTATAATATTGGCATGAAACAATCGAAAATTATAGATACGATGGAGACGTATCAGTACTTCACTTATATCTTTTTAGAGCACGACAGTGGTTTTATTTTCAAGATTTTGATGAACACTCATTATTAACTTATATTATTTTGAGTCTTAAAAATATTATGGGAATTTGCTTAGGTTATGAATTTGGTCCTAATATGATGGGTATTCAAGAGGGATATAATTAAAACTTTCATGTAGATCATTGAATATATGAGAAGTTTGATTCTTTGGAATTGTTTTGAGGTATAAAGATAGTGATATTAGAGTCATGCTAGTTGGTAATCGTGGGTTGATAGAAATACTTGTGTTAAGGTTTGTGATTCCTGAAGCATGCACGTATCGTTATGTGATGAAGTTGGAGCATGATTTATTTTTGATTTTCTTCCTTATGAGTGGCGGCCGGGGACGAGTGATGGTCTATTCCTACCAATCTATCTCCCTAGGAGCACGCGTATTAGTACTTTGTTTCGAAGGATAATTTTTTTTTTGCAATAAGTATGTGAGTTCTTTATGACTAATGTTGAGTCCATGGATTATATGCACTCTCACCCTTCCACCTTTGCTAGCCACTCTAGTATCGTGCAACTTTTGCCGGTGCATTAAACCGACCTTATACCTTCCTCAAAACAGCCACCATACCTACCTATTATGGCATTTCCATGGCCATTGCGAGATATATTTCCATGCAACTTCCACCGTTCCATTTTATTATGGCACGAACCATCATTACCATATTGCTTTGCATGATCATATAGTTGGCATAATATTTGTGGCTTGGCCACCGTTCATATTTTTTATACATGTCGCACCGGTTCATTGCACATCCCGGTACACCGCTGGAGGCATTCATATAGAGTCATATTTTTGTTCTAGTATCAAGTCGTAATTCTTGAATTGTAAGTAAATAAAAGTGTGATGAACATTGTTAGAGCATTGTCCCATGTGAGGAAAGGATGATGGAAGCTATGATTCCCCCACAAGTCGGGATGAGACTTCAGACTTAAAATAAAAAAGAGGACAAAGAGCCCAAAATTAAAAAAAGCCCAAAAGAAAAATAAGAGAAATATATATAAAAATAAGAGAAAAAGAGAGAAGGGACAATGTTACTATCCTTTTTCCACACTTGTTCTTCAAAATAGCACAATGTTCTTCATGATAGAGAGTCTCCTATTTTGTCGCTTTCATATATTACTAGTGGGAATTTTTCATTATAGAACTTGGCCTGTATATTCCAATGATGAGCTTCCTCAAATTGCCCTAGGTCTTCGTGAGTAAGCAAGTTGGATGCACACCCACTTAGTTTTATTTTGAGCTTTCATACACTTATAGCTCTAGTGCATCCATTGCATGGCAATCCCTACTCTTTTCATTGACATCAATTGATGGGCATCTCCATAGCCTATTAATTTGACTAGTTGGTGTGAGAATTTCTTTCTCCTTTTTGTCTACTACCACCTTCTATTCCACCCATAGTGCTATATCCATGGCTCATGCTCGTGTATAGCGTAAAAGTTGAAACAAATTTAGAACGTCAAAGTATGAAACAATTTCTTGGCTTGACATCGGGGTTGTGCATGATAAATACTTTGTGTGATGAAGATAGAGCATGACAAGACTATGTGATTTTGTAGGGATAACTTTGTTTAGCCATGATTGCTTTATTAGTATGCTTTAAATATTATTGGTTTTATGTCAATATTAAACTTTTTTTTGAATCTTATGGATCTGAATATTCATACCACAATAAGAAAGATTACTTGATAAACATGTTAGGTAGCATTCCATATCAAAAATTACATTTTTATCATTTACCTACTCGAGAACGAGCAGGAATTAAGCTTGGGCATGCTTGATATGTCTGCAACGTATCTATAATTTTTTATTGTTCTATGCTATTATATTATCCATCTTGGATGTTTTATATGCATTAATATGCTATTTTTTAATCATTTTTTGGAACTAACCTATTAACCTAGTGCCCAGTGCCACTTGCTATTTTTCCTTGTTTTTGTCTTTTACAGAAAATCAATACCAAACGGAGTCCAAACGGAACGAAACTTTTTGAGGATCTTCTTGGACCAGAAGAAAACCATGAAGCTTCGGGGGGAGGCTAGAGGAGCCATGATAGGGCCACAAGCCCTGGAGGCATGCCTTGGGGGCGCCCCCAGGCTTGTGGGCCCCTCGGGACTCCCCTAACCCTAATTCCAGCTCTATAAATACCCAAATATTCCCCATAGACCAGGGGCACACCAAAAATACTTTTATGCCACTGCAAGCTTCTGTACTCATGAGATCCCATCTTGGGGCCTTTTCCGGTACGCTGCTGGAGGGGGATTCGATCACGGAGGGCCTCTACACCAACCTTGCTGCCCTTCCGATGATATGTGAGTAATTTACCACAGACCTATGGGTCCATAGCTAGTAGCTAGATGGATTCTTCTCTCTCTTTGATCTTGAATACAATGTTCTCCTCGATGTTCTTAGAGATCTATTCGATGTAATCTTCTTTTGCGGTGCGTTTGATGAGATCCGATGGATTGTGGGTTTATGATCAGATTATCTATGATTATTATTTGAGTCTTCTCTGAACTCTTTTATGCATGATTAAGATAGCTTTGTATTTCTCTCTGATTTATTGATTTGGTTTGGCCAACTAGATTGACCATTCTTGCGATGGAAGAGGTGCTTTGTGATGGGTTCAATCTTGCAGTGTCCTCACCCAGTGACAAAAGGGGTAGCGAGGCGCATATTTGTATGGTTGCCATTAAGGATAAAAAGTTGGGGTTTTACCATATTGTTTGGATCTATCCCTCTACATCATGGCATCTTACTTAAGGCGTTACTCCGTTCTTGTTCACTTAATACACTAGATGCATGCTGGATAGCGGTCGATGTGTGGAGTACTAGTAGTAGATGCAGAATCATTTCGGTCTACTTGTCACGGACGTGATGCCTATATTCATGATCATTGCCTTAGATATCGTCATAACTATGCGCTTTTCTATCAATTGCTCAATAGTAATTCGTTTACCCACCATATGCTTTCTTCAAGAGAGAAGCCTCTAGTGAAACCTATGGCCCCTGGGTCTATTTTCATCATATTATTTCCAGATCTATAAGAGCAAAACCCAAAAATACCTTGCTGCAATTTATTTATATTTACATTATTTTACACTTTTGCTTATTTTTTATACCTATCTCTATGAGATCTCACTCTTGCTAGTGACCATGAAGGGATTGACAACCCCTTTTTTGTGTTGTGTGCAAGTGTTTGTTAGTTTGTGCAGGTGCATCTATTAGAGACTTGCGTGTACCTCCTATTGGATTGATGCCTTGGTTCTTAATTGAGGGAAATACTTATCTCTACTTTGTTGCATCTCCCTTTCCTCTTCATAGGAAAAATCAATGCAAGCTCAAGAAGTAGCAAATGCTACCTAACATATTCATCATATATTCTTTTCTTTTGTAGCACGGATATTTGGACTTGAATGATTCAAAGCAATAGTCTATAATTTGATATTAGAACATCAATACTCAAGCATATCAACAAGCAACCATGTCTTTCAATATATCAATGCTAAAGAAAGTTATCCCTAGCTAGCCCATTATGCTCAATCATTGATCCATTCATGAAACACACTCAAATATTAGCTACATCCAATACACAAGTATGACAATAGTGTTCCCTAGTTGGTGCTTTGTAAGAGAAGATGGAGACTCAAATAAAAATGAAATCGCATAAAAGTAAATAGATAGGCCCTTCACAGAGGGAAGCAGAGATTTGCAGAGGTGCCAGAGCTCAAAGCTTAAGTTTAGAGATAAAAATTATTTGAGAGGCATGCTTTTCCTGCCAACGAAAACGACCGAGAAATCCCAATATATTCCATGCTAGACACATTATAAGCGGTTCCCAAACAAAAATAAAAGTTATTTCCTTTCCACCTTTCTTTCACAAGCCATGGCTAGCCGTATCCATGGGTGCCTTCCATACCATAACTTCCCAAGGAATTTATTATTAACATCATATTAAAAAAATTCACTTCGGGACAGGCATCCCTATTACCTGCCACACTCTCGTGCAATGGCAAGTGAATAAACACTTATCGTGAGAATAAAATACCGAACATGGAAAATATTGGCTACCCCCTGCCGCTTCATGAGCGGTACGGGCACACAAAACGGAAATTCATTTTGAAAATTCGAGTTGGCACATGCAAATTTACTTGAAACGGCATGAAATACCGCATATAGGTAGGTATGCTGGACTTATTTGGCACAACTTTGGTTAAAGGAGTTTGATAGACAAGCAGCATTCCCGCTTAGTACAAGTGAAGGCTAGCAAATAGATTGAGAAGCGACCAACCTATAAATGAAAAAGGTCATAAATGCGCAATAAACATAATTAACACTCAATAATGTACTACAAGTAGGATATAACTTCATTGTATGACTATCGATTTTACATGCTTGCATAGGGAATCACAAACACCAATATTCTTACTAAAGCACAATTACTCACCAACATGACTCACATATTACTATCTCCATATCGCAAAACTATTGCAAGGAATCAAGTTTGTTATATCCAATGGTCTATATGAAAGTTTTTATTATATCCCCCTTGGATATCTATCACTTTAGGGACCAAATCCATGTCTTATACCAATTGCCATTGCTATCATTAATTCTCAAAAAGATATAAGTGAAGTATGAGAGTGCAAATATTTCTTCAAAAAAATTCAACTCTCAAAATAATATAAGTGAAGCATGAGAGTGTATTTATTTAAATATTAACCATATCAACTCTCGAAATAATATAACTGAAGCATGAGAGTGCATTTCTTTAAAATATAACCACCGACGTGCACAAAAAGATTTAAGTGAAGCACAAAAGCAACTGCCTAGCTCAAAAGATTTAAGTGAAGCACAAAAGCAACTGCCTAGCTCAAAAGATTTAAGTGAAGCACATAGAGTATTCTAACAAATCATGATAAGTGTGTGGATCTCTCAAACAAGTGTGTTCAGCAAGGATGATTGTGACAAACTAAAAAGCAAAACAAGGAAATACTCATATAATACAAGACGATCCAAGCAAAACTCATGATATGTGACGAATAAAAATATAGCTCGAAGTAAAATTACCGATGGTCGTTAGAAGAAAGAGGGGATTCTTTTCGGGGCATCCCCAAGATTAGTTGCTTGGGAGTCCTTGAATATTACCTTGGGGTGCCTCGGTAATCCCCAAGCTTAGGCTCTTGCCGCTCCTTATTCCTTCATCCATTGTGATCTCACCCAAAACTTGAAAACTTCAATCATACAAAACTCAACAAAACCACATGTGATCCATTAGTATAATAACGCAAATCACTACTTTAAGTACTATTGCAAACCCATTCATATCTTATTATTGCATTATAACTATTGCGTTATGCCCCCCCCCCCGATACAATCCATAAATTTATCAAAATAAGCATGATAACCCACAAGTATAGGGGATGGCAACAGTTTTCGAGGGTAGAGTATTCAACCCAAATTTATTGATTTGACACAAGGGGAGCCAAAGAATATTCTCAAGTATTAGCAGCTGAGTTGT
>NC_041392.1:284077455-284100365 GCF_002162155.2 Triticum dicoccoides | reverse complement strand
CTTATTCCTTCATCCATTGTGATCTCACCCAAAACTTGAAAACTTCAATCATACAAAACTCAACAAAACCACATGTGATCCATTAGTATAATAACGCAAATCACTACTTTAAGTACTATTGCAAACCCATTCATATCTTATTATTGCATTATAACTATTGCGTTATGCCCCCCCCCCCCGATACAATCCATAAATTTATCAAAATAAGCATGATAACCCACAAGTATAGGGGATGGCAACAGTTTTCGAGGGTAGAGTATTCAACCCAAATTTATTGATTTGACACAAGGGGAGCCAAAGAATATTCTCAAGTATTAGCAGCTGAGTTGTCAATTCAACCACACCTGAAAGACATAATATCTACAGCAAAGTATTTAGTAGCAAAGTAGTATGGAAGTAACAATAATGATGGCAACAGTAACAATAGCAGTTTTGTAACAATCATAACGGTGGCAACGGAAAAGTATCTTAGCAAAGATCAATATGAAACAAACTTGTAGGCAATGGGTCAGCGATGGATAATTATGTCAGATGGCATTCATCATGCAACAGTTATAACCTAGGGTGACACAGAACTAGGTCCAATTCATCAATATAATGTAGGCATGTATTCCATATATAGTCATACGTGCTTATGGAAAAGAACTTGCATGACATCTTTTGTCCTACCCTCCCGTGGCAGCGGGGTCCTAATGGAAACTAAGGGATATTAAGGCCTACTTTTAATAGAGAACTGGAACAAAGCATTAGCACTTAGTGAATACATGAACTCCTCAAACTACGGTAATCACCGGAAAGAATCCCAATTATTGTCACCTTGGGGTATGCGGATCATAACTCTTAATAGGTGTCCACAACTTGCAAGATCGGATCAAGAACACAAATATATTCATGAAAACATAATAGGTTCAGATCTGAAATCATGGCACTTGGGCCCTAGTGACAAGCATTAAGCATAACAAAGTTGTAGCAACATCAATCTCAGAACATAGTGGATACTGGGGATCAAACCCTAACAAAACTAACTCGATTACATGATAAATCTCATCCAACCCATCACCGTCCAGCAAGCCTAAAATGGAATTACTCTCGACCCAAAGAAAGGAAAAGGAATTTCAAAGAAACACACTGAAATATTTTTGGAGTTTTTGTTTTTCTGAAGAAGGTAAAAACAAGAACGAGAGAAACTATTTACACGGGAAAGCTCCCAACAAGTAAAAGAAGAACGAGAAATCTTTTTGGGTTTTCTTTAATACTACTACTAAATAAACATGGAAAGGAAAATAAAAGTAAATTCCAACTAATTTTTTGGATTTTCTCAAGGTTTTTCAAACACACAAGAAGAAAGTGAGAAAAATAAAATAAACTAGCATGGATAATACAATGAAAAAGTATGAACACCGACAACTGGAATAAGTGTGCGAACATGAATGTAATGTCAGTGAGAAATACATACTCCCCCAACTTAGGCTTTTAGTCTAAGTTGGTCTATGCCCATGGATCAAAGTAGCCCTCTCCTGGGTACTGAGGAGGATCCTGAGGGTTCCACTGGTTAGCGAGCTCCTGTGGCTCCCACTGATAAATAGACTCCTAATACAGACCAGGTGATGGTTCTGGCTCAGGAACTAGAGATCGCGTCCGCTCCCAGTATGCATAAATGTCCTCGGGCAAAATGAGGTACCTGTAAGAATGAATATCGACCAAAGAAGGTGCAGGCAAAGTAATAATCTAACAAGTTTTCTGGCTGAATACTAGGTTATAAATGAGTCTCTTGTCCTTATCATCACTAATAAAATCATGTTCTACCATACTGTTATAATCTAAGTATCTACTAGGTAGCAACATCTCCTCTTCCTCATCGTGCCTAATGGGTATCTCGAAGCGTCTAGCAAGGCATGGGGCATAGACACCTCCAAAAATAGGACCCCTCGAATGGTTTAAACTCAACTGTTGAGCAACAATAGCGCCCAAACTAAAAATTCTATCACGAAAGCATGGCGCAAAATAGCAAGGTCTGGGGCACTAAGGCCTCCACTCTCTCCACGACCAATTAAACATCTCCCCGCAAATAATGAGTAATATCGTAAAACAGGAAAATGTAAGCTAGCTACTCTCGCTTTCGATACCCCTCTCTCTTCCCCCACAGTAGTCTCAGCAAGGAAATTCTCAACATCTCTAGGGCATGGGTCATCCAAGCCACCCTCATAAGGTATTTTGCAAACATCGCAAAAATCATAAAGCATCATTTCCTTATGCTCATCATATAAATAAAATTCTACTATGGGTGGTGATTTCCTAGCATGAAAGTGGAAGTATTGATCACACTTATCAAGGAGGAAGTCGGTGATGCCTGCATTCTCTGCCAAATAATAGAAATCCTCATAAATTGTGGCCGCCTCCAAGAATGCATCACTTGGCCATTTACATAGTCGAACCTCCATGGTGCGAGGAAGGTTATACTTGGGCTTCTTCTTCTCTTCATTTTCATTTTCCTTTGAACCCCGGCTTGAAGAGCCTCTCAACCATCTTTTAATCATTTCTTTTCTTGAAGAACAATCCCCCAAAACAGTTTTGCAAATCGATCTTTGCACAAGGAGATCGAAAATGGCAGCAAGATGAGCAAGAACACGAGTTTGAGCAACGGGATGATTTTTTCTGGAGGAAGACGAAGTGGATGGGTGCTGGAATAAGTGAGGGGGGCCCACGTGGGACCCACAAGGCAAGGGCGCGTCCAGGGGGTAGGGTGCGCCCTCCACCCTTGTGGTCCATTGGTGCATCCCCCTGGTGCATTCTTAGTACAGAAATTCTAAAATATTCTATACAAAATCATACTAAATTTTCAGGGCATTTGGAGAACTTTCAGTTTTGGGACATTTTTTATTGCACGGATAATTCAGAAAACAGACAAATAATACTATTTTTGCTTTATTTATTCTAAATAGCAGACAGTAAAAAGTAGGTACAGAGAGTTGTGCTTTCTAAATTCATCCATCTCATGCCTATCAAAAGGAATCCATTAACATGGTTGATCAAGTCTTATTAACAAACTTCTTCTGAATGACATGAAACCGAAGAATTTTCGAATAACACTAGGTTACCTCAACGGGGATATGCATGTCCCCAACAATAAGAATATCATATTTCTTTTTAACAGTAGGAAGAGGTAATTCAAAACTTCCAATAGCAATAGTTGAAAGTTTTCCAATAGAATTGATGCTATTCACTTAAGGTTGTTTCTTAGGAAAGTGTACCGTATGCTCATTACCATTAACATGAAAAGTGGCATTGCCCTTATTGCAATCAATAAGAGCCCCTGGAGTATTCAAAAAGGGTCCACCAAGGATGATTGACATACTGTCGTCCTCAGGAATATCAAGAATAACAAAGTCCGTTAAAACAGTAACATTTGCAACCACAACAGGCACATCCTCACAAATACCAATCGATATAGCAGTTGATTTATCATCCATTTTCAAAGAGATTTCAGTAGGTGTCAACTTATTCAATTCAAGTCTATGATATAAAGAGAAATGCATAACGCTAACACCGGCTCCAAGATCACATAAAGCAGTTTTAACATAGTTTCTTTTAATGGAGCATGGTAAAGTTGGTATTCCTGGATTTCCAAGTTTCTTTGGTATTCCACCCTTGAAAGTATAATTAGCAAGCATGGTGGAAATTTCAGCTTCCGGTATATTTCTTTTATTTGTAACAATATCTTTCATATAGTTGGCATAAGGAGACATTTTCAGAATATCAATCAAATGCATACACAAAAAGACAGGTCTAAGCATTTCAACAAAGCGCTCAAAATCCTCATCATCCTTTTTCCTGGATGGTTTAGGAGTAAAGGGCATGGGTTTTTGAACCCATGGTTCTCTTTCTTTACCATGTTTCCTAGCAACGAAGTCTCTCTTATCATAACGTTGATTCTTTGATTGTGGGTTATCAAGATCAAGAGCAGGTTCTACCTCCACATCATTATCATTACTAGGTTGAGCATCAATATGAACATCATCATTAAAATTATCACTAGATTCATGCTCATTACCAGATTGTGTCTCAGCATTTGAAATAGAAATATCATTTGGATTCTCAGGTGTGTCTATAGTAGGTTCACTAGAAGCATGCAAAGTCCTATCAGTTTTCCTTTTATTTTTATTAGAAGGACTAGGTGCATCAGTATTAATTCTCTGAGAATCTTGCTCAATTCTCTTAGGATGACCTTCAGGATACAAAGGTTCCTGAGTCATTTTACCACCTCTAGTCATAACTCTAACAGCATGATCATTATTCTTACTATTCATCTCATTGAGCAAATCATCTTGTGCCTTAAGTACTTGTTCTACTTGAGTTTTTACCATAGAAGCATGTTTACTAGCAAGCTTAAGATCATTAACAGTTCTACACATAAATCACCCAAGCGTTCAAGCATATAAGCATTACGTTTCAATTGTCTACTAACATAAGCATTGAAGTTTTCTTGTTTAGCAATAAAATTATCAAACTCATCCAAGCATTGACTAGCAGACTTATTATAAGGAATATCACCCTCATCAAATCTATAGAGAGAATTTACCTCTACTACCTATGTCGGAGCATTAAGACCATGTATTTCTTCAATAGGTGGTAAATTCCTAACATCTTGAGCTTTAATACCTTTTTCTTTTATAGATTTCTTTGCCTCTTGCATATCTTCAGGACTAAGAAATAGAATACATCTTTTCTTCGAAGTTGGCTTAGGAGGTGGTTCTGGAAGTGTCCAATCATTATCATTACTCAATGTATTATTCAATAGCAATTCAGCTTGCTCAACAGTTCGTTCCCTCAAAACACAACCAGCACAACTATCTAGGTGGTCCCTAGAAGCAGCGGTTAGTCCATTATAAAAGATATCAAGTATTTCATTTTTCTTAAGAGGATGATCAGGCAAAGCATTAAGTAATTAGAGAAGGATCCCCCAAGCTTGCGGGAGACTCTCTTCTTCAATTTAGAGAAATTTAAATATTTCCTGTAAAGCAGCTTGTTTCTTATGAGCAGGAAAATATTTTTCAAAGAAGTAATATATCATATCCTGGGGACTAGCACACAACCAGGAGCAAGAGAATTAAACCATATCTTAGCATCACCCTTTAGTGAGAAAGGAAAAAACTTAAGAATATAGTAATAGCGAGTTTTTTGCTCATGAGCAAATAGGGTGGCTATATCATTCAATTTAGTAAGATGCGCCACAATAGTTTCAGATTCATAACCATGAAAAGGATCAGATTCAACCAAAGTAATTAACTTAGGATCAATAGAGAATTCATAATCCTTATCAACAACAAAGATAGGTGAAGTAGCAAACTTAGGATCATATTGCATTATAGCATTCATAGATTTTTCTTTCAACTTAGCTAACAGTTTCTTAAGATCCTCTCTATCATTGCAAGCAAAAAAGTCTCTAGCAGTTTCTTCATCTGTAATATAACCCTCAGGTACCTTAGGCAATTCATATATAGGGGAGAATCATAATCTTCAATTTCAATAATATCATCGGTTTCAGTAATTTCATTATCTCTAGCCCTAGCAAGTTGTTCATCAAGAAATTCACCTAGTGGCACAGTATTATCAAGCAAAGAAGTAGTATCATCATAAGCATCATGCATAGCAGAAGTGGCATCATCAATAACATGCGACATATTAGAATCAATAGCAGGTGTAGGTGTCGCAAGTTTACTCAAAACATAAGGTGAATCAAGTGCAGAGCTAGATGGCAGTTCCTTACTTCCCCTCGTAGTAGAGGGATAGATCTTGGTTTTGTTGTCTTTCAGACTCCTTATAGTGATCAACAGATATAAATCCCAAGTGACTCAGAGAATAGAACTATGCTCCCCGGCAATGGCGCCAGAAAAAAGTCCTGATAACCCACAAGTATAGGGAATCGCAACAGTTTTCGAGGGTAGAGTATTCAACCCAAATTTATTGATTCGACACAAGGGGAGACAAAGAATATGCTCAAGTATTAGCAAATGAGTTGTCAATTCAACCACACATGAAAGACTTAATATCTGCAGCAAAGTAGTATGGAAGTAACGGTAACGGTGGCAAAAGTAACAGTAGCAGTTTCGTAACAATCGTAACAGTGGCAACGTAAAATTAACTTAGTAAAGATCAATATGAAACTGAAGGTAATATGCCCTAGAGGCAATAATAAAGTTGTTATTTATATTTCCTTATATCATGATAAATGTTTGTTATTCATGCTAGAATTATATTAACCGGAAACTTAGTACATGTGTGAATACATAGACAAACAGAGTGTCCCTAGTATGCCTCTACTTGACTAGCTCGTTAATCAAAGATGGTTAACTTTCCTGACCATAGACGTGTGTTAGCATTTGATGAATGGGATCACATCATTAGAGAATGATGTAAAGGACAAGACCCATCCGTTAGCTTAGCATAATGATCATTTAGTTTTATTGCTATTGCTTTTTTCATGACTTATACATGTTCCTTTGACTATGAGATTATGCAACTCCCAAATACTGGAGGAACACCTTGTGTGCTATCAAACTTCACAACATAACTGTGTGATTATAAAGATGCTCTACAGGTGTCTCCGATGGTGTTTGTTGAGTTGGCATAGATCGAGATTAGGATTTGTCACTCCGTGTATCGGAGAGGTATCTCTGGGCCCTCTCGGTAATGCACATCACTATAAGCCTTGCAAGAAATGTGACTAATGAGTTAGTTACGGGATGATGCATTACGGAACGAGTAAAGAGACTTACCGGTAACGATATAGAATTAGGTATGATGATACCGACGATCGAATCTCGGGCAAGTAACATAGCGATGACAAAGTGAATAACATATGTTGTTATGCAGTTTGACCGATAAAGATCTTCATAGAATATGTAGGAGCCAATATGAGCATCCAGGTTCCGCTATTGGTTATTAACCGGAGATGTGTCTCGGTCATGTCTACATAGTTCTCGAACCCGTAGGGTCCGCACGCTTAGTGTTCGATGACGATTTGTATTATGAGTTATGTGATTTGATGACCGAAGTTTGTTCGGAGTCCCGGATGAGATAACAGACATGACGAGGAGTCTTGAAATGGTCGAGAGGTAAACATTGATATATTGGACGAAGGTATTCAGACACCGGAAAGGTTTTGGGATGTTTCGGATATTTATCGGGGAACCGAGGGGTTACGGGAACCCCTCGGGGAAGTTATGGGCCCTAATGGGCCATAAGAGAGTAGGAGAGGGAAGGCCACAAGGTGGTGCGTGCTCCCCCCAAGGGCAGTCCAAATTGGACTAGGGGGAGGGGCGCCCCCCTTCCTTTTCCTCTTCCTCTCCTTCCCTCCTTCCCCTTCTTGGAATAGGAAAGTGGGGCGAATCCTACAATGAACGGAGTCCTAGTAGGACTCCCCCCATGGCGCGCCCCCCTTGGGTGGCCACCTCCTCCTCCCCCCTTTATATACGGAGGCAGGGGTCACCCCAAAGGCACAAAAGACAATCTCTTAGCCATGTGCGGTGCCCCCCTCCACAGTTTAACACATCGGTCATATCGTCGTAGTGCTTAGGTGAAGCCCTTCGCCGGTAACTTCATCATCATCGTCGCCATGCTGTCGTGCTGACGGAACTCTCCCTCATCCTCAACTGGATCAAGAGCTCGAGGGACGTCATCGTGTTGAACGTGTGTTGAACACGGAGGTGTTGTACATTTGGTACTTGGATTGGTTGGATCATGAAGACGTTCGACTACATCAACTGCATTACTAAACACTTCCACTTTCGATCAACTAGGGTACATGGACACACTCTCCCGTCTTGTTGCTATGCATCTCCTAGATAGATCTTGCATGATCGTAGGAATTTTTTTGAAATACTACGTTCCCCAACAGTGGCATCCGAGCCAGGTCTATGCGTTGATGTTATATGCACAAGTAGAACACAAAGAGTTGTGGGCGATAATAGTCATACTGCTTATCACCAACGTCTTACTTTTATTCGGCAGTATTGTTGGATGAAGCGGCTCGGACCGACATTACATGACCGCGTTCATGAGACTGGTTCTACGGACATGCTTTGCACATAGGTGGATGGCGGGTGTCTGTTTCTCCAACTTTAGTTGAATCGATTTTGACTACAGCCGGTCCTTGTTGAAGGTTAAAACAACACACTTGACGAAAAATCATTCTGGTTTTGATGCGTGGGTAAGAACGTTTCTTGCTAGAAGCCTGTAGCAGCCACGTAAAACTTGCAACAACAAAGTAGAGGACGTCTAACTTGTTTTTGCAGGGCATGTTGTGATGTCGTATGGCCAAGACGTGATGAGATATAAATTGTTGTATGAGATGATCATGTTTTGTAAAAAGTTATCGGCAACTGGCAGGAGCCTTATGGTTGTCGCTTTATTGTATGAAATGCAATCGCCATGTAATTGCTTTACTTTATCACTAAGCGGTAGTGATAGTCGTAGAAGAAATAGTTGGCGAGACGACATCGATGCTACGATGGAGATCAAGGTGTGAAGCCAGTGATGATGGAGATCATGATGGTGCTTTGGAGATTGAGGGAGTCCTGGATTAGGGGGTCTCCGGACAGCCGGACTATATCCTTTGGCCGGACTGTTGAACTATGAAGATACAAGATTGAAGACTTTGTCCCGTGTCCGGATAGGACTCTACTTGGCGTGGAAGGCAAGCTAGGCAGTACGGATATGGATATCTCCTCCTTTGTAACCGACCTTGTGTAACACTAGGCCCCTCCGGTGTTAATATAAATCGGAGGGTTTTAGTCCGTAGGACAACATACAATCATACCATAGGCTAGTTTCTAGGGTTTAGCCTCTCCGATCTCGTGGTAGATCAGCTCTTGTAATACTCATATCATCAAGAATAAATCAAGCAGGACGTAGGGTTTTACCTCCATCAAGAGGGCCCGAACCTGGGTAAAACATCGTGTCCCCTGCCTCCTGTTACCATCCGCCTTAGACGCACAGTTCAGGACCCCCTACCTGAGATCCGCCGGTTTTGACACCGACATTGGTGCTTTCATTGAGAGTTCCTCTGTGGTGTCGCCGTTAGGCTCGATGGCTCCTACGATCATCGATAGCAATGCAGTCCAGGGTGAGACTTTTCTCCCCGGACAGATCTTTGTGTTCGGCGGCTTCGCACTGCGGGCCAACTCGCTTGGCCATCTGGAGCAGATCGAAAGTTACGCCCCTGGCCACCAGGTCAGGTTTGAAAGCTTAAACTACACGGTCGATATCCGTGGAGACTTGATCTTCGACGGATTCGAGCCCCTGCCTTGTGTGCCACGCGGTCCCGATGAGTACGATCTAGCTCTAACATTGGACAGTGTTCAAGAAATCGCACCGGCAGCCACTCCGACCCTCAATTCGAAGCCAGTTGCGCCATCCATGGACGGGTGGATAGACCCCGCAACGGAGGCCGTATCCTCCGTGGCGGTCGAGCCGAATATTGACCTTACCCTTCACGAGAGCCGTGTTGCCAAAGTGCCGGGTCCTTCTCCGGCCATGGACTCCGAACCGCCTGTGCCCGTTCCTATCGAATCCGATTGGGCGCCGATCATGGAGTTTACCTCCATGGATATTTTTCAGCACTCGTCCTTTGGAGACATACTGAACTCATTAAGGTCTCTCTCCCTGTCAGGAGAGTCCTGGCCGAACTACATCTGGCGGGATCGGGATGCGGAGGACGAAGAAATTCGCCGCCCACCCACCAGCCACTTAGTAGCCACTGTCGATGACTTAACCGACATGCTCGACTTCGACTCCGAAGACATTGACGGTATGGACGAAGATGTGGGAGGCAAAGAGGAACCACTGCCCACAGGGCACTGGACATCCACCTCATCATATGACATATACATGGTGGACACACCCAAAGAAGGCAATGGCAACGGGACATCGGAGGATGACCCCTCCAAGAAGCAACCCAAGCGCCGGCGTCAGCGGCGCCGCTCTAAGTCCCGCCAAGGCAAAAGCGGTGATACCGGCACCGGAGATAATAGCACTCCGGACAGTGCTGAAGGCAATAACAATCCCCTCCAGCAAGATTTAGAGCAGGAGGATGGAGAAGCCAGCCCTCCTGAGAGAGCGGTGGCTGGAGAGGCGGAGGATGATAATTACACGCCTCCCTCCGAAGACAAGGCAAGCCTCGACGATGACGAATTCGTCGTGCCAGAGGATCCCGTCGAACAAGAGCGCTTCAAGCGCCGGCTTATAGCCACGGCAAATAGCCTTAAGAAAAAGAAGCAGCAGCTTCAAGCTGATCAAGATTTGCTAGCTGACAGATGGACTAAAGTCCTGGCAGCCGAGCAATATAAACTTGAACGCCCCTCCAAGATGCAGGTTGCTACCCCGACTGGAGGAGGAAGCACTGAAACCTACATCCCCGGCGTATGACGCGGCTGACCGGCCACCTCGTGGCCGCGACAGAGAGGCATTCCAGCCAAAAGCTCAGCCCGCACCCCGACGCCATTCAAATAAAAAGGCATGGGGAAATACGCCAGACCTGCGAGACGTATTGGAGGACAAAGAAAAACATGCAAGATCGATCTACGGATCACGAGGGCGAGCCACTATGCGAGACGATAATCGTCACGCCGGATACAGTAAAAGTAAGTCCGGCCGGGCCGAACATAGTGGGCAAGACTCATTTGAGCTGCGTCGCGATATAGCCCAGTACAGAGGCGCCACACACCCCTTATGCTTCACAGACAAAGTAATGGATCATCAAATCACAGAGGGTTTCAAACCCGTAAATATAGAATCATACGACGACACAACAGATCCTGCGGTATGGATCGATGATTTCCTCTTGCACATCCACATGGCCCGCGGTGATGACCTACACGCCATCAAATACCTCCCACTCAAACTCAAAGGACCAGCTCGGCATTGGCTCAACAGCTTGCCAGCAGAGTCCATTGGCTGTTGGGAAGATCTGGAAGCCGCATTCCTCGACAACTTTCATGGCACTTATGTGCAACCACCAGATGCCGATGACTTGAGCCACATAATTCAACAGCCAGAGGAATCGGCCAGGCAATTCTGGACACGGTTCCTAACAAAGAAAAATCAAATCGTCGACTGTCCGGATGCAGAGGCCCTAGCAGTTTTCAAGCACAACATCCGCGACGAATGGCTCGCCCGGCACCTTGGCCAGGAAAAGCCGAAATCTATGGTAGCCATCACGACACTCATGACCCACTTCTGTGCGGGAGAGGACAGCTGGTTGGCTCGCAGCAATAACATATCAAAGAACCATGGTACTTCGGATACTGATAACCCACAAGTATAGGGGATCGCAACAGTTTTTTATAAGTAAGAGTGTCGAACCCAACGAGGAGCTAAAGGTAGAACAAATATTCCCTCAAGTTCTATCGACCGCCGATACAACTCTACGCACGCTTGACTTTCACTTTACCTAGAACAAGTATCAAACTAGAAGTACTTTGTAGGTGTTGTTGGATAGGTTTGCAAGATAATAAAGAGTACGTAAATAAAAAGTAGGGGCTGTTTAGATAAAGAAACTATAAAGTAAATATAGCGAGTGTGGAAAAATGGTGGTAGGAGTTGCGGAATTTCCCCTAAGCAATTGACTACTTTACTAGACTGATATCAAGTATTATGTGGGAGAGGCCACCGCTAGCATGTTATCCCTGACTTGGAATTCTATGCACTTATGATTGGAACTATTAGCTAGCATCCGCAACTACTAACGTTCATTAAGGTAAAAACCCAACCATAGCATTAAGATATATTGGTCCCCCATCAATCTCGTATGCATCAATTTCTATGCTAGGTTGAAGTTTCTGTCACTCTTGCCCTCCAATACATAGTCCTATCAACAAACAACTAACCCTATGGTGTGATCCACGCACGCAATCATATGATGGGCATCAAAGGACAGCAACATAACCACAAGCAAACTAAATCAATCATAGCAATTCATCAACCACCGATAGGACAACGAAAATCTACTCAGACATCATAGGATGGCAACACATCATTGGATAATAATATGAAGCATAAAGCACCATGTTCAAGTAGAGGGTACAGCGGGTTGCGGGAGAGTGGACCACTATAGATAGAGGGGGGAAGGTGATGGAGATGTTGGTGAAGATGGCGGAGGTGTTGGTGTAGATCGTGGTGATGATGATGGCCCCCGGTGGCACTCCGGTGCCACCGGAAGCGAGGGGGAGAGAGCCCCCCTCCTTCTTCTTCTTCCTTGACCTCCTCCCTAGATGGGAGAAGGGTTTACCCTCTAGTCCATGGCCTCCATGGCACGGGAGGGGCGAGAGCCCCTCCGAGATTGGATCTGTCTCTCTGTCTCTCTATGTTTCTGCGTTCTCTCCTGGCTCTGTTTCACCTTTCGTATATATATGGAGATCCGTAACTCCGATTGGCCTGAAACCTTCGCCGTGATTTTTTCTGAATATTAGCTTTCTTGCGGCAAAAGAAGAGCGTAAACCGCCTTACAGTGGGCTCACAAGGGTAGGGGGCGCGCTCCCCTGCCTCGTGACCACCTCGGGCACTGGTCTACGTTGATTTTCCATCTGAATTTTCCATATTTTCCAAAAATAAGCTCCGTCCGTTTTTATCCCGTTTGGACTCCGTTTGATATGGATATTCTGCGAAACCAAAAACATGCAACAGACAGGAACTGGCACTGGGCACTGGATTAATATGTTCGTCCCAAAAATAATATAAAAAGTTGCCAAAAAGTATATGAAAGTTGAATAATATTGGCATGGAACAATCAAAAATTATAGATACGACATAGACGTATCAGCTTCCCCAAGCTTAATTCCTGCTCGTCCTCGAGTAGGTAAATGATAAGAAAGATAATTTTTGATGTGGAATGCTACCTAGCATAATCTTGCTCATATGTCTAATCATGGCATGAATATTAAGACATGAGTGGTTCAAAGCAATAGTCTATCATTTGACATAAAAACAATAATACTTCAAGCCCACTAATAAAGAAATCATGTCTTTTCAAAATAACAAGGCCAAAGAAAGTTATCCCTACAAAATCATATAGTCTGGCTATGCTCCATCTTCACCACACAAAATACTCACATCATGCACAACCCCGATGACAAGCCAAGCAATTGTTTCATACTTTTGACATTCTCAAACCTTTTCAACTTACATGCAATACATGAGCGTGAGCCATGGACATAGCACTATAGGTGGAATAGAATATGATGGTGGAGAAGACAAAAAGGAGAAGATAGTCTCACATCCACTAGGCGTATCAACGGGCTATGGAGATGCCCATCAATAGATATCAATGTGAGTGAGTAGGGATTGCCATGCAACGGATGCACTAGAGCTATAAATGTATGAAAGCTCCAACTGAAACTAAGTGGGTGTGCATCCAACTTGCTTGCTCATGAAGACCTCGGGCATTTGAGGAAGCCCATCATCGGAATATACAAGCCAAGTTCTATAATGAAAATTCCCACTAGTATATGAAAGTGATAACTCAAGAGACTCTCTATATGAAGAACATGGTGCTATTTTGAAGCACAAGTGTGGAAAAAGGATAGTAGCACTGCCCCTTCTCTCTTTTTCTCTCATTTTTTTATTTTTTTGGTGAGCTTCTTTGGCCTCTTTTTTTATTTGGGCTTCTTGGGCCTCTTTTATTTTTTTGTGAAGTCCGAAGTCTCATCCCGACTTATGGGGGAATCATAGTCTCCATCATCCTTTCCTCACTGGGGCAATGCTCTAATAATGATGATCATCACACTTTTATTTACTTACAACTCGATATTACAACTCAATGTCTAGAACAAAGTATGACTCTATATGGATGCCTCCGGTGGTGTACCGGGATGTGCAATGATCTAGCGTAGCAATGACATCAAAAAACGGACAAGCCATGAAAACATCATGCTAGCTATCTTACGATCATGCAAAGCAACATGACAATGAATGCTCAAGTCATGTATATGATGATGATGGAAGTTGCATGGCAATATATCTCGGAATGGCTATGGAAATGCCATGATAGGTAGGTATGGTGGCTGTTTTGTGGAAGGTATATGGTGGGTTTAAGGTACTGGCGAAAGTTGCACGGTACTAGAGAGGCTAGCAATGGTGGAAGGGTGAGAGTGCGTATAATCCATGGACTCAACATTAGTCATAAAGAACTCACATACTTATTGCAAAAATCTATTAGTCATCAAAACAAAGTACTACGCGCATGTTCCTAGGGGGATAGATTGGTAGGAAAAGACCATCACTCGTCCCCGACCGCTACTCATAAGCAAGACAATCAATAAAAAAATCATGCTCTGACTTCGTTACATAACGGTTCACCATACGTGCATGCTAAGGGAATCACAAACCTCAACACAAGTATTTCTACAATCCACAATTACCCACTAGCATGACTTTAATATTACCATCTCTATATCGCAAAACTATTGCAAGGAATCAAACATATCATATTCAGTGATCTACAAGTTTTATGTAGGATTTTATGACTAACCATGTGAATGACCAATTCCTGTCATCTCTCTAAATAGATATAAGTGAAGCAAGAGAGTTTAATTCTTTCTACAAAAGATATGCCCGTGCTCTAACAAATATAATTGAAGCAAAAGAGCATTCTACAAATGGCGGTTGTCTATGTAAAGAGAAACATGCAATCCAAACTTCAAATGATATAAGTGAAGCACATGAAGCATTCTATAAAGCCATACTCAAAAGATATAAGTGAAGTGCAAAGAGCATTCTATAAATCAACCAAGGACTATCTCATACCAGCATGGTGCATAAAATAAAAATGAAAACTAAATGCAAAAGATGCTCCAAGATTGCACATATCGCATGAACGAAACGAATCCGAAAACATACCGATACTTGTTGAAGAAAGAAGGGATGCCTCCCCAGCATCCCCAAGCTTAGACGCTTGAGTCTCCTTGAATATTTACTTGGGGTGCCTCGGGCAACCCCAAGCTTGAGCTCTTGCCTCTCTTCCTTCTTCTCACATCGAGACCTTCTCGATCATCGAACACTTCATCCACACAAAACTTCAACAGAAAACTCGGTAAGATCCGTTAGTATAATAAAGCAAATCACCACTATAAGTACTATTGCAAACCAATTCATATTTTGTTTTTGCATTGTGTCTACTGTAGTATAACTTTTTCATGGCTTAATCCACTGATATAAATTGATAGTTTCATCAAAACAAGCAAACTATGCATCAAAAACAGAATCTGTCTAAAACAGAACAGTCTGTAAAAATCTGAACATTCACCATACTTCTGTTACTTGAAAACTTCTGCCAAAATTAGGAAAAATAAACAATTTGTACAGCAAGACAGTGGAAAAAGAATCAGAACCATTTGATGTTCCATTAAAAAATTAAAATTCATGCACTACAGCCAAAGTTTCTGTCCTCGACCACACAAACCAACAAGCATCGTAAACATCCTAAGGGCAAACCTTGGCACATTATTTTTATAATAAAATGGAATTTTACAAGGGGATAATTATTTTTATTGAAAAGTTTCTGTAATCAAGATTCACAAAGTTGCCGTGAGCATGAACAAAGTTCAAGGAGCTCTCCCACTTCAACAGTGCTTGTCTTTCTCACTTTCACTTTCCTTTTTGAAAAGTTTTGGATTCCCTTATTTATTTTTGTTGTTTTTAAACTATATGAAAGCACTCAACAGAAATAAATGACTCTCTAAAACTTCCGGGTTGTCTCCCTGGCAGCGCTTTCTTTAAAGCCATTAAGCTAGGCATATAGTGCTCAAGTAGTGAATCCACCCGGATTCCAAGGTATATCAAAGCCAATTTTAATTAACAATGATTTGTAATTTAGTAGTGAGCACAAAGCAATATATATCAAGCAATGACGAAGTCTAACTCTCTTCCTATGCATCGGCATGTCATAAAAGAACAATTCATGCACACCTAGTAAAGGCCAATGCATAGTATAAACAGTTTCTTGCAATTTTATCATGTGGGAAGCATAGAGAGGTGGAGATATAGTTCCTCTCTCATAATAGTTGCAAGTAGGAGCAGCAAGCACATGCATATTATATTCATTAAAATCATCATGTGTAACAGTAAAAGGCAACCCATCAATATAATCCTTAATAAGGGCAAACTTCTCCGATATAGTGTAGTTTGGAGAATTCAAAAAGATAATAGGACTATCATGTGTGGGTGCAATAGCAACAATTTCATGTTTAACATAAGGAACTATAGCAAGTTCATCTCCATAAGCATAATTCATATTGGCATCTTGGCCACAAGCATAGCAAGCATCATCAAAAAGGGATATTTCAAAAGAATCAATGGGATCATAACAATCATCAGAGCAATCATCCTCCGGTAAGCACGAAGGGAAATTAAACAATGTATGAGTTGGAGGGTTACTCTCATTAGAAGGTGGGCACGGGTAGCTAATCCACTCTTCCTCCTTTTGTTCTCTGCTCTCCTCATCATCTTTTTCATCCAATGAGCTCACAGTTTCATCAAGTTCTTCTTCCATAGACTCCTGCAAAATATTAGTCTCTTCTTGGACAGCGGAGTAGTACTCAATATATGGTTCAACATAGGCATTAGAAGCATAATTATCATAACAATATTTAAATATGGCAAAATTTTCAGATTTGTAAAGAGTAGCATCGTACTTTTCAATCAAAGAAGCAATTTTGTAAGCACCCTTGAAAGCAACAAATTCTTCAATTTGTTGAACATCATAGTAACTATAAACACCCTTAGCATAAGAGGATACGATTCCATTATCACTAAACAAACATTGGTAGGGAAGGTGTTTCTTAGGGTCTTAAGAACAACAAGTATAATCATATATTTCACATAAATTCCAAGCATAGCATTGCAAACGATGAATTTGATCCAGTAAAAGTTTCCCTTTTTTATATATTTGGTGTCGCACATAACAAGCATGCTCATCTAAAGATTTTCCCTCAACTAAGCTAGTTGGGGTTTCAGCACGAGCACATAGGGATTGAAGATGATCCAAGTAATAGGCTTCAGCAGTGTGATAGATTTTGAGTGGTTCTTCAACCATTGGTTCAGTAGGTACAACTAATTTTTTTGGTATTTTGCGTTTCCTACCCATAACTAAAGATAGAAAACAACTAAGAACAACAAATAAAAATTACTTAGTGATAAAGCAAACAAGAACACACGAGAATATTCACCCCACGCTATTGCTCCCCGGCAACGGCGCCAGAAAAAGGTCTTGATAACCCACAAGTATAGGGGATCGCAACAGTTTTTGATAAGTAAGAGTGTCGAACCCAATGAGGAGCTAAAGGTAGAACAAATATTCCCTCAAGTTCTATCGACCACCGATACAACTCTACGCACGCTTGACGTTCACTTTACCTAGAACAAGTATGAAACTAGAAGTACTTTGTAAGTGTTGTTGGATAGGTTTGCAAGATAATAAAGAGTACGTAAATAAAAAGTAGGGGCTGTTTAGATAAAGAAACTATAAAGTAAATATATCGAGTGTGGAAAAGTGGTGGTAGGAGTTACGGAATTGCCCCTAAGCAATTGACTACTTTACTAGACCGATAGCAAGTATTATGTGGGAGAGGCCACTGCTAGCATGTTATCCCTGACTTGGAATTCTATGCACTTATGATTGGAACTATTAGCAAGCATCCGCAACTACTAATGTTCATTAAGGTAAAAACCCAACCATAGCATTAAGATATATTGGTCCCCCTTCAATCCCGTATGCATCAATTTCTATGCTAGGTTGAAGCTTCTGTAACTCTTGCCCTCCAATACATAGTCCTATCAACATACAACTAACCCTATGGTGTGATCCACGCGCGCAATCATATGATGGGCACCAAAGGACAGAAACATAACCACAAGCAAATTAAATCAATCATAGAAATTCATCAACCACCGATAGGACAACGAAAATCTACTCAGACATCATAGGATGGCAACACATCATTGGATAATAATATGAAGCATAAAGCACCATGTTCAAGTAGAGGGTACAGCGGGTTGCGGGAGTGGACCGCTGTAGATAGAGGGGGAAAGGTGATGGAGATGTTGGTGAAGATGGCGGATGTGTTGGTGTAGATCGCGGTGATGATGATGGCCCCCGGTGGCACTCCGGTGCCACCGGAAGCGAGGGGGAGAGAGCCCCCCTCCTTCTTCCTCTTCCTTGACCTCCTCCCTAGATTGGAGAAGGGTTTACCCTCTGCTCCATGGCCTCCATGGCACGGGAGGGGCGAGAGCCCCTCCGAGATTGGATCTGTCTCTCTGTCTCTCTCTGTCTCTATGTTCTCTCCTGGCTCTGTTTCACCGTTTCGTATATATATATATAGAGATCCGTAACTCCGATTGGCCTGAAACCTTCGCCGTGATTTTTTTCCGAATATTAGCTTTCTTGCGGCAAAAGAAGAGCGTCAACCGCCTTACGATGGGCTCACGAGGGTAGGGGCGCGCCCTAGGGGGCGCCCCCTGTCTCGTGACCACCTCGGGCACTGGTTCGCGTTGATTTTCCTTCCGAATTTTCCATATTTTCCAAAAATAAGCTCCGTCCATTTTTATCCCGTTTGGACTTCGTTTGATATGGATATTCTACGAAACCAAAAACATGCAACAGACAGGAACTGGCACTGGGCACTGGATTAATATGTTAGTCCCAAAAATAATATAAAAAGTTGCCAAAAAGTATATGAAAGTTGAATAATATTAGCATGGAACAATCAAAAATTATAGATACGACGGAGACATATCATATACCAAGGACGACAACGGAAGGTCACGTCGCAACAAACATAAGCGCCGCATTAACAGCGACAATACCGAGGATACGGCAGTCAATGCCGGATTCAAAGGCTCTAAACCCGGTCAGCGGAAAAAGCCATTCAAAAGAAGCACTCCGAGCCCGTCCAGTTTGGACCGTATACTCGATCGCTCGTGCCAAATACACAGCACCCCCGACAAGCCAGCCAACCACACCAACAGGGATTGTTGGGTGTTCAAGCAGGTCGGCAAGATAAATGCTAAAAACAAAGATAAGGGGTCACATGGCTATGACGAGGAGGAGCCCCGGCAGCCGAACACCGGAGGACAGAAGAGGTTCCCCCCACAAGTGCGGCCGGTGAACATGATATACGCAACCCACATCCCCAAGAGGGAGTGGAAGCGTGCGCTCAGGGACGTATATGCATTGGAGCCAGTCGCCCCAAAGTTCAACCTATGGTCTTCCTGCCCGATCACCTTCGACCGCAGGGACCACCCCAATAGTATCCGTCATGGTGGATTCGCCGCATTGGTCTTAGACCCAATCATTGACGGATTTCACCTCACTCGAGTCCTTATGGATGGCGGCAGCAGCCTGAACCTTCTTTATCAGGACACAGTGCGCAAAATGGGTATAGACCCCTCAAGGATCAAACCCACTAAAACGACCTTTAAAGGCGTCACATCAGGTGTAGAGGCCCATTGCACAGGCTCAGTAACACTGGAAGTAGTCTTGGATCTCCGGATAACTTCCAAAGCGAAGAGTTAATCTTCGACTTAGTCACGTTCCACAGTGGCTACCATGCACTGCTCGGGCAAACCGCATTTGCAAGATTCAATGTGGTACCGCATTACGCATATCTCAAGCTCAAGATGCCAGGACCTCGGGGGGTCATCACGGTCAATGGAAACACAGAGCGCTCTCTCCGCACGGAGGAGCACACTACGGCCCTCGCAGCAGAAGTGCAAAGCAGCCTCTTAAGGCAATCCACTAGTTCGGCGATTAAGGACCCGGACACCTTCAAGCGCACCCGGAGTAATCGGCAACAGGACCGCCTGGCACGTTTCGAGCTCGCATAGCAATTCGTCCCCCACCCTGGTCCCAGCCAAACGGCAAAATCCATGCCACGCGTACATAATTACGCATTAAAAATACCATGGGCACAGGCGGGGAGGGGGCAACGACTGTGGCACGCTCCAAGTCGTGGCTTAAACCGCACTAGGGGCTTCCCACTTTGTTATTTTTCTCTTTCAGTACTTTAATCTCTGGAAACCCTGTCCGGCAGCATGATTGCCAAACACATGATGCAGCAACCAAGGAGGCAGAAAGCTATGTCACACCATGGAACTCCCAGGTGGATTATTATAACGAGTGAAATATTTGCTTTAATACTATTCCTCAGCTTGCCCTTGGAAGGGACATGTCAAACAGTCCTACTTTTTGCTTATCGCACTACTTGTATCATTCTGCTTTAACGCAACTTTTTGAATAAACAGTGCATAGCATTAAGACTATTATTGCATTCTTCCTTTCTATATATATATATGTTCATTCATGACATCTAGCACCCGTACACTCTACTATGGCCAATACGCTAGGGGCTTAAGCATACCCCATAATACGGCGTGAGAAGTCCGAACACTTTCGACAGTGCAGCACCCCGAACTTATAGCATTATATGCATCAGCTCCGAATCATGTCTTGGGTCAATAGTTGGGTTTGTCCGGCTCCCATGTTTTGGTACCTTACGTTCCGCTATATCGGCTAAAGTAGCACTGGGAGAACTACTGCGATTGTGCCCCGGTTCTGCTGGGCTAAGCACCTCAATAGAGAAAGCTAAAACTGACTGTCATAATAAGGCGAGAGACTGGTCACTGTTCGAGCGGTTTCAAGTCCCTAAAGACTTATGCCGCTTAGAGCGAGGAGTCGGCCCTGTCTGGCTTAAGGCGTGTATTGCGCCCCGAATTCGGCCTTCCGAATACTAGGGACTTCGCTGAAATTTAAAATTATAGAATTCTATGGCTAAGTGAGAGTGATGACGCATTATAGTCCGATTGCCTTGTTCGTTGTGCTGAGCATCTCCCTCGAAGGACCCAAAAATGGGAACAAGAGTGCTCAGGTTTATCCCGAACACCCCAGCACTCGTGGCGTGGGGGCAGAAGCTGACGACTAGCCATCTCTCAGATTTGATAAACAGCCGAACAGAAGGTAATATTTTAAATTCAGACAAGCGTTGCATAGCGCATATGAACAAGTTTTCATAATACAAGATTACACGAGCAAGTTTATTTAAATATTACATCTTTCGCACACTCGTCCGCTACAAGACGGGCACCCTTCAGGACACCCTCATAGTACATCTCGGGGTGGCGATGCTCCTTGCCCTGCGGCGGCCCCTCCTTCACCAGCTTCACGGCGTCCATCTTAGCCCAGTGCACCTTCGCACGGGCGAAAGCCCGGCGTGCACCTTAGATGCAGACGGACCGCTTGATGACTTCCAGCCGTGGGCAGGCATCCACAAGCCACCTCACCAGGCCGAAGTAGCTGTTGGGAAGGGCGTCGCCAGGCCACATCCGGACTATAAAGCCCTTCATGGCATGTTCAGCCGCCTTGTGCAGCTTGACCAGTTGCTTCAGCTGGTCGCTCAGAGGCATCGGGTGTTCGGTCCTAGTATACTGAGACCAGAGCAGCTTCTCCGTTGAGCTTCCCTCCTTGGCCTGGTGAAACTATGTGGCATCCGACACGCTGCGGGGCAAATCTGCGAATGCTCCTAGAGAGCTCCGGACTCCGGTAAGTAACAAGTAATTTACTTTCACATGCTTGCTTTGCATATTGAATGCCTTACCCGCCACTATCTTCTTCATCGCATCAATCTCCTGGAGGGCCTTTTGGGCCTCAGCCTTGGCATTCTTTGCGCTCTCGAGGGCCGCGGCAAGCTCGGACTCTCGTGTCTTCAAGTCAAGCTCCAACGCCTCGTGCTTCGTCACGAGAGCGTGGAGCTCTTGCTGCACCTCGCCAACCCGTGCCTCCTGCCTTTCCCGCTCGGTGCGCTCCTTGGCCGCTATGTTTTTGGCCTCGGATAGCGCTTGCTTCAGGGTCGCCACCTCGGTCGTGGCCCATGGCAAATTTACGATGATCCTGTCATTTTGCAATCGCATTCTTTTTATATATATCCATAGACTAGGTACTACTTACCTTTGTTATCCTCGAGCTGCCTCTTGGCAAGGCCGAGCTCTTTCTTGGACCCTTCGAGGTCCTGCTTCAGTATGGCTACCTCCGCAGTCAGTGCAGCAGAGGTCAGCAGCGAAGCCTGCATACGCATATAGACATACTTATATTAGACTCCTGCAGATATTAGTTGATCCTCTATTCGACTTTTCTTTTTGAACACCAAACAGAGCATCAGGGGCTACTGTCTATGCGGTAATATTTTTCCTATATTTCAAATACTTACCTCAAATCCTGTTAGAAGGCTGGCACAGGCTTCAGTCAGTCCGCTCTTGGCGGACTGAACCTTCTGGATCACTGCACTCATAATAGTGCGGTGCTCTTCGTCAATGGAAGCGCTGCGAAGCGCTCCCAGCAGATTGTTCGGTGCCTCTGGATGGACAGAGGTCACCGGCACAGGCGTCTTGCCCCTTTTGGAAGGAGGCCGCCTGCCCGAGTCCGGAACCACTGGGGGTTCCGGCGTAGTGTTCAGCTAAAGGCCGAACTTGGAGCCCTCGGGAGCCTTACCCCCTCTGCTCCCAGAGTCCGGAAGGTCGCCTTGAGGCGCCTTCGGGACTGTCTCCCCTCGACCCGGTGCCTCTCGAGATAGCACCTCGGCATTGTCCGTAGGGCAAGGGGAGGTGGCGGTCGGAAGTGGATCGCTATCCATATCCGACAAGTCCAAGGAGCCGCCCGATGAAGATACGTCGATACGGGCTTGGGGCGGTCTGCATAATCATATTTGATGTTAGGAGAAGCAGTGCTTCAAAGGTATGCTATGAGTTACTCTGGTATCCGAATACTTACGACTTCGCCAGGGGCTTGGCCCTGAGCAGCCACTCATCTTCGCCTTCGGCGGCGGTCGTGGAGTAGTCCGGGAGGAGGGTCCTCCCCTTCTTGGACCCTT
>NC_041392.1:284006776-284077254 GCF_002162155.2 Triticum dicoccoides | reverse complement strand
TCCTCCTCGTCTTCGGGGAGGAGTGCGTCGTGGAGTTATCGGACGATGAGTCCGATACCACCTGGCGCCGGGAACTCTTTCGGGTTCCCTTGGCCTTCTTGGTCTTCTCCGGCTCCTTATAAGGAGCCGGAGTCAGCATCTCCATCAGGAGAGCATCCGCAGTGTCTTCGGGTAGAGGGGCCGGACAGTTGATCTTCTCCGATGCCCCCACCCAGTCCTGTCAAAGGCATGGGAGCTCAGACCCCGCGCGTGGTTAAGCTATGGGAAGTAAAACTCCTACTAGATGTACAAAACTTACCGGATTCGCAGGGCGCTTCGCACTTAGCCCGCGGTCCTCGGTGAGAGAGGGAGGGACCTCGGCATCCTTAAACAGCACCCTCCAGACGTCCTTGTGCATCGTGTCGAAGAGCTCGCTCAGAGTCTGGTGCTGGGCCGGGTCGAACTCCCACAAGTTGAAATCCCGTTGTTCACGCGGGAGGATCCGGTAGAATAGCATGACCTGGACTATGTTGACAAGCTTGAGCTTCTTGCTTGCCATATTTCGTATACATTTCTGGAGTCCGTCCAGCTCCACCAATGAACCCCAGGATAGGCCCTTCCCTTTCTAGGAGGTGAGCCGCGTGGGGATTCCGGACCGAAACTCGGGGGCCGCCACCTGATGACCCACAAGTATAGGGGATCTATCGTAGTCCTTTCGATAAGTAAGAGTGTCGAACCGAACGAGGAGCAGAAGGAAATGATAAGGAGTTTTCAGCAAGGTGTTCTCTGCAAGTACTGAAATAAGTGGTAACAGATAGTTTTGTGATAAGATAAATTGTAACGAGCAAAAAGTAACAAGAGTAAATAAAGAGCAACAAGGTGGCCCAATCCTTTTTGTAGCAAAGGACAAGCCGGAACAAACTCTTATAATAGGAAAAGCGCTCCCGAGGACACATGGGAATATCGTCAAGCTAGTTTTCATCACAGTCATATGATTCGCGTTCGATACTTTGATAATTTGATATATGGGTGGACCGGTGCTTGGGTGCTGTTCTTACTTGAACAAGCATCCCACTTATGATTAACCTCTATTGCAAGCATCTGCAACTACAACAAAAGTATTAAGGTAAACCTAACCATAGCATGAAACATATGGATCCAAATCAGCCCCTTATAAGCAACGCATAAACTAGGGTTTAAGCTTCTGTCACTCTAGCAACCCATCATCTACTTATTACTTCCCAATGCCTTCCTCTAGGCCCAAATAATGGTGACGTGTTATGTAGTCGACGTTCACATAACACCACTAGAGGCTAGACAACATACATCTTATCAAAATATCAAACGAATACCAAATTCACATGACTACTAATAGCAAGACTTCTCCCTTGTCCTCAGGAACAAACGTAATTACTCACAAAGCATATTCATGTTCATAATCAGAGGGGTAATAATATGCATATAGGATCTAAACATATGATCTTCCACCAAATAAACCAACTAGCATCAACTACAATGAGTAATCAACACTACTAGCAACCTACTAGCACCAATCCCGGACTTTGAGACAAGAATTGGATACAAGAGATGAACTAGGGTTTGGAGATGAGATGGTGCTGGTGAAGATGTTGATGGAGATTGCCCTCTCCCGATGAGAGGAGCGTTGGTGATGATTTCCCCCTCCGGGAGGGAAGTATCCCCGGCAGAACAGCTCTGCCGGAGCTCTAGATTGGATCCGCCAAGGTTCCGCCTCGTGGCGGCGGAGTCTCGTCCCGAAAGGTTCCTTCTTATTTTTTTCTCATCGAAAGACTTCATATAGGAGAAGATGGACGTCGGAGAGCCACAAGGGGGCCCACGAGGTAGGGGGCACGCCCTAGGAGGGGGGGCACGCCCCCCACTCTCGTGAGCAGGGTGTGGGCCCCCTGGCCTTCATCTTTGGCAAGGATTTTTCTTTATTTTTTTAAGATGTCCGTGGAGTTTCAAGACTTTTGGAGTTGCGCAGAATAGGTCTCTAATATTTGCTCCTTTTCCAACCAAAATTCTAGCTACTGGCATTCTCCCTCTTCATGTAAACCTTGTAAAATAAGAGAGAATAGCCATAAGTATTGTGACATAAAGTGAAATAACAACCCATAATGCAATAAATATCGATATAAAAGCATGATGCAAAATGGACGTATCAACTCCCCCAAGCTTAGACCTCGCTTGTCCTCAAGCGAAAAGCCGATAACAATAAATATGTCCTCGTGTTTAGAGGTAGAGGAGTCGATAAAAATAAAATACGGACATGAAGGCATCATGATTATTCTCATAACAACAACATATATAGATTTTGTCATATGATTACTTATGTTCAAGTGATGATTTATTCACAATGCAAAAGTATAAACCATAAACCTTATTGGGCTCCGACAAACTATAATCTCAATCATTGAAGCAATTGCAATTTATCATAACATCGAAAAGAGTCTATGTCAGAGCTAAAAAGCAAGTCCACATACTCAACTATCATCTAGTCCTTCATAATTGCTAACACTCATGCAATACTTGTGGTTACAGAGTTTTAATCGGACACAGAGAAAGATAGGGGCTTATAGTTTTGCCCCACAACCTTTAACCTCAAGGGTAATGTCAACAATAATGGTTCATGCTCCCCTACATCCAATTAGATATATATATCATGTTCTTTCCAACATGATGAGCTTGCCAAAGGATAAAATGAAAAAGAAAAGGTGAAGATCACCATGACTCTTGCATAAGGTAGAATATAATAGTAAAAGATAGGCCCTTCGCAGAGGGAAGCAGAGGTTGCCATGCGCTTTTATGGTTGGATGCATAAAATCTCAATGCGAAAGAACGTCACTTTATATTGCCCCTTGTGATATGAACCTTTATTATGCAGTCCATCGCTTTTATTACTTCCACATCACAAGATCGTATAAATCTTATTTCTCCCACACCAATCAATCATACACATTTAGAGCAATTTTTATTGCTTTGCATCGATGACAACTTACTTGAAGGATCTTACTGAATCCATAGGTAGATATGGTGGACTCTCATGGCAAAACTGGTTTAAGGGTATTTGGAAGCACAAGTAGTATTTCTACTTGGTGCTGAGAATTTGGCTAGCATGAGGGGGAAAGGCAAGCTCAACAAGTTAGAGGATCCATGAAAACATACTTTATCTCAGATATAAGAAAGACATAACTCATTACGTTGTCTTCCTTGTCCAACATCAACCCTTTAGCATGTCATATTTTAATGAGTGCTCCCAATCATAAAAGATGTCAATGATAATATATCTATATGTGAAAACCTCTGTTTCCTTATGACTTCCTATTAATTACAACAATGACCAAAGCTATGTCTGCCAACTCCCAACAACTTTTAATCATCATACTCTTTCTATGTGAAGTCATTACTCTCAATAAGATCAATATGAACTTTTTGTTTCTTTTTCTTCTTTCTTTTATTCACCCAAGATCATGGCAAAATAATCAAGCCCTTGACTCAACACTAATCTTTATTATATAGCTCACGGACTCGATTACAAATAGAGATCATAAAGCCAAACTCAAAACTAGATCATGCCATAAACTTTATTCTACTAGATCAAGATACTTTTAATAGGATCGAACTAAGAAAAACGATAAAGATAGGAGTTGTGATTGTGATACGATACCGGGGCACCTCCCCCAAGCTTGGCAGTTGCCAAGGGGAGTGCCCATACCCATGTGATTATGTCTCCTTCTTTGCTGTCGGTGTAATATTCTTGGCGATGATTCCCCTCAGGATGCGGTTCTCCTCCTCGAGCTTATTGACTTGTTGTTTGAGGTCCATTATTTCCTTACGAAGCTTTCCTGTGACAGCTAAAGCTCCTTGCACCCAAGGGTGTTGCATAGCTGCGGGAGAACAAGTGACACTCCTCTTCATATTTTCATAAGAAAGAAATCTAACGTTAGAAGGTATAACCGAGTTTGGAATAGCTGAGCTCTGTAGTTCCCCCATCGTGAACCCAGCTCGGAGGCGAGAGGTGACTTCCTGATCCTCCATGGCATCTACTCTCATTAAGTCAGCCTCCATCTCTTCCTCCGTTGCTGGCCCAAAGTGGTCAGCGTCGCTGTTTGCCCTTGGTTCCGGTGCCGGATTAGATACCCGTCTCTCCCCGATTGACTCTTGAGAAGACATCTTGCTCCAATCTGCAGCAGCAACAGCTCGAAAACAAAAACAGAGGAAATTTGCGTGATACGGGAGTCAAAACTTTCGGGAGAATATATAATGAATTTTTACCGACCGAAATACGTATCGTGCAAGAAAAAGAAGTCCGGAAGGCACACGAGGTGCTCACGAGGTAGGGGGGCGCGCCTAGAGGGGTAGGGCGCGCCCATCACCCTCGTGGGGCCCTCGTGTCCTTCCCGGACTGCTACTTATTTTTCTATTTTTCTAAATATTCCAAAACGGAGATATATTGCCTTAAAATTGTTTTGGAGTCGATTTACTTACCGTACCACATACCTATTCCTTTTCGGAGTCTGAAACGTTCCGGAAAGTGTCCCTTATGTATTCCTCCGGGGTTACGGTTTCAATAATATTGGTTTCAACATTTATGGGATTACCTAAGATATAAATTTTGATTCTTTGACTGTTTACCACCTTCGGATTTGTGCCCTCAAATTTGTTGATTTTTATGGCACCGGAACGATAGACCTCCTCGATAACATAGGGGCCTTCCCATTTAGAGAGAAGTTTTCCTGCAAAAAATCTTAAACGAGAGTTGTATAGCAATACATAATCACCTACATTAAACTCATGCTTTTGTATCCTTTTGTCATGCCATATTTTAACTTTTTCTTTAAACAACTTGGCATTTTCATATGCCTGGGTTCTCCATTCATCAAGTGAGCTAATATCAAATAACCTCTTCTCACCCGGCAAGTTTGAAATCATAGTTAAGCTCTTTAATAGCCCAATATGCCTTATGTTCTAGTTCGAGAGGTAAGTGACATGCTTTTCCATAAACCATTTTATACGGAGACATACCCATAGGATTTTTATATGCAGTTCTATAGGCCCATAATGCATCATCAAGTTTCTTAGACCAATTCTTTCTAGACCTATTAACAGTCTTTTGCAAAATTAATTTGAGCTCTCTATTGCTCAACTCTTCTTCACCACTAGACTGTGGGTGATAAGGAGATGCAATTCTATGATTAACATCATATTTAGCAAGCATTTTACGGAAAGCACCATGAATAAAGTGTGAACCACCATCAGTCATTAAATATCTAGTGACTCCAAACCCCGAAAAAATAACTTCTTTAAGCATTTTAATAGAAGTGTTATGATCAGCACTACTAGTTGGAATAGCTTCTACCCACTTAGTAACGTAATCAACAGCAACTATAATATGTGTGTATCCATTAGAGGCAGGAAATGGTCCCGTATAATCGAAGCCCCAAACATCAAACGGTTCAATAATAAGAGAATAATTCATAGGCATTTCTTGACGTCTACTAATATTACCAATTCTTTGACATTCATCACAAGACAAGACAAACTTACGGGCATCCTTGAAGAGAGTGAGCCAATAAAAACCAGATTGCAATACCTTATGTGCAGTTCTATCTCCAGCGTGGTATCCTCCATAAGTCTCGGAATGACACTTGCGTAGGATCTGTTCCTGTTCATGCTCAGGTACACAATGTCTAATAACACCATCTACTCCTTTATAAAGATGTGGGTCATCCCAAAAGTAATGTCTCAAGTCATAGAAAAACTTTTTCTTTTGCTGGTATGTGAAGCTAGGTGGTATAAACTTAGCAACAATATAATTAGCATAATCAGCATACCATGGAGTACTACGAGAAGTACTTATAACATTTAATTGTTCATCAGGAAAGTTATCATTAATAGGTAGTGGGTCATCAAGAACATTCTCTAACCTAGACAAGTTGTCTGCAACGGGGTTCTCAGCTCCCTTTCTATCAACAATATGCAAATCAAATTCTTGTAGCAAGAGAACCCATCTAATAAGTCTAGGTTTAGCATCTTTCTTTTCCATAAGGTATTTAATAGCAGCATGATCAGTGTGAATAGTTACTTTAGAATCAACAATATAAGGTCTGAACTTATCACAAGCAAATACAACTGCTAAAAGTTTTTTTTCAGTAGTAGCATAATTTCTTTGAGCATTGTCTAGAGTCTTACTAGCATAATGAATAACATATAATTTCTTCTCAACTCTTTGCCCTAGAACAGCACCTACAGCGTAATCACTAGCATCACACATAATTTCAAAGGGTAAATTCCAATCAGGTGGCTGAACAGCAGGTGTAGAGACTAATGCTTTCTTAAGTAGCTTCTACACAATCATCATCAAAGACAAATGGTATATCTTTTTGCAATAAATTAGTCAGCGGCCGAGATATTTTTGAGAAGTCCTTAATGAACCTCCTATAAAAACCAGCATGACCAAGGAAACTTCTTATACCTTTAATGTCCTTGGGACATGGCATCTTTTCAATAGCATCGACCTTGGCTTTATCAACTTCAATACCTCTTTCAGAAACTTTGTGCCCCAAGACAATACCTTCATTAACCATAAAGTGGCACTTTTCCCAATTCAAGACAAGATTAGTTTCTTCACATCTCTGCAAAACTCGATCAAGATTGCTCAAGCAATCATCAAATAGACAGAAAAGTCGTCCATGAAAACCTCACAAATCTTTTCACAAAAGTCAGAGAATATAGCCACCATGCATCTTTGAAAGGTAGCAGGTGCATTACATAAACCAAAAGGCGTACGTCTATAAGCAAAAGTACCAAAAGGGCATGTAAAAGTAGTCTTTGATTGATCTCTAGCCGACACAGGTATTTGAGAGAAACCAGAATAACCATCTAGAAAGCAATAGTGTGTATGTTTGCATAATCTTTCTAGCATTTGATCAATAAAAGGTAAGGGGTAATGATCTTTCTTAGTAGCTTTATTTAATTTGCGGAAATCAATTACCATCCTATAACCTGTGATAATTCTTTGTGGAATCAATTCATATTTATCATTAGGAACAACAGTAATACCTCCCTTCTTAGGGACACAATGGACAGGACTTACCCACTGACTATCAGCAACAGGATAAATTTTACCTGCCTCCAGAAGCTTGAGTATTTCTTTTCTTACCACTTCTTTCATTTTAGGATTCAGACGTCGTTGAGGATCACGAACTGGTTTGGCATCTGCTTCCAAATTTATTTTATGTTGACATAGAGTGGGACTAATGCCCTTAAGATCATCAAGAGTATATCCAATAGCAGCATGATGCTTCTTCAGAGTTTTGAATAATCTTTCTTCTTCATGCTCTGAAAGGTTAGCACTAATAATAACAGGATATATCTTTTTTTCATCAAGATAAGCATATTTGAGATTATCAGGCAACGGTTTAAGCTTGAACACGGGATCACCCTTGGGTGGAGGAGGATCCCCTAAAATTTCAACATGCAAGTTGTGTTGCAGAATAGGTCCCTGTTTAAAGAATACTTCATCTATTTCCCTTCTTTCATTCATGAACATATCATTTTCATGGTCTAGCAAATAGTGTTCTAAAGGATCACTAGGAGGTACAGCAATAGAAGCAAGACCAATAATTTCATCCTTACTAGGTAATTCTTCCTCATGATGTTGTTTACTAAATTTAGAGAAATTGAACTCATGAACCATATCATCCAAGCCAATAGTAACAACATTCTTTTCGCAATCTATCCTAGCATTAACAGTGTTCAAGAAGGGTCTACCAAATATAATGGGACAAAAGCTATCTTGCGGAGAAGTAAGAACAAGAAAATCAGCAGGATATTTAGTTTTCCCACACAAGACTTCAACATCTCTAACAATTCCCATCGCTGAAATAGTATCTCTATTGGCAAGTTTAATTATGACATCAATATCTTCTAATTCAGCAGGTGCAATTTCATGCTTGACTTCTTTATAAAAGTCATAAGTTATAACACTAGCACTAGCACCCATATCACATAAGCCATGATAACAATGTGTCGGTCTGGGAACGGGGGTCCCCAGACTTGCCTGCCTGCGGCCTGCGGCGTGGCTCAAAGGAGGGCCCAGCACGGCCCATCTTCACCAACACAAACCCAAGACCCTCGCGAGGGGCCAAGCCTCGTGGGGCGGACGATGCGAAGCTTCCTCAAGCACGGCCTCGTCAGGCTGGCTCACAAGGAGGCGAAGAGATCGAGGCGGGGTACCTCACGAGGTACCCATGACGCAAGCCGTGACAACTTAGGGTGCTAGGCGGGTGCCAGCCCGCGCAATGTCCTCCATTCCTCTTTCGTGCAAAGGGGGCAAGCGCAGCCGCGGAGTACCGAGGCATCAGGCAAAGGTTGCCATTTCGGTACAACGAGACCAAGACCAGGAGGACTACGAGACGGAGGTCACCGTGGAGCCCAAGACGGCGTCATCACCAGAGCTTTGCACAGGCGAAGACTACTTTTGTCAGGATAGCTGATACTTGCTGTCCCCCTTCAAATTAGCCCGCCATTGTTGGCTCCCTTCCCGCTCAATATTTGGGAAGAGGACCAGGGCCTCTATAAATAGGACCAGCCACCCACACAGCAAAGGGGTCGGCCAAAGGAGAGCAGAGAGAGAGAAAGGTGGTTGAACTCCTCCCAGCAGTTCATCGCCTCAGCCAAGAACAGACCCTCGCGAGGCTGTTCTTCCTTGTATTTGTTCATCATCATCAGCCCAAGAGGCAATCCACACACCACACACTGGAGTAGGGTATTACACCACAACGGTGGCCCGAACCAGTATAAACCCTATGTCTCTTGTGTTGTTCTTTCCTTAGTTTAGATCCTAGCATGGCGGAGGGGTGCAGGTAGGTAGGAGGCTAAATCTCCACGCGCACCCCAGTGTTTGAACCTCAAGGGTCTGCCGGAACCCGAAATCCGACATTTGGCGCGCCAGGTAGGGGTGCGCCGGAATTCGTCTTCCACCGCCCCATTCTCCTCCGACCGTCACAGCCATGTCTGACGCTCGTCGGGCCCGCACCGAGCGCCGGGCTGCACTCGCTTCCCGCGTCGCCCAGACAGCCCCTGTCGGTGGGCATCCATGCCGTTCCCCGTCACCTACCGTCAACGCCGCCACCGGCCCGGCGGGGGACGAGCGGCAAGCATCGTCCCAGCATCCGTCCGTGCGGCAAGACGGCCGCACCGCAACTCCCCAGCTGGATCTTCGTCCCGCGTGCTCCGCGCGCCCATGGAGGCTCGGGCTGCATTCATCGCGGCAAACGAGTTCCTGCGCTACCGTCTCGTCGACGACGTCTACGAAGAATGGCTCGACCGCGTCGCCGAGCTCGTCTGTGCTGCAGGGGGCTCTTTCGCGTTGTCCGTTCCGCTGCAACGCACCCCGCCCCGCGCGGGCGAAGAGGCTCCGGCGGCACCCCGGCCGCCTCCTCCTCAAGAAGACGCCATGGCTCCAAGGCGCATGGCCCCTGGGCGGAACCCGCTCCGTCAGGTGCCAGCGCAGCAAGAACAGAGCTGCCAAGAAGTCCCTCGCCCGCCAGAAGCTGCCCGGGCGCTCCCTGCTCCAGCACGTCGCGACCATCCCCCTGCTCCAGCGCGTGGGGACATGCAAGACCAGGCTCTCTGTCACCTAAGGCCTCCCGTGGCCACAGCAGGCTGCCGCACCTACACCACCGAACTACGCAGCGTCGCGTGGCCCGGCAAGTTCAAACCAGACCTGCCTCCTCGCTACGACGGCACGGCCGACCCTGCGGAGTTCCTCCAGCTCTACGAGTTGGGCATCGAAGCTGCCAACGGAGATGAGAAGGTCATGGCGAACTGGTTTCCCATGGCGCTCAAGGACGGGGCCCGCACCTGGCTCCTGAACCTGGCTCCGGGCACAATCTCCTCCTGGGAAGAGATGCGCACCCGCTTCATCGCCAACTTCCAAGGTACTCGCGACCGGCCACCCGCCGTGAGCGACATGCGCCGCATCAAGCAACAACCCGGGGAGACCCTGCAGAAGTACATCCAGCGCTTCAACAACGCGCGCCTCAAGATCCCCAAGGTGACTGAGGAGGCCATCATCTCAGCTTTCTCCGACGAAGTGCGCAATGTCAAGATGAAGGAGGAGCTGGCGATGCATGAAGACCTGTGCACTTCCTTGGAGCTGTTCAACTTGGCAAACAAGTGCGCCAGGGCTGAGGAGGGGCGTCTCTCCCTCCTCGAGTTGCCTGCCGCAGACCCAGAAGAGAAGAAGCTCAAGGCCAAGGATGTGAAGTGCAAGGGGGCTGCAGTGCTCGCGGCAGAACCAGACACCAAGCGGGGCAGAGATCAGCCCGAACCTCCCAAGGGCAGCGGGTACTGCGTGTATCGCGACCTCCACACCCACAACACCAACGAATGCCAAGAACTCCGAGCCGTGCGTGAAGGAAGGGTCGGCTGTCGCCCCGACCGCGGTGACCGGGGCTACGGTCGAGGAGGAGGAAGAAACGCAGGACGCTGGAAAGACCGTGGGCCGCGCCAAGGGTGGCGCGACCAACCTCGCGAGGATCGCTGGCAAGACCCGCCTCGTGAGAGAGGATGGAGGGATTAGCCTCGCGAGGGAGACTGGAGGGATCAGCCTCGCGAGGATCGCCCGCTAGGCAACGCAGGCCTCCCACCGCTGCCGCCGCAGCCAAGGAGAAACGAGGACCGCCATCAGGACGAGGAGGCTGGGGGCTTTCAGGAGCTGCGCGCGATCGCCTGCATCTTGGGCGGAGCACAAGCCCCAGCCTCTCAGCGCATCTTCAAGCAGTTCGCCCGCGAAGTGAACGCAGTACTCCCCAGACTCGAAGCCACACGCCTTCTCAGGTGGTCAGCGTGCGCCATCACGTTTAGCTCAGCAGATCAGCTCAAGTGTGCGACAACAGCCGGAGTCCTCCCGATGCTTTGTTCCCCAATCATCAGCAACGTGGTGGTCACCAAGACCCTCATCGATGGCGGGGTAGGGCTCAACGGCCTGTCCGTGGAGACGTTCAACAACCTCCAAGTGCCCTACAGCCAACTTCAGCCAACCAAGCCCTTCTCCGGTATCACTGACGGCGCCATGGTCCCGATTGGGCAGGTCCGCCTCCCTGTCACCTTCGGGGCACGTGACAACTACCGCACCGAGCTCATCGACTTCGACGTCGCTCACATTCGCCTGCCGTACAACGCCATCCTTGGGTACCCAGCGCTGGCCAAGTTCATGGCCGTAACTCACCATGGCTACAACGTCCTCAAGATGCCAGGAAGCGGCGGAGTCATCACGGTGCCCTGTGAAGAGAAGGACGCGGTGTGTTCCCTGGAACGAGCCTTTCAGGCCGCGTCACTGGAAGACCCAGGTCGTGGAAGTAGGAGGCCTCCCGAGACCACCCCCAAGAAGAAGAAGACATCGTCCGGCTCGACCACTCAGGAGGCAGGCCCCTCTGGGCCCGCGCCTGCCCAGGGGGAACCTCCCTCCATCGCATAGGAAAGCGCGCCCGGCGCCCTCCTCAGGCAGGGCTCGGGGGCTCTCCCCTGGGGGGCCACCGACCTAGCTAGGGTCACGAGGGAGGCGCTTGGGCACCACATGGAGGCATGTTTTGAAGAACGTTTCCCTCAAGAAGGAGCAAGGCAAGGAGATCCAGACCCACAGGAGTTCCTCAGCAAGGCCATTCAGGAGCTACAGGAGTCAAGAGTCATGAGAGGCGCCCGCCACCTACCAGCAGTGGCCCCCCATCCAGGCGAGGATGGTGGGCTGCGCGTCTGCATCGACATTCCAGGGCTGAACCGAGTCGTCTCTCTGGAGCGCCTCTGACCCTCGCGAGTGGGGCGCTGCGGAGGTCCACCCCACAGCTACGTTCGCATGCCTTACGGCTTGCCGAACGCGGCTGACGCGTACCAGCGCCTCATGAGGGGCATCATGGAGGTACGAGAGGCCAGGCGTTCCGCAGCCCTGGCAGAGATGGAGATGGCCCGCAAGGAGCCGCCAGCGCCTCTGGAGCCTCCCGAGGCCCCTGGGCCTTGGGGCTCGTGAGGATTGGCTCCTGCAGCCCCCCGAGCCTGCTACACCAACACCCCTTCGTCCTCAACATCATCAGGTGACATCTTTCGAGTTTTACTTCCAGCTGGGAGCGCCCCCAGGGCTGCATTATTCCCAGGCCGCGTGGGTCCGTCCCTGCGGCGTGTATCCCTTTGTTCCATGTTGTTAGCTTACCTTGTTGGGGGTGCCCCTCAGGCTGCATGATCCCCAAGCCGCTCGGGCCAGGCCCAGTGGCATGTATCCCGTTTGCGTTTATTTCCGATCATGCGTTAGGCCCACCATGCTTGATTATTTGACGCCGGTCCACGGCACCTCTTCTCCTCCATGCCGACCGCTTGCACGTTAAAGGGGGGGCACCTGAGCATCGCGACTCAGGGCTCCTACTGGCTCTCCAGCCCTCACCCTCTGGCCTTGTCCATGGCATCGCGACCTGGCATACCAGCAACGGCTGAGACCAGCTCGAGGGCCGGGACCCGAGGACGTAGAGTGCTGACATCTAACCAAATTTGCAGGGACACATCACAAGATAAGGCCCAGTGCCAGGCGCAACCCGCCTAGAGGTAGGGCCCCATGAGTCCCGCGCCGGCTCACGGGTGCCCAGATACACCTCGCCAGGCCCTACCGTGCCAGCCACGTGTCAGGGCGGGGTTGTACATGCCCCGGGGGCTCCTCCCGGAGGGCCCCCCCTCCCACGTACCAGTGGAAGCACCATGCTCCGCACTGGCTGACGACACTGCCGAGGAGCGGCTATGCCCGTACACATACGGTAGCACTATGCTCCGCGCTGGTGATAAACAACTGAGGGTGGCCCCCGGGCCGCATCAACCTCAGGGAGCCCAGAGCTCAGTGTCTAGCCTCATCGTAATGCCTACCCTCGGGAGTGCCGCGCGAGGGGGCTGGGCACGGGGGCTGCGCCTGGGTCACACCCAAACGCACGCCGCCCGGCCAGGTCCCCCCGGGCCTGGTTCATCGCATGTCTCTCCCCGAGCGGAGCCAAGGTATGAAGGCCGTTTGAGCGTCAAGGGGGACTCCTGAGCATCGCGACTCAGGAGCCTAACTAGTCACGTAGCCCCTCACTCCGTGGCCCCGTCCTGGTTTCCGGTCGGGACCATCGCTGGGTGAGGCACGCGCGCGGCCGGGCCCTGCAGACGTAGAACGGTGGATCCACCCGCATCACACCTCCCTACTTGCTGTTCGTGCGCCAAGGGGGACTCCTGAGCATCGCGACTCAGGAGCCTAACTTGTCACGTAGCCCCTCACTCCTTGGTCCCATCCTGGTTTCCGGTCGGGACTATTGTTGGGTGAGGTACGCGTGGGGCCGGGCTCTGCCGGCGTAGAGCGTAAGCAAGTAGCAAGGAAAAGCGCTAATTTCAAGGAATTCAAAAGCAAATATTACAGTCCCCACTGTTATTTCAATGCCAAACGCAAGTTTAAACGCCTCCCCGAGGCATGATACGTGTGCAGGAATTAAAAGCAGGACAGGAGCCACGACGGAGTCACTTGGCGGCGGGGGAGCAGCGCGGAGCAGGTTCGCCTCACGGAGCAGCGGGGTCGGTAGCGCCTTGCTCCGGCTTGGTGCTGAAGGCCCGGAACTTCCCCAGCAGAACCTCCGCATGACCCTTCATAGCCTCGGCAGCGGCAGCGGCATGCTCACCGCTCACTGGCTCCAGCAGGCTGTCGAGGTCGACACCGGGATCGCGAAGGTAGATGTGGGTGAGGACCCGCGTCAGTGCTGCAGAAGACAGGACACGCCCCTCGGCCTCGGCCGTGGGGCCAAGGCCAAGGGCGACATCTTCAAGAGCGTGAACAAGGAAGGGAAGCAGCTTGGCGGGGCCGTCCTCGGCGCCAGCCAGCGGGCTCTCCAGGCCGCTATCGTAAAGCGTCCTCAGCGAGGAGCGAGCCTTCGCCTCCAACTCCGTGAAGGCCGCGCGGTCCTCGGCAAGAACCAGGGCCTTGTCGTCCAGCTCGGCCTTCCTCGCCCCCAACTCCTGCTCCAGCGCGCCTAGGCGGTCATGGCGCTTCCTGAGCTTGGCCTCCCGGCCCTTGACGGCTGCCTCGCGAGCCTTCACGCCTTCTTCCTGCTCTTGGCGAAGGCGGACCTCTTCCGCGAGCCGATCCCGCAGGCCTTGCAGCTCATTCTCCAGCACCTTGCAGCGACCGCGGACATCGACCACCTCCCCCAAGGCTACATCATGGGCAGCCTTCGCCTCCAGGATGGCCTGCTTCTCCTCATCGCATGTCGTCGAGGCCTGGACCAACGCCGCCCGAACCAAGGCGTCGGAGCGAACCCATCTAGAAGCCAGCTCCAAACGCCCGGCCACCAAGCGGGGGTCGGCGCCAAGAAGATCCTGCCGCAGTCGGTCCAGCTCAGCAATAGCACGATCCAGAATGGCAGAAGGAGTCGGAGGGACAACGGCCGACGGAGTAGGAGAAGAAGGCGGCAGCGCAGCCGCAGCATCCTGAGGCAGAGTCTGCCACGCCCCGACAGCTGTAGTGGCGGCGGCAGGCAAGAGCACCTCGGGAGCCACTTGGGCCGTGGGGGCTGAGCTCGCCCCAGCCGGCTCAGCCAAACCTCGCGAGGACGACCGGGCAGGAGAAGCCTATGTGTCGCGGTCACCTTCCTTCGCGGGCAGAAGCACCGCCACAGATGGAACCTCAGGAGCCCCCTTCTGCTTCTTTGCTGCGGGTGCCAACCTATCCAAAGATGCGGACGTCAAGCCTCAGAAGCAGAGCAAGAGATAAAGACAAGAATCGAATGCTTACGGGTCATCGCCAGTGAGCTCAAGCGGCCTCCGGCCAAATTTGAAGCCTGAAAGTCGGCTGGAAGGGTCGACCTCGGGAAGCTTGGAGGCAGAAGGTGCGTCTACGATTCGCCCCGGGGCCGGGGGAGACCCGCGGGAGATCAGCCCGGTCCTGTCCTTCTTCGGGATCGGGGGCGAGCTCCCGCCGTCTTGCTCGTCATCGTCTTCGTCATCATCCTCGTCGTCATCATTTGAAGAGAGGCGGAGAACGCGGGACCTGCGCCGGGGGAGGGGAGCCATCGACTCTCCGTCAGTCGCATCAGAGTCAGGCCCTTTGCCGCACTCCCCTCTCTCTTCCTCTTCGCTGGAGTCGCCGGAGGGCACGTCCACCGGTTCCTCGAGAGCTTCCAGGGGCACTGGCCCATCCCCGTTGAAGACGGGCATGGACTCCACCACCCGCTCCCAGTCGTTGCGGAGGAACAAGGGCGTAGGAGCGCCCTCCAGCCTCGCCACATTGCCCCCGACCAGAGATTGGAGAACCACAGCCAGGTCTCCGTCGGCCAAGGCCGCAGGGTTCGGACGGGGCCTCCACATTGGAAGCGAGTACTGCCGAAGCGGAGCCAGCCGGTGCTCCAGGAACTCCCTTAGCAGCGATGCGCCGGTCAGCTTCGCCGCCGCCATGTCGGTCGGCCTCAGATCCGCGTCCATCTTCTCCAACACCATCTTCGCACGGGGATCCGTGAGCTCCGCTCGACCCCAGTCGCTGGAGCTCGTGGGCTACTCCGTGGGCAGGATCAGCCGAGGGTGGATGCGCCCAGCATCCACCAAGATCCACTTGCTCCTGAAGCCCTCAATCCTCTTCCCAGAGTTCGAGATGGCAATGGCGCTGCCGGACGTGACGAAGCTCGCGCACGCGGAAGCGGTCCCACGAGAGGTCCGGAGGTAGAAGTAGTGGCGTAGCAAGGCCACTGAGGGCTGCACCCCAACATGTGCTTCGCAATAATAAGCAAAGATTGCCAGGAGAAGGACGGAGTTGGGATGGAGATGCAGAGCCTGTAGCTTGTAATGGCGGAGGACAGAGAATAAGAACTTGGAGAAGGGAGGCACCAGGCCAGCAATAATGGCACTTACGAAGAGCGGATATAAGGTGCTCCTTTGACCCTCAGGGGTGGCGGAGCCGGCCTTGAACACCTTCTCCACGTCGATGCCCCACGCCGTCGCCATCCGGCGCAACCGGGCAAGGCCCGCCTCTGACACGTTCGGCGAGTCCAGGGCAGACGAGTACCAAGCTGCGGCCGGGGGCTGACGAGGTGCCATGGCTCCCTAGGCCGCGCGGTCAGAGCATGTCTGGAAATCTCGGAGGAAGGAAGGAGAGGCGCAAGAAAGGGGATCTAAGCAGCAACTGGAGAAAGCAAGAAGCAGGGCCTAGGCGGATGCCACTCCTTTATCAACTCGCGCGGTTGCTGAGGCGCCCACGTCCAGTCAACCGCCACGCGGCGCCCAAGGCCGCAGGCTGTTAGGGCCCGCGGCGCTTCGCTCTTGCCCTTCCGCCTCCCTGCACGGCCAAGTCCGGGCGCGCCTTGGGCCCGGGGGCTACTGTCGGCGTTCTGGGAACGGGGGTCCCCAGACTTCCCTGCCTACGGCCTGTGGCGTGGCTCAAAGGGGGGCCCAGCATGGCCCATCTTCACCAACACAAACCCAAGACCCTCGCGAGGGGCCAAGCCTCGCGGGGCGGATGACGCAAAGCTTCCTCAAGCACGGCCTCGTCAGGATGGCTCACGAGGAGGCGGAGAGATCGAGGCGGGGTACCTCACGAGGTGCCCATGACGCAAGCCGTTACAACTCAGGGCGCCAGGCACAATGATCTCCTATTTTAACAGAAATAACAGGCACGCCTACCACAGGTCTATGTTTATCTTTAGCGCAAGGTTTAGCAATTCTAGCAGTTTCACCTTCGAACTGAATAACATGCCCATCAATATTATCAGACAAGAGATCTTTAACAATAGCAATATTAGGTTCTACTTTAACTTGCTCAGGAGGTGTATAAGTTCTAATATTGCTTTTATGAACAACAGTTGAAGCTTTAGCATGATCCTTTACTCTAATAGGGAAAGGTGGTTTCTCAACATAAGAAGTAGGAACAATAGGATCATTATAAGTGACAGTCTTTTCTTCAACTTTAATAGGTGCAGCTACTTTTACTTCTATGGGAGGATGATATTTAAACCACTTATCCTTAGGGAGATCAACATAAGTAGCAAAAGATTCACAGAAAGAAGCTACTATCTCAGAGTCAAGTCCATATTTAGTGCTAAACTTACGGAAAATATCGGTGTCCATAAAAGATTTAACACAATCAAACTTAGGTGTCATACCTAACTCCTTACCTTCGTCGAGGTCCCAATCTTTAGAGTTGTGTTTAATTCTATCCAATAATTTCCATCTGAATTCAGTAGTCTTCATCATAAAAGGGCCAGCACAAGAAGTATCGAGCATGGTGCGATTATTATCAGAAAGCCGAGCATATAAATTTTGAATAATCATTTCTCTTGAGAGCTCATGATTGGGGCATGAATATTACATTGATTTAAGCCTCCCCCAAGCTTGAGCGATGATTTCTCCTTCGTGAGGCTAGAAATTATATATATAATTGCGATCACGATGAACAAGATGCATAGGGTAATACTTTTGATGAAATTCCAATTTCAATCCTTTATAGTTCCATGATCTCATATCATCACATAGCTTATACCATATCAATGCGTCTCCCTTCAAAGATAAAGGGAAGACCTTCTTATTAGAAACATCATCGGGTATACCTGCAAGCTTAAATAATCCACAAACTTCATCCACATATATTAAGTGCTCATCAGGATGCTTTGTTCCATCTCCTGTAAAAGGGTTAGCTAGCAGTTTTTCCATCATACCCGAAGGAAATTCAAAAGTAGTTTCATTTTCAATAGGTTCAGTAGGTTGAGGATCAACTCTTTGCTCTACTGGATGGGGTGAAGATACCCCGAACAAGCCCCTCAGAGAATTACTTTCCATAGTAGCAAGTGACAGTAAATTTCAGCACACTATATAAATTTTTCCTTACCAAATTCCACCTACCAAAGGCGCTACACTCCCCGGCAACAGCACCAGAAAAGAGTCTTGATGACTCACAAGTATAGGGGATCTATCGTAGTCCTTTCGATAAGTAAGAGTGTCGAACCCAACGAGGAGCAAAAGGAAATGATAAGCGGTTTTCAGCAAGGTGTTCTCTACAAGTACTGAAATAAGTGGTAACAGATAGTTTCGTGATAAGATAAATTGTAACAAGTAACAAGAGTAAATAAAGTGCAACAAGGTGGCCCAATCCTTTTTGTAGCAAAGGACAAGCCGGAACAAACTCTTATAATAGGAAAAGCGCTCCCGAGGACACATGGGAATATCGTCAAGCTAGTTTTCATCACATTCATATGATTCGCGTTCGATACTTTGATAATTTGATATGTGGGTGGGTCGGTGCTTGGGTGCTGTTCTTACTTGAACAAGCATCCCACTTATGATTAACCTCTATTGCAAGCATCCAAAACTACAACAAAAGTATTAAGGTAAACCTAACCATAGCATGAAACATATGGATCCAAACCAACCCCTTACGAAGCAACGCATAAACTAGGGTTTAAGCTTCTGTCACTCTAGCAACCAATCATCTACTTATTACTTCCCAATGCCTTCCTCTAGGCCCAAATAATGGTGAAGTGTTATGTAGTCGATGTTCACATAACACCACTAGAGGCTAGACAACATACATCTTATCAAAATATCAAACGAATACCAAATTCACATGACTACTAATAGCAAGACTTCTCCCTTGTCCTCAGGAACAAACGTAATTACTCACAAAGCATATTCATGTTCATAATCAGAGGGGTAATAATATGCATATAGGATCTGAACATATGATCTTCCACCAAATAAACCAACTAGCATCAACTACAAGGAGTAATCAACACTACTAGCAACCTACTAGCACCAATCCCGGACTTTGAGACAAGAATTGGATACAAGAGATGAACTAGGGTTTGGAGATGAGATGGTGCTGGTGAAGATGTTGATGGAGATTGCCCTCTCCCAATGAGAGGAACGTTGGTGATGACGATGGTGATGATTTCCCCCTCCGGGAGGGAAGTATCCCCGGCAGAACAGCTCTGCCGGAGCTCTAGATTGGATCCGCCAAGGTTCCGCCTCGTGGCGGCGGAGTCTCGCTGAAAGGTTCCTTCTTTTTTTCTCATCAAAAGACTTCATATAGGAGAAGATGGACGTCGGAGAGCCACCAGGGGGCCCACGAGGTAGGGGGCGCGCCCTAGGAGGGGGGGCGCCCCCCACCCTCGTGAGTAGGGTGTGGGCCCCTTGGCCTTCATCTTTGGCGAGGATTTTTCTTTATTTATTTTAAGATGTTCCGTGGAGTTTCAGGACTTTTGGAGTTGCGCAGAATAGGTCTCTAATATTTGCTCCTTTTCCAGCCCAGAATTCCAGCTGCCGGCATTCTCCCTCTTCATGTAAACCTTGTAAAATAAGAGAGAATAGCCATAAGTATTGTGACATAAAGTGAAATAACAGCCCATAATGCAATAAATATCGATATAAAAGCATGATGCAAAATGGACGTATCACCACCCAGTTGGTGTCACGCGGCTCGGTGATGTAGAACCACGCCGATTGCCACCCCTTTATGGTCTCCACGAAGGAGCCTTCAAGCCATATAACATTGGGCATCTTGCCCACCATGGCTCCGCCGCATTTTGCTTATTGGCCTCCCACCACCTTCGGCTTGATATTGAAGGTCTTCAGCCATAGGCCGAAATGGGCCCGGATGCGGAGGAAAGCCTCACACACGATGATGAACGCCGAAATGTTGAGGATGAAGTTCGGGGCTAGATCATGAAAGTCCAGCCCGTAGTAGAACATAAGACCACGGATGAATGGATGGAGGGGAAACCCCAGTCCACGAAGGAAGTGGTGGAGGAAAACTACCCTCTCGTGAGGTTCCGGGGTAGTAACAATCTGCCCCGCACCGGGCAGCCGATGCGCGATATTCACGGCTAAGTATCCGGCTCCGCGCAGCTTCTTGATGTGTCCCTTCGTAACGGAGGAAGCCATCCATTTGCCTCCCGCTCTGGACATGTTTGGAGAAGGTTGAGGGGAAGGATGTGTACTTGGGCATTGGAGCTAGAGTGTGCAAGAATGGATGAGCAAGGAGGAAGAAGGCGTGGGTAGAGAAAGGTTAAACCTTATCCCCTTATAAGGGCGGCCGAAACTATGCGCCCCCACTAGCCTAGTAAAACTCGCTTATCCCCCAAGTGTCGTAATTGATGGTGCGGTTAGGTTACCCACGCCCGTATTGATGAGAATCCCGTAATAAGGGGGACACGATCTCTGCTTTGACAAGACGTGTCAAGAAACTGCCTCGCGTTATGTGCGGGGCTAGTTAAAGAAAAACGGTTCGAATAATCACCGAGCCATGGCATGATGTCATGTTGCCAAAACGTGTCAGCAGATTAGATTTGTGGAAATATTATTCTCTCTACGGTGGTATGTGGAACGTATTTTGCAGGGTCGGATACTATCCTTGTATCCAAACTCTTCTGTGGTGTATCCGGAGGGGGAACCCGCCTTGCAATGCCGAAGAAAACACTGCACGCCGGACTCATCGTCATTGAAGCCTGGTTCAGGGGCTACTGAGGGAGTCCTGGATTAGGGGGTCTTCGGACAGCCGGACTATATCCTTTGGCCGGACTGTTGGACTATGAAGATACAAGATTGAAGACTTCATCTCGTGTCCGGATAGGACTCTACTTGGCGTGGAAGGCAAGCTAGGCAGTACGGATATGGATATCTCCTCCTTTGTAACCGACCTTGTGTAACCCTAGCCCCCTCTGGTGTTTATATAAACTGGAGGGTTTTAGTCCGTAGGACAACATACAATCATACCATAGGCTAGCTTCTAGGGTTTAGCCTCTCCGATCTCGTGGTAGATCAACTCTTGTAATACTCATATCATCAAGAATAAATCAAGCAGGACGTAGGGTTTTACCTCCATCAAGAGGGCCCGAACCTGGGTAAAACATCGTGTCCCCTGCCTCATGTTACCATCCGCCTTAGACGCACAGTTCGGGACCCCCTACCCGAGATCCGCCGGTTTTGACACCGACAGAGATGGAGATCAAAGGCACAATATGATGATGGCCATATCATGTCACATATTTTGATTGCATGTGATGTTTATCCTTTATGCATCTTATTTTTCTTAGTACGGTGGTAGCATTATAAGATGATCCCTCACTAAATTTCAAGGTACAAGTTTTCTCCTTGAGTATGCACCATTGCTACAGTTTGTCATGCTGAGACACCACGCGATGATCGGGTGTGATAAGCTCTACGTTCACATACAACGGGTGCAAGCCAATTTTGCACGTGCAGAATACTCGGGTTAAACTTGACGAGCCTAGCATATGCAGATATAGCCTCGAAACACTGAGACCAAAAGGTCAAACGTGAATCATATAGTAGATATGATCAACATAGTGATGTTCACCATTGAAAACTACTCCATCTCACGTGATGATCGGACATGGTTTAGTTGATATGGATCACGTGGTCATTTAGATGACTAGAGGGATGTCTATCTAAGTGGGAGTTCTTAAGTAATATGATTAATTGAACTTTAATTTATCATGAACTTAGTACCTGTAGTATTTGCATGTCTATGTTGTTGTAGATCAATGGCTTGTGCTACTGTTCCTTTGAATTTTGATGTGTTCCTAGAGAAAGCTAGGTTGAAATATGATGGTGGCAACTACACGGACTGGGTCCGTAACTTGAGGATTATCCTCATTGCTGCATAGAAGAATTATGTCCTGGAAGCACTGCTAGGTGCAAGACCCGCTGCAGGAGCAACTCCGGAAGTTATGAACTTCTGGTGGAGCAAAGCTGATGACTACTCGATAGTTCAGTGTGCCATGCTTTACGGCTTAGAACCGGGACTTCAAAGACGTTCTAAACGTCATGGAGCATATGAGATGTTCCAGGAGTTGAAGTTAATATTTCAAGCAAATGCCCGAGTTGAGATATATGAAGTCTCCAACAAGTTCTATAGCTGCAAAATGGAGGAGAATAGTTCTGTCAGTGAACACATACTCAGAATGTCTGGGTACCACAACCACTTGACTTAGCTGGGAGTTAATCTTCCTGATGATAGTGTCATTGACAGAGTTCTTCAATCACTGCCACCAAGCTATAAAGGCTTCGTGATGAACTATAATATGCAAGGGATGGAAAAGACAATTCCCGAGCTCTTCACAATGCAAAAGGCTGTAGAGGTAGAAATCAAGAAGGACCATCAAGTGTTGATGGTTAACAAGACCACTAGTTTCAAGAAAAAGGGAAAAGGGAAGAAAGGGAACTTCAAGAAGAACAGTAATCTGGTTGCTGCTCAAGGGAAGAAGCCCAAGTCTAGACCTAAGCCTGAGACTGAGTGCTTCTACTGCAAAGGGACTGGTCACTACAAGTGGAACTGCCCCAAGTATTTCGCGGATAAGAAGGATGGCAAAGTGAAAGGTATATTTGATATACATGTTATTGATGTGTACCTTACTAATGCTCGTAGTAGCACCTGGGTATTTGATACTGGTTCTGTTGCTCATATTTGCATCTCGAAACAGGGGCTATGGATTAAACGAAGATTGGCTAAGGACGAGGTGACGATGCACGTGGGAAATGGTTCCAAAGTCGATGTGATTGCCATCGGCACGCTACCTCTACATCTACCGTCGGAATTAGTTTTAGACCTAAATAATTGTTATTTGGTGCCAGGGATGAGCATGAACATTATATCTAGATCTTGTTTAATGCGAGACGGTTATTCATTTAAATCAGAGATTATGGTTGTTCTATTTATATGAGTAATATCTTTTATGGTCATGCACCCTTGATGAGTGGTCTATTTTTGTTGAATCTTGATTGTAGTGATACACATATTCATAATACTGAAGCCAAAAGATGCAGAGTTAATAATGATCGTGCAACGTATTTGTGGCACTGTCGTGTAGGTCATATTGGTGTAAAGTGCATGAAGAAACACCATGCTGATGGGCTTTTGGAACCACTTGATTATGAGTCACTTGATGCTTGCAAACCATGCCTCATGGGCAAGATGACTAAGACTCCGTTCTCCGGAACAATGGAGCGAGCAACTGACTTATTGGAAATAATGCATACTGATGTCTGCGGTACGATGAGTGTTGAGGCTCATGGCGGGTATCGTTATTTTCTGACCTTCACAAATGATTTGAGCGGATATGGGTATATCTACTTAATGAAACATAAGTCTAAAACATTTGAAAAGTTCAACGAATTTTAGAGTGAAATGGAAAATCATCGTAACAAGAAAATAAAGTTTCTATGATCTGATCATGGAGGTGAATATTTGAGTTATGAGTTTGGTCTTCATTTGAAACAATGTGGAATAGTTTCGCAACTCACGCCAGCTGGAACACCACATCGTAATGGTGTGTCCGAACGTCATAACCGTACTTTATTAGATATGGTGCGATCTATGATGTCTCTTACTGATTTACCGCTATCGTTTTAGGTTTATGCTTTAGAGACGGCTGCATTCACGTTAAATAGGGCACCATCTAAATCCATTGAGATGACACCATATGAACTGTGGTTTGGAAAGAAACCTAAGTTGTCGTTTCTTAAAGTTTGGGGCTGCGATGCTTATGTGAAAAGGCTTCAACCTGATAAGCTCGAACCCAAATCGGAGAAATGTGTCTTCATAGGATACCCAAAGGAGACTATTGGGTACACCTTCTATCACAGATCCGAAGGCAAGATATTCGTTGCTAAGAATGGGTCCTTTCTAGAGAAGGAGTTTCTCTCGAAAGAAGTGAGTGGGAGGAAAATAGAACTTGATGAGGTAATTGTACCTTCTGCCAAATTGGAAAGTAGTTCATCACAGAAATCAGTTCCGGTGATTCCTACACCAATCAGTGAGGAAGCTAATGATGATGACCATGAAACTTCAGATCAGGTTACTCCCAACCTCGTAGGTCAACTAGAGTACGATCCGCACCAGAGTGGTATGGTAATCCTGTTCTAGAGGTCATGTTACTTGACCATGACGAACCTACGAACTATGAGGAAGCGATGATGAGCCCAGATTCCACAAAATGGCTTGAGGCCATGAAATCTGAGATGGGATCCATGTATGAGAACAAAGTGTGGACTTTGGTTGACTTGCCCGATGATCAGCAAGCCATGGATTTTCAAGAAGAAGACTGACGCTGACAGTAATGTTACTGTCTACAAAGCTCGACTAGTTGTGAAAGGTTTTTGGCAAGTTTAAGGAGTTGACTACGATGGGACCTTCTCACCGGTAGTGATGCTTAAGTCTGTCCGAATCATGTTAGCAATTGCCGCATTTTATGATAATGAAATTTGGCAAATGGATGTCAAAACTGCATTCCTTAATGGATGTCTTAAAGAAGAGTTGTATATGATGCAACCAGAAGGTTTTGTCGATCCAAAAGGTGCTAACAAAGTGTGCAAGCTACAGCGATCCATTTATGGACTGGTGCAAGCCTCTCGGAGTTGGAATATATGCTTTGATAGTAAAATCAAAGCATATGGTTTTATACAGACTTTTGGAGGAGCCTGTATTTACAAGAAAGTGAGTGGGAGCTCTGTAGCATTTGTAATATTATATGTGGATGACATATTGTTCATTAGAAATAATATAGAATTTCTGGATAGCATAAAAGGATACTCGAATAAGAATTTTTCAATGAAAGACCTCGGTGAAGTTGCTTATACATTGGGCATCAAGATCTAAAGAGATAGATCAAGACACTTAATTGGACTTTCACAAAGCACATACCTTGATAAAGTTTTGAAGAAGTTCAAAATGCATCAATCAAAGAAAGGGTTCTCGCCTGTGTTACAAGGTGTGAAGTTGAGTCAGACTCAATGCCCGACCACTTCAGAAGATAGAGAGAAAATGAAATTCATTCCCTATGCCTCATCCATAGGCTCAATCATGTATGCAATGTTGTGTACCAGACCTGATGTGTGCCTTGTTATAAGTTTAGCAGGGAGTTACCAAAGTAATCCAGGAGTGGATCACTGGACAGCAGTCAAGAACATCCTAAAATACCTGAAAAGGACTAAGGATATGTTTCTCGTATATGGAGGTGACAAAGAGCTCGTCGTAAATGGTTACGTCGATGCAAGCTTTGACACTAATCCGGATGACTCTAAGTCACAAACCGGATACGTGTTTATATTGAATGGTGGAGCTGTAAGTTGGTGCAGTTCCAAGTAGAGCATCGTGGCGGGATCTACGTGTGAAGCAGAGTACATAGCTGCTTCGGAAGCAGCAAATGAAGGAGTCTGGATGAAGGAGTTCATATCCGATCTAGGTGTAAAACCTAGTGCATCGGGTCCAATGAAAATCTGTTGTGACAATACTGGAGCAATTGCCTTGGCGAAGGAATCCAGATTTCACAAGAGAACCAAACACATCAAGAGACGCTTAAATTCCATCTGTGATCAAGTCAAGGAGGGAGTCATAAAGATTTGCAAGATACATACGGATCTAAATGTTGCAGACCCATTAACTAAGCCTCCCTCATGAGCAAAACATGATCAGCACCAAGACTCCATGGGTGTTAGAATCATTACTATGTAATCTAGATTATTGACTCTAGTGCAAGTGGGAGACTAAAGGAAATATGACATAGAGGCAATAATAAAGTTGTTATTTATATTTCCTTATATCATGAAAAATGTTTATTATTCATGCTACAATTGTATTAACCGGAAATTAGTACATGTGTGAATACATAGACAAACAGAGTGTCCCTAGTATGCCTCTACTTGAATAGATCGTTAATCAAAGATGGTTAACTTTCCTGACTGTAGACATGTGTTGTCATTTGATGAACGGGATCACATCATTAGATAATGATGTGATGGACAAGACCCATCCGTTAGCTTAGCTTAATGATCATTTAGTTTTATTGCTATTGCTTTCTTCATCACTTATACATGTTCCTTTGACTATGAGATTATGCAACTCCCGAATACTGGAGGAACACCTTGTGTGCTATCAAACATCACAACGTAACTGGGTGATTATAAAGATGCTCTACAGGTGTGTCTGATGGTGTTTGTTGAGTTGGCATAGATTGAGATTAGGATTTGTCACTCCGTGTATCGGAGAGGTATCTCTGGGCCCTCTCGGTAATGCACATTGATGTCTACTACACAACCTTCTTCTTGTAGACGTTGTTGGGCCTCCAAGTGCAGAGGTTTGTAGGACAGTAGAAAATTTCCCTCAAGTGGATGACCTAAGGTTTATCAATCCGTAGGAGGCGTAGGATGAAGATGGTCTCTCTCAAGAAACCCTGCAACCAAATAACAAAGAGTCTCTTATGTCCCCAACACACCCAATACAATGGTAAATTGTATAGGTGCACTAGTTCGGTGAAGAGATGGTGATACAAGTGGTATATGGATAGTAGATAATAGTTTTTGTAATCTGAAAATATAAAAACAGCAAGGTAGCAAGTGATAAAAGTGAGCATAAACGGTATTGCAATGTGTTGAAACAAGGCCTAGGGTTCATACTTTCGCTAGTGCAAGTTCCCTCAACAATACTAACATAATTGGATCACATAACCATCCCTCAACATGCAACAAAGAGTCACTCCAAAGTCACTAATAGCAGAGAACGAACGAAGAGATTATGGTAGGGTACGAAACCACCTCAAAGTTATTCTTTCCAATCAATCCGTTGGGCTATTCCTATAAGTGTCACAAACAGCCCTAGAGTTCGTACTAGAATAACACCTTAAGACACAAATCAACCAAAACCCTAATGTCACCTAGATACTCCAATGTCACCTCAAGTATCCGTGGGTATGATTATACGATATGCATCACACAATCTCAGATTCATCTATTCAACCAACACATAGAACCTCAAAGAGTGCCCCAAAGTTTCTACCGGAGAATCACGACGAAAACGTGTGCCAACCCCTATGCATAGGTTCATGGGCGGAACCAGCAAGTTGATCACCAAAACATACATCAAGTGAATCACGTGGTATCCCACTGTCACCACAGATACGCACGGCAAGACATACATCAAGTGTTCTCAAATCTTTAAAGACTCAATCCGATAAGATAACTTCAAAGGGGAGACTCAATTCATTACAAGAGAGTAGAGGGGGAGGAGAAACATAAGATCCAACTATAACAGCAAAGCTCGCGATACATCAAGATCGTATCACCTCAAGAACACGAGAGAGAGAGAGAGAGAGAGAGAGAGATCAAACACATAACTACTGGTACATACCCTCAGCCCCGAGGGAGAACTACTCCCTCCTCGTCATGGAGAGCACTGGGATGATGAAGATGGCCACCGGAGAAGGATTCCCCCTCCGGCAGGGTGCCGAAACGGGTCTAGATTGGCTTTCGGTGGCTACGGAGGCTTCTGGCGGCGGAACTCCCGATCTATTGTGCTCCCCGGTAGTTTTAGGGTATATGGAGATATATAGGCGGAAGAAGTACGTCAGGGGGGCCACGAGGGGCCCACGAGGGTGGAGGGCGCGCCCCCTACCTCGTGGCCTCCTTGAAGCTTCCTTGACGTAGACTCCAAGTCTCTCGAGATGCTTTACTTCCAAAAATGAGTTCCGTGAAGTTTCAGGTCAATTGGACTCCGTTTGATTTTCCTTTTCTTCGAAACCCTAAAACAAGGTAAAAACAGAAACTGGCACTGGGCTCTGGGTTAATAGGTTAGTCCTAAAAATGATATAAAAGTGTATAATAAAGCCCATAAACATCCAAAGCAGTAGATAATATAGCATGGAGCAATCAAAAATTATAGATACGTTGGAGATGTATCAGCATCCCCAAGCTTAATCCTGCTCGTCCTCGAGTAGGTAAATGATAAAAATAGAATTTTTGATGTGGAATGCTACTTGTCATAATTTCAATGTAATTCTTCTTAATTATGGCATGAATATTCAGATCCAAAAGATTCAAGACAAAAGTTCATATTGACATAAAAATAATAATACTTCAAGCATACTAACTAAGCAATTATGTCTTCTCAAAATAACATGGCCAAAGAAAGTTCATCCCTACAGAATCATATAGTTTGGTCATGCTCCATTTTCGTCACACAAGAATGCTCTCATCATGCACAACCCCGATGACAAGCCAAGCAATTGTTTCATACTTTAGTAATCTCAAACTCATAAACTTTCATGCAATATATGAGCGCGAGCCATGGATATAGCACTATGGGTGGAATAGAATATGATGAGGGGGTTATGTGGAGAAGACAAAAAGGAGATAGTCTCACATCAACGAGGCTAATCAATGGGCTATGGAGATGCCCATCGATTGATGTTAATGCAAGGAGTAGGGATTGCCATGCAACGGATGCACTAGAGCTATAAATGTATGAAAGCTCAACAAAAGAAACTAAGTGGGTGTGCATCCAACTTGCTTGCTCACGAAGACCTAGGGCACTTGAGGAGGCCCATTGTTGGAATATACAAGCCAAGTTCTATAATGAAAAATTCCCACTAGTATATGAAAGTGACAAAACAAGAGACTCTCTATCATGAGGATTATGGTGCTACTTTGAAGCACAAGTGTGGCAAAGGATAATAGCATTGTCCCTTCTCTATTTTTCTCTCTTTTTCATTTTTCATTTTTTTGGGCCTTCTCTCTCTCTTTTTTATGGTCTTTCTCTTTTCTTGGGCCTTCTCTTTTTTATGGCCTTTTTTTATTCCTCACTTGGGACAATGCTCTAGAAAATGATGATCATCACACTTCTATTTATTTACAACTCAATGATTACAACTCGATACTAGAACAAAGTATGACTCTATATGAATGCCTCCGGCGGTGTACCGGGATATGCAATGAACCAAGAGTGACATTTATGAAATAATTATGAACGGTGGCTTTGCCACAAATACTATGTCAACTACATGATCATGCTAAGCAATATGACAATGATGAATGTGTCATGATAAACGGAATGGTGGAAAGTTGCATGGCAATATATCTCAGAATAGCTATGGAAATGCCATAATAGGTAGGTATGGTGGTAGTTTTGAGGAAGACATAAGGAGGTTTATGTGTGAAAGAGCGTATCATATCACGGGGTTTGGATGCACCAGCGAAGTTTGCACCAACTCTCAATGTGAGAAAGGGCAATGCACGGTACCGAAGAGGCTAGCAAGGATGGAAGGGCGAGAGTGCGTATAATCCATGGAGTCAACATTAGTCATAAAGAACTCACATACTTATTGCAAAAATCTACAAGTCATCAAAAACCTCGGCACTACGCGCATGCTCCTAGGGGGATAGATTGGTAGGAAAAGACCATCGCTCGTCCCCGACCGCCACTCATAAGGAGGACAATCAAATAACACCTCATGTTTCAAATTTGTTACATAACGTTTACCATACGTGCATGCTACGGGACTTGCAAACTTCAACACAAGCATTTCTCAATTTCACAACTACTCAACTAGCACGACTTTGATATTATTACCTCCATATCTCAAAACAATCATCAAGCATCAAACTTCTCTTTGTATTCAAAACACTCTTAAGAAAATTTTACTAACTTTGAATACCTAGCATATTAGGATTTTAAGCAAATTACCATGCTATTAAGAATCTCAAAATAATCTAAGTGAAGCATGAGAGATCAATAGTTTCTATAAAACAGAACCACCACCGTGGTCTAAAAAGATATAAGTGAAGCACTACAGCAACAACAAACTACTCCGAAAGATATCAGTGAAGATCAATGAGTAGTTGAATAATTATGAAACTATGTGAAGACTCTCTAACATTTAAGGATTTCAGATCTTGATACTTTATCAAACAGCAAGCAAAACAAAATAAAATGATATCTAAGAACAGCAAACATCATGTGAAGAAGCAAAAACTTAGGATCAACCGATACTAACCGATAGTTGTTGAAGAAGAAAGGTGTGATGCCAACCGGGGCATCCCCAAGCTTAGACGCTTGAGAATTCTTCAAATATTATCTTGGGGTGCCTTGGGCATCCCCAAGCTTGAGCTTTTGTGTCTCCTTAATTCCTCTCATATCATGGTCTCCCTAAATCTCAAAAGCTTCATCCACACAAAACTCAACAAGGACTCGTGAGATAAGTTAGTATAAACCATTGCAAAAACCTTATCATACTATACTATAGCAAATCACTAAAATTATTATTCAACATTTCATACTAAATGCCTGTGCATATTTAATAGTCCTATCCTCAAATAGAATCATTAAATAAGCAAACATATGCAAACAATGCAAACATAACAGCAATCTGCCTAAACAGGATAGTTTGTAAAGAGTGCAGCAAGATCCATACTTCCCTAACTCCAAAAATTATGAAAGAAAATTTCCACTGTAGAAAATTTATCATAGCTTAATATTCAAAAGGTTTCAACATTTTATAACATTCTGACTTTTCTAGGGAATTATTGCAACAGCGGTAAACTTCCTGTTTTCAAACAGCAACATGAAGACTTGTAACATAGGCATAGTAAAGACTATTAATGCCACTTTTATTGAAATAAAAGATGCAAAACATTGTTCTAAATAACAGAAAGCAAATCGTAACAAAATAAAATTGACGCTCCAAGCAAAACACATATCATGTGGTGAATAAAAATATAGCTCCAAGTAAAGTTACCGATGAACGAAGACGAAAGAGGGGATGCCTTCCGGGGCATCCCCAAGCTTAGGCTCTTGGTTGTCCTTGAATATTACCTTGGGGTGCCTTGGAAATCCCCAAGCTTAGGCTCTTGCCACTCCTTATTCCATAGTCCATTGAATCTTTACCCAAAACTTGAAAACTTCACAACACAAAACTTAACAGAAAACTCGTGAGCTCCGTTAGCGAAAGAAAACAAAACACCACTTCAAGGTACTGTAATGAACTCATTATTTATTTATATTGGTTTTCAAACTACTGTATTCCAACTTCTATATGGTTTATAAACTATTTTACTAGACATAGATTCATCAAAATAAGTAAACAACACATGAAAAACAGAATCTGTCAAAAACAGAACAGTCTGTAGTAATTTGGATCAAACGTATACTTATTGAACTCATAAAGTTCTCAAATAAATTTCTGGACCTGATTAATTTATCTATTAATCATCTGCAAAAATAATTAACTAAATAGAACTCTCCAATAAAAAATGGCAGCAGTTCTTGTGAGCGCTAAAGTTTCTGTTTTTTATAGCATGATCAACAAGACTTTCCCCAAGTCTTCCCAAAGGTTCTACCTGGCACAAACACTAATTAAAAGCATAAAACCACATCTAAACAGAGGCTAGATGAATTATTTATTACTAAACAGGAACAAAAAGCAAGGAACAAAAATAAAGTTGGGTTGCCTCCCAACAAGCGCTATCGTTTAACGCCCCTAGCTAGGCATGGTGATTTCACTGATGCTCACATAAAGAGAGCATCATGAAGAATATGACTATCACATTTAAGCCTAACCCACTTCCTATGCATAGGGATTTGGTGAACAAACAACTTGTGGGAACAAGAATCAACTTGCATAGGAAGGTAAAACAAGCATAACTTCAAAACTTTAAGCACATAGAGAGGAAACTTGATATTATTGCAATTCCTACCAGCATATATTCCTCCCTCATAATAATTTTCAGTAGTATCATGAATGAATTCAACTATATAACCAGCACCTAAAGCATTCTTTTCATGATCTACAAGCATAGAAAATTTACTACTCTCCACACAAGCAAAATTCTTCTTATGAATAATAGTGGGAGCAAACTCAACAAAATAACTATCATGTGATTGAAAATTAAGATCAATATGACAAGTTTCATGGTTATTATTATTCTTTAAAGCATACGTGTCATCACAATAATCATCATAGATAGGAGGCATTCTTTCATCATAATAAATTTCCTCATCAAAACTTGGGGGACAAAAAATATCATCTTCATCAAACATAGCTTCCCCAAGCTTGTGGCTTTGCATATCATTAGCATCATGGATATTCAAGGAATTCATACTAACAACATTTCAATCATGCTCATCATTCAAATATTTAATGCCAAACATTCTAATGCATTCTTCTTCTAGCACTTGAGCACAATTATCGGAATCCTTATTTTCATGATAGATATTAAATAGTTGAAGCATATGAGGTAACCTTAATTCCATTTTTTTGTAGTTTTCTATTATACACTAAACTAGTGATAAAACAAGAAACTACAAGACTCTATTGCAAGATCTAAAGATATACCTTCAAGCGCTAACCTCCCTGGCAACGGCGCCAGAAAAGAGCTTGATGTCTACTACACAACCTTCTTCTTGTAGACGTTGTTGGGCCTCCAAGTGCAGAGGTTTGTAGGACAGTAGCAAACTTCCCTCAAGTGGATGACCTAAGGTTTATCAATCCATAGGAGGCGTAGGATGAAGATGGTCTCTCTCAAGAAACCCTGCAACCAAATAACAAAGAGTCTCTTGTGTCCCCAACACACCCAATACAATGATGAATTGTATAGGTGCACTAGTTCGGTGAAGAGATGGTGATACAAGTGGTATATGGATAGATAATAGTTTTTGTAATCTGAAAATATAAAAACAGCAAGGTAGCAAGTGATAAAAGTGAACATAAATGGTATTGCAATGTGTTGAAACAAGGCCTAGGGTTCATACTTTCGCTAGTGCAAGTTCCCTCAACAATACTAACATAAATGGATCACATAACCATCCCTCAACATGCAACAAAGAGTCACTCCAAAGTCACTAATAGCGGAGAACGAACGAAGAGATTATGGTAGGGTACGAAACCACCTTAAAGTTATTCTTTCCAATCAATCCGTTGGGCTATTCCTATAAGTGTCACAAGCAGCCCTAGAGTTCATACTAGAATAACACCTTAAGACACAAATCAACCAAAACCCTAATGTCACCTAGATACTCCAGTGTCACCTCAAGTATCCGTGGGTATGATTATACGATATGCATCACAAAATCTCAGATTCATCTATTCAACCAACACATAGAACCTCAAAGAGTACCCCAAAGTTTCTACCAGAGAATCACGACGAAAACGTGTGCCAACCCCTATGCATAGGTTCATGGGCGGAACCCGCAAGTTGATCACCAAAACATACATCAAGTGAATCACATGGTATCCCATTGTCACCACAGATACGCACGGCAAGAGATACATCAAGTGTTCTCAAATCTTTAAAGACAAAATCCGATAAGATAACTTAAAAGGGGAAACTCAATTCATTACAAGAGAGTGGAGGGGGAGGGGAAACATGAGATCCAACTATAATAGAAAAGCTCGCGATACATCAAGATCGTATCACCTCAAGAACAGGAGAGAGAGAGAGAGAGAGATCAAACACATAGCTACTGATACATACCCTCAGCCCCGAGGGAGAACTACTCCCTCCTCGTCATGGAGAGCATCGGGATGATTAAGATGTCCACCGGAGAAGGATTCCCCCTCCGGCAGGGTGCCGAAACGGGTCTAGATTGGCTTTCGGTGGCTACGGAGGCTTCTGGCGGCGGAACTCCCGATCTATTATGCTTCCCAGTAGTTTTAGGGTATATGGAGATATATAGGCGGAAGAAGTACGTCAGGGGGGCCACGAGGGGCCCACTAGGGTGGAGGGCATGCCCAGAGGGGGTGGGCGCGCCCCCCTACCTCATGGCCTCCTTGAAGCTTCCTTGACGTAGACTCCAAGTCCCCCGGGATGCTTTCCTTCCAAAAATGAGTTCCGTGAAGTTTTAGGTCAATTGGACTCCGTTTGATTTTCCTTTTCTTCGAAACCCTAAAACAAGGTAAAAACAGAAACTGGCACTAGGCTCTGGGTTAATAGGTTAGTCCCAAAAATGATATAAAAGCGTATAATAAACCCCATAAACATCCAAAACAGTAGATAATATAGCATGGAGCAATCAAAAATTATAGATACGTTGGAGACGTATCACACATCACTATAAGCCTTGCAAGCAATGTGACTAATGAGTTAGTTACGGGATGATGCATTACGGAATGAGTAAATAGACTTACCAGTAATGAGATAGAACTAGGTATGATGATACTGACGATCGAATCTCAGGCAAGTAACATACCGATGACAAAGGGAATAACGTATGTTGTTATGCGGTTTGACCGATAAAGATCTTCGTAGAATATGTAGGAGCCAATATGAGCATCCAGGTTCCGCTATTGGTTATTGACCAGAGATGTGTCTCGGTCATGTCTACGTTCGAACACGTAGGGTCCGCACGCTTAACGTTCGATGACGATTTGTACTGTGAGTTATGTGATTTGATGACCGAAGTTTGTCAGAGTCCCGGATGAGATCGCGGACAAGACGAGGTGTCTCGAAATGGTCGAGAGGTAAAGATTGATATATTGGACGAAGGTATTCGGACACTGAAAAGGTTTCGATACGTTTCGGATATTTATCGGGGAGGGGTTACCGGAACCCCCAAGGGAAGTTATGGGCCCTAATGGGCCTTAAGGGAGTAGGAGAGGGAAGGCCAGAAGGTGGCACGCGCTCCCCCCAAGGGCAGTATGAATTGGACTAGGGGGTCGGGGCGCGGCCCCCCTTCCTTTCCCTATCCCTCTCCTTCCCTCCTTACCCTTCTCAGAATAGGAAACTTGGGCGAATCCTACTAGGAACGGAGTCCTAGTAGGACTCCCCCCATGGCACGCCCCCCTTGGCCGGCCACCTCCTCCTCCTCCCCCTTTATATACGGAGGCGAGGGGGCACCCCAAAGGCACAACAGACAATCTCTTAGCCGTGTGTGGTGCCCCCCTCCACAGTTTAACACCTCGGTCATATCATCATAGTGCTTAGGCGAAGCCCTGCGCCGGTAACTTCATCATCACCGTCACCACGCCGTCGTGCTGGCGGATCTCTCCCTCGTCCTCAACTGGATCAATAGCTCGAGGGATGTCATCGTGCTAAACGTGTGCTGAACACGGAGGTGCCGTACGTTCGGTACTTGGATCGGTTGGATCGTGAAGACGTTCGACTACATCAACCGTGTTACTGGACGCTTCCGCTTTCGGTCTACGAGGGTACGCGGACACACTCTCCCGTCTTGTTGCTATGCATCTCCTAGATAGATCTTGCGTGATCATAGGAATTTTTTTGAAATACTGCGTTCCCCAACAGAAACAAACTCGTAGGGAGTGGATCAGTGATGGATAATTATGTCGGATGGCATTCATCATGCAACAGTTAAACCTAGGGTCACACAGAACTAGCTCCAATTCATCAATATAATGTAGGCATGCATTCCGTATATAGTCATACGTGCTTATGGAAAAGAACTTGCATGACATATTTTGTCCTACCCTTCCGTGGCAGCGGGGTCCTAATGGAAACTAAGGGATATTAAGGCCTCCTTTTAGTAGAGAATCGGAACAAAGCATTAGCACTTAGTTAATACATGAACTCCTCAAACTACGGTAATCACCGGAAAGAATCCCAATTATTGTCACCTTGGGGTATGCGGATCATAACTCATAATAGGTGTCTACAACTTGCAAGATCAGATCAAGAACACAAATATATTCATGAAAACATAATAGGTTCAGATCTGAAATCATGGCACTCGGGCCCTAGTGACAAGGATTAAGCATAGCAAAGTCATAGCAACATCAATCTCAGAACATAGTGGATACTAGGGATCAAACCCTAACAAAACTAACTCGATTACATGATAAATCTCATCCAATCCATCACCATCCAGCAAGCCTACGATGGAATTACACACGCACAGCGGTGAGCATCATGAAATTGGTGATGGAGAAAGGTTGGTGATGACGATGGCGATGATTTTCCCTCTCCGGAGCCCCGAACAGACTCCAGATCTGCCCTCCCGATGAAGAACAAGGGGTGACAGCGGCTCTATATCATAAAACGCGATGAATCCTTCTCTTTGATTTTTTTCTCTCCGAACGTGAATATATAGAGTTGGAGTTGAGGTCGGTGGAGGTCCAGGGGAGCCACAAGGCAGGGGGCATGCCCCCCACCCTTGTGGACAGCTGGCGGGTCCCCTCTGGTTGATTCTTTCGCCAATATTTTTTTATTCGAAAAATGTTCTCCGTGAATTTCCAGGTCATTCTGAGAACTTTTATTTCTGCACAGAAATAACACCAAGGCAATTCTGCTGAAAACAACGTCAGTCCGGGTTAGTTCCATTCAAATCATGCAAATTAGAGTCCAAAACAAGGACAAAAGAGTTTGGAAAAGTAGATACGAGGAGGCGTATCAAAGCACACAACGCAACGAAAACAAAATCTATCAAAAACAGAACAGTCCGTAGTAATCTGAAAATTGACCATACTTCTGTCACTCCAAAAATTCTGAAAAATTAGGACAACATGGGCAATTTTTATATTAATTATGTGTAAAAAATTCAGAATTTTAAACGTTCCAGCAGAACACATCACTTCTGCTACTGGACGCAAAAGTTTCTGTTAATGCATAGAATCAAAGCAACTATCACCCAAATCACCTCAAAGGCTTTGCTTGGCACAAACACTAATTGAAACACTAAAACACAATCATAACAGTAGCATAATTGTGTACACACAAGAAAATAGAAAAATGATAACACAATCATAACAGTAGCATAATTATGTACACACAAGACCTCCACTTGTGGATAAGGATTCCCATCATAGAATCATCAAGCCCTCCTTGTTCTAGGACTTGGAGAAGAACTATATTGTTCCATCTCATTGTTTGGATGACTTGGGTCATGGATCAATCTACGTGTGCCTTTATTTGCATCTATGTGTGTTGATTTTCATGTTTATCCTCATGTTCTTCATTTTCTTCCTCGAATCCCCTCCAATTAATGAAGAACGGGCCACCCTAGAGGCTTGCCCTACATCATCTTGGAAAAGAGCAAGGTTGCCACGAATTTGGACCCCTAGCTGCCCACTTTTCTAGCCTTTTGTTCGAATTTTTCTTCCCAATTCAAAAAAATTCCCATAAATAGGCCCAAAAAAATTCTTGCAATTTGATGTTCTAGTGAGTTGTTGTTGATTCCTTTCGGTGGGTGTAGTGCTTAGCAAGTGGATCTACCTCCATTGGCATTCCCTAGCCCCAAATTTTCCTTTACCCCCTTCAATTTTCCCTTGAATCACGTTTTCCCGACCCCATTCTCAGATATGAAATTTGGGGTTCGTCTCAGACGTATTTCCGCGAACCCCGAAACTTCCATGCACTCCCGGAACTTCCAGACCCAGGAATTTCTCGGCTAAACAGAGAGTTGACACTAAAATTTCCTGGTCAAACCCAGACATCATCCGCGACCCCCAAAACTTCCGCCCCTACCCCCAGAACTTCCACGCAAACAAAGAGTGTGAATGAAATTTCAGCATTGCCCTTCTTCACCGTTTAGGCCCTAACTTTTCGCTCCAGACTCTGATTTGAACGCTCTTTGGCTTGGTTTGAAGCTATTGACGTGCCCGAGACCCTCATCTAGGTTTCCACATCTTTTGGCCGAAAACATTTTGAGGTTCTCCATCGACATCGCAACCCCTCCAGCCGCCATCACATTCGTGCCACCGAATCACCAACGCCACTTCATCAAAAGTGACCATTGGGTCAAATCTTCATTAACTTTTATTACGCCATTGACTACATCAACACACGAACTTCCACAACCATCGACGGCCGCTCCATCCTTTGAGACCACCTTCAACCGGAAGCAAGGTCGATTACCCCCGATTTCGTGAAAGGTTAAGTGTGAGGAAGGTATCCATACCGTCACAAAGTTTTCCTTCCTTTCCATTATGACAGCCCCACCATATTTCCGATCACTATTATACCTATTGAGACTAAATCTTCGAGTATTCCGGGCTTCACGAAAACTTGAGCACCATAGATATGATAACATATTGTTGCATCATTTGATATATCATACGACAGCTTACTCATGTGCATATCTTGTGATACTTATCTTGTATATTTGGTTGAGGCTCAATAAGAATATTGGAAAGGGAGAGAAAAAGCAAAAAAAAAACTTTTAAGCAAGAAAGAATGGTCAATCTTATAAGCAAAGAGTTGAGCATGAAAAGATATACTTGTGCATGAGGATACATGGTATAGGAAAACATTTTGCTTGCATATGTAGGTTGCTGCCAAGTGGTGAATCATGCCCAAATGTGCAATCAAGCTAGCGTCTCTCCTTGTGTTTGTGCAACACAAGTTAGTATTCATTAGGCAATTTTATATTGCTCATCTCTGTTGTTGCACAAGCCCCACTATCCCACCACGTGTGTTTCTTTAATGCCCTCCTCTATATTTGTGATCACTTGCTTTGCATTTTGAGTCCTTTGGATTGATCTCAACATTTACAATATCTTGGATTTCAATGTTCTTGATATTTTGTGCCACTAATCCCACCAAGCTCCATATATAGCCTTGTTGTGAGTTTGTAGGTGTGCATTGGGCCTTCCCTTAGGGCCACATGCTGCACGCACACAGTTGGAAGCAGTTGCGTGCGAGGGTGGACATTCAACTGGCTACCATCGGATGTAGCTACGTGTAAAGTGTGGACATCCGACTAGATGCCAGCAAGGGAAGTTGCCTATCAAGAGGGAGGACATGCAAATTGAGAAAAAATGCACCACCACCCCCTCGCACATAAGTTACAGTTGTGTTGTGCCAGTTGTAGTTGTGTGTCAAGGGGGCGGACATGCAACTGGCGACCACCAAGGGCAGTTGCGTGTCGAGGACGAATATGTAACTCAAAGCCATTGAGGGCAACTGCATGTCGAGAGGTGGACATGCAACTAGAAACATTTCCTCCTGAAGATCGTCTTGCATATTGTTCTCATGCAACAGTACAAAGAAGACAAAAAATCAAAAATAAATTAAAATGCCATCATCCAGCCACCCCTAGCATCAAACGCTGCTGGCACACACACACACATTATATGTTAGTCTTATTTAGAATTTTATAAATAATACTCCGATTGTTCACATTGTGGGCTATAAGACATTAACAACTGGCTCTCGAGTATTCCTATCATCAAATTTTTCTATTTCCATCATAACGGGAGTATAAGTAAAAGGAAATAAATTATGGCAGATTACCTACCTCACCCGAGATGAAGGAATTCCCTACTTAAGAAACAACAGATAGATAAACTAATTTGGTATACTCAAATAAATATAAGATGTTTTGGATATTTTGAATAGAACATATGGACTAAAATGAGTGAACAAATACATTTAAGAACATCTTATATTTGTGAATGGAGGGGGTACATAGTAAATATGTAAGTATACAATGCATAAAAAATTAGAGTTGCAAAAAAAAGATACAAGAAAAACATGTAGGAGTATCATAGATTAGTTGTATTTTGATAAATTATCATAAAATAAAATACAAGATGACATTCTAATATGGTTAGTTGCACAAAAAGGTTAGTGCAGTTTCAATATATCAAATATTATGCGTCTAAAAAATAAAAAGAACAAAGAAAATGCCACCTAAAAACAATATCAGAGATGCCCTACGAACTACCAACCGCTATATTTTTTTCCTGCTTTTCCTCCTTATATTAATTCATAGGGGAAAACCTTAGTTTTTGAGTAAACATTTAAATATAATTTTAGAGGAGAATAAACATTTTTTTTTAGCAAAAGGAGAGTAAACATTTACATTAGAGAATCCAAACAGTTACGCGGATAAACTATGAGAAAAACGAAAATGAAAAATAAAATAAAAATAACACAGCAAGCCACAACCTATAGCCCACATAAAAAAGGCCAGGATGGATGGACAATGACCCCAAGCGATAGCCCACCATCTGCTACGATAGAAACAGCCCTAGACAAGCTAGTCACGATTCTCGAAAAAAAAACATACTAGTCATAAGCATACCATTCGACCCCTAAAGAAACACGCATTACCCCTCAAAGAAAAGAAGAAACTAACACATGGAAACCTCGATGACCCACAGGTTAATGAAATTCGATGGCTAAGTCTCGCTCGATTGAGATTTAGCAAACCGTAATATTGTAGGCCCCACACAAAAATATGGGACGGAAACACACCGAAAGTTTTCAAAGGATGTCAGCACAACGGTTTATATATACGATCCAAAGCCACCATGGATAGGTACGCAAGCAAAGCCCTGACTGAGCTAGCATCTGGCACGCACCCTGCTGCCAAAACAACACGCACGCACGCAACACACTGCAAATTTGCAATGTGCCATTGCTCCCAGCAGCAAGCACGATGCGTCCACGAGGCTCTGCTCCAGCCACCCGTGCTGCATGACCGGCCAAAGAAAGCGCGAGGCGGCGGTGGCGGCGGCGCGAGTGCCGAGGTGGCCTCCATCGTGCGGCTCGCCGTGCCGATGGTCGGCGCGGGGCTGCTCATGTACGCGCGCTCCCTAGTGTCCATGATCTTTCTTGGCCGGCTCGGCCGCCTGCCACTCGCTGGCGGCTCCCTCGCGCTCGGCTTCGCCAACATCACCGGCTACTCGGTGCTCTCCGGGCTGGCTGCCGGTATGGACCCGGTGTGCGGCCAGGCGTTCGGTGCCGGCCGCACGTCTGTCCTCGCCGCGGCGCTCCGCCGCACCGTCTCGCTGCTCCTGGTCGCGTCCATCCCCGTCAGCCTGCTCTGGGTCGCCATGCACCGCATCCTCGTCGCTACAGGGCAGGACCCCGACATTGCGGCCGCTGCTTACGACTTCATCATGTGCTCGCTGCCAGACCTCCTCGTGCAGTCCTTCCTCCACCCGATCCGCGTGTACCTCCGCGCGCAGGCCATCACGCTCCCAATCACGTACGCAGCCGCCGCCGCGCTCCTGCTCCACGTTCCCATCAACTGCATCCTCGTGCAGGGTCTCCACCTCGGTATCCGCGGCGTCGCCCTCGGAGCCGTCTGCACCAACCTGAACTTCTTGCTGTTCCTCGTGACCTACGTGTACTTCTCCGGACTAACGCATGGCAATGGCGGCAGCGATGGCAAAGATGGCGCATGTTTGTCACCGATGGAGGAACCTGCTCTGGAATGGGGCCGCTTGGTGAGGCTCTCCATTCACAGCTGCATGTCGGTATGCCTGGAGTGGTGGTGGTACGAGATCATGGTCATGCTTTGCGGCGTGCTCGCCGACCCGAAAGCGGCGGTGGCAGCTATGGGAATACTCATACAGACCACGTCACTGGTGTATATCTTCCCTCATTCCCTCAGCTGCGCCGTGTCCACGCGCGTCGGGCATGAGCTCGGCGCGGGTCGGCCGGAGCGTGCGCGCCTTGCGGCACGTGTCGGCCTCGCCTGTGGCGCCGCGCTGGGCCTCGTGGCGTGCGCATTCGCGGCGTCCGTGAGGGGCGTATGGGCGCGGATGTTCACCGCAGATGCGGCCATCCTGCGGCTGACGTCCGTGGCGCTGCCCATTCTCGGCGCCGCCGAGCTGGGCAACTGCCCGCAGACAGCGGGTTGCGGGGTGCTCCGCGGCAGCGCGCGGCCGGGAAAGGCCGCGAGGATCAACGCCTCAGCCTTCTATGGCGTCGGCATGCCGGCCGCTCTGGCGCTGGCGTTCTGGCCGGCACGGCTCGACTTCCGGGGCATGTGGGCCGGCATGCTGGCGGCGCAGCTGGTGTGCGCGGCCCTGATGCTGCGAGCGGTGCAGCGCACGGACTGGGAAGATCAGGCCGTTCGCGCGCGCGAGCTGACCGGCGCGGAGGCCCATGGCGACGTCAAAAGCTGCCATGCAGACGCTGACAGAGTGATGGCGGGCAACGGCTTGCTCGTGGTGACTGTGCTAAGTTGAATATGCATAGAGTACTTTACATTTATACTCCTATATATTAGTATTTTTTTTCGTTTTCACCTTTAATTTTCAGTTGTCCATTGGCATTTTTAGGATTTGGAACAATAGGCAGCAGAATTATCTCGTTGAATTGAGGGAGCATAATGCACAATTGCCTGGGTTCCTTTGCTTTTATATTGGTCCCCGATAACGAACTGACGTTCGGCAGATCGAACGATTGGTTCGAGCGAACGAACGAGCGTTTAGATCACTACTTTAGTTATCTAAACACTCTTATATTAGTTTACAGAGGAAGTATATATATACAATACTCCACGTGCAGCAGTTCTTTTTTTAGGTAACCACGTGCAGCCAGATGGCCTGCAGTGAAGTCAAATAAAAAAAGATGGCCTGCAGTGGGCCAGCCAAATGCCTCCCATCGGACAAGCCCAAAAAATGTCATTACCCCGTGAAGAATGTAAAATAACAAATAATTGCAATGTTGTGTGCTCCTGCCTCTCCCGGCAAGTATATAGAAAAACAAAAAACCTTTAAAAATGGACTGGACCAAAAAAACTAAAAATAATCTAGGAAATCCACTTTTTTTAAAAGGGGGCTCCTCGGCCTCTGCATCAGAGTGATGCATACGGCCATCTTATTAACCAAATGACAAAAAGTGTCAACAAGGTTCCAAAGTCTCCAGTTGATAAAAGGAAAATGCAGCTCACACAGAGCTTAAAAAGGCTAGATACACAAACTAGCCAGGAAAAGATGCCACTACCGACTGGCTAAAAATAGATAGGTAAACTAATTGCCTATTCTATTACATGACCGTCATCCAAACCGGTTGAAGATATCCCGAGCTACCATCTCCCAACGGATAGATCCAGTAACCAAACGCTCCCTGGCCTCCATCGGAGTGAGTAGCGACCACGAACGGATCACTGCCATAGCTCGGAAAATAACCTGCAAAAAATGAATCCGTGATGTTCTGTTAAAAACCAAATCATTTCTGCAATTCCAGATAGTCCACAACAAAGCGCAAACTCCAACCCGAATATGTCTTGCTAAGTCAGGCTCAACCCCATTAAGCCATGTCCCAAATAATGCATTGACAGAAGTCGGTGGAGTAATATTAAAAGCAATATGGATCGTTCGCCAAAGGACTTTGGCGAACGGGCAATCAAAGAATAAATGCTTAATCGTCTCATCCCGATCACAGAAACTACACCTAGTAGGTCCTGTCCAATTACGCTTCATCAAGTTGTCCTTTGTTAAAATAACTTGTTTATGGACAAACCACATAAACACTTTAATTTTTAAAGGAACTTTGACAGCCCAAACATACTTGGAAGTTAGAATGGAGTTCGAATTAATAACATCAATATACATTGATTTAACTGTAAATACTCCAGACCTAGTCAACTTCCAGCGTAATCCATCGGGTTGGTGAGAAATTTGAACCTCCATCAGTCTCCTAACTAGATGGAGCCATTCTTCCCAACGATTGCCCGCTAGCGACCGTCTAAACTGAATATTAAGGGGGATAGATTGAAATACCGTTGCCACAAATACCTCACGTCGTTGAGCAATTCGATATAAAGACGAATATTGAATGGCTAAAGGTGAGTCGCCAAGCCAAGTATCCTCCCAGAAACGTGTACTTGCACCGTTTCCAATAACAAATCTCGTCCTATTGAACATTGATTGTTTGACTTTCATTAGTCCTTTCCAGAAAGGCGAATCAGTCGGTCTGACTGCGACCTGGGAAAATGTTTTAGTCTGGAGGTACTTGCTGCGGAGGATCTGCGCCCACATGGTCTTTCGGTCCCGGAAGAAAGCTTCCACAACCACTTACTAAGAAGGCATCTGTTCTTAACTTCAAGATTTTCAATACCAAGACCCCCTTGGTCTTTCGGTCGACAGATGATGTCTCATTTAGCAAGCCAGTATTTTCTTTTAAGATCATCACCCTGCCAAAAGAAACGCGACCGATAGAAGTCCAGTCTTTTCCTAACACCAACTGGGACCTCAAAAAACGATAAGAGGAACATAGGCATACTTGTGAGCACCGAATTAATCAATATCAAGCGGCCTTCGTATGACATGAGCTTACCCTTCCAGCAGCTAAGTTTTTTCTCAAATCGATCCTCGATGCACTTCCATTCTTTGTTTGTCAGCCTACGATGGTGTATCGGAATACCAAGGTATGAGAAAGGTAAACTCCCCAACTCGCACCCAAACAATTGCCTATAAGACTCCTGGTCGTCTTTGGCTCTACCAAAGCAGAACAACTCGCTCTTATGAAAGTTAATCTTTAATCCGGTCAATTGTTCAAAAAGGCATAACACCAGCTTCATATTTCTCGCCTCGGCCAAATCATGCTCCATAAAAATGATTGTATCATCTGCGTATTGAAGGATGGAAACACCTCCATCAATGAGATGAGGTACCAAACCACCCACTTGACCATTCTCCTTAGCCCTCCCTATCAAAATTGCTAACATATCCACCACAATGTTAAACAAGATAGGGGACATCGAATCTCCTTATCTGAGGCCTTTATGTGTCTGGAAGTAATGACCTATATCGGCATTCACTTTAATTCCCACACTCCCTTTTTGTGTAAAGGATTCGACCTGTCGGCGCCAGGCTTCATCAAAACCCTTCATACGCAATGCCCGTTGGAGGAATGGCCATTTGACCTTATCGTACGCTTTTTCGAAATCCACCTTAAAATTTACTCCATCTAATTTTTTGGAATGGATTTCATGGAGCGTTTCATGAAGAACAACCACCCCTTCAAGGATGTTCCTGTCCGGCATGAAAGCAGTTTGGGATTGTTGCACCACAGAATGCGCAATCTGTGTGAGCCTATTGGTCCCGACCTCGGTGAAGATTTTGAAACTAACATTGAGGAGGCAGATTGGTCTGAACTGCTCAATTCTCACAGCATCCGTTTTCTTAGGGAGCAATGTGATAGTTCCAAAATTCATGTGAAATAATTGAAGTTGTCCACAGAATAGATCATGAAACATAGGTAGTAAATCCCCCTTAATAATGTGCCAGCACTTTTTATAGAACTCGGCCGGGAACCCATCCGGTCCGGGAGCCTTATTGTTTTTCATTTGTGCAATAGCATCAACCACCTCCTTCTCTGAGAACGGGGCAACCAGGATATCATTATCAGCAGCAGACAATTTAGGCACATCCTCAGTCCTGGACTCATCGAGGGACACACAATTATCCTCCAGAGGTCCAAATAACTGTCTATAATACTCGGTAATATAGGTTTTGAGATTATCTTGACCTAAAATCGTACCCTCATCCTGTTCAAGCTGAAAGATCCGCTTCTTTCTGTGCTTACCATTAGCAATGAGGTGAAAGAATTGAGTATTCGCGTCCCCTTGGACCACTTTGCGGACCTTAGCTCGCGAAGCCCACTTCAATTCTTCTTGTGAAGAAGTTCTTTCAGCCTCTTCTCCGCCTCATTTTTGACCTGGAGCTCAGGAGGCAGCAAAATCGCGGATTCCGCTTTTATGCCCAGGGCCTGTACAAGAGAAAGGAGCCTATCCTTCTCGATCTTATACACCCCACTGAGGTGCTTAGCCCAACCCCGTAAGAAACTTCTCAAATGCGTAATCTTATTCTGCCAACGCTCGACCGCCGTTCTTCCTCCTACCCCCTTAGCCCATTCCCTGGCTATGAGGTCGAAGAACCCCTCGCGTTCGAACCAGGCCATCTCAAATGAAAAGGTGTTTTTGTTTCCTAAATGGTTCGGCTCCCCTGAGTCGACGAACAATGGTGTGTGATCGGAAATTCCCCGCGTGAGAGCTTGCACCGTAATAAGAGGGAACTTCTGTTCCCACTCCACGCTTGCGAGAACTCGATCAAGCTTTTCATATGTCGGGTTTGGCAGAGCATTAGCCCAGGTAAACTTTCTACCAGAAAGCTCTATCTCCCTTAGATCCAAGCTTTCAATAATGGTATTGAACATAAACGACCACCTGCCGTCGAAATTATCATTATTTTTCTCCTCTCTCCTCCTAATGATATTGAAATCACCCCCGACCAACATCGGAAGCTGCTCGGATCCACAGATCCGAACCAGGTCCGCCAGAAACTCTGGTTTAAGTTCGGGCTGTGAGGCACCATAAACCGCCACCAAAGCCCAGTTGAACCCATCAACTTTAGACCTAACTCGAAACTTTACCGCGAAGTCGCCCATTACTACACTCCGGACTTCAAGGGAGTCGCATCTCACACCCAGTAAGATACCTCCCGATCTTCCTCGCGGACGGAGGAAATGCCAATCGAAATCAATACCACCCACAAGAGAGGATAGAAACTGCAGCGCAAAATTATCTCGACTGGTTTCCGATAGAGCAATAAAATCTAACCAATGTTCCAGAGAAGCCTCCGCAAGAAACCTTCTTTTAGCCAAGTCTTTCAGACCTTTGCTATTCCAAAAGATTCCTTTCATAGTTCATCATGGAATTTTTTTAGTAGTCCGTATCCTAGCACTCCTATGAACTGCAGAATCGGGATAAATCTTCCGTTTCCACTTATGCTTTGGCTTAGTGGGCTCTGTCGCCCGGTCCTCATAACCGGGCTGAACGGAACTAACAGCTGGAACATCTAAAGGCACATCATCGTCCTCAGACTCCTGATTAGAAGGTGCTAGATCCGCACACAGATTATCTAGCACTCTAACCCCTAACGCATCAATCTCCTCATCATTCATGGGTTTAACCGCTGCAAGGTTATGAATAGTCTCTAAGGCACACTCCGCCTCCAAATCTAACATATCATTCACCGAATTAGAGATCTCATTATCAGTAGCACCTAGTGAAACTCCTAATTGTTTTGTATTATTAATAATGTCCTCATGAGAAAAATGCAATAAAGACTTAGATATGTTGACGGACATACCAGAAGATATCGCAGCATCGTGAAGCTTAGCGGCCCTCATAGCGCACCGCTGCTGCATATCATCCACCTCCGGAAGGTCCTGAACGCGAGCACTCATCCGTCTCCCCGTCGAGACCGGGTCCGGGATCCCGCCAAAGGCAACAACCTCCTCTCTAGCGAACAGAGGAGGCGGTTGCGGGCTCCCAGGGCCGTCGGACAAGTTCCCCGCGGGTAGGACAAGAGACGGGACAACTGGGGCCACCTGTTGGAAATATGCCCTAGAGGCAATAATAAATTGGTTATTATTATATTTCCTTGTTCATGATAATCATTTATTATCGATGCTAGAATTGTATTGATAGGAAACTCAGATACATGTGTGGATACATAGACAACACCATGTCCCTAGTAAGCCTCTAGTTGACTAGCTCGTTGATCAATAGATGGTTACGGTTTCCTAACCATGGACATTGGATGTCGTTGATAACGGGATCACATCATTAGGAGAATGATGTGATGGACAAGACCCAATCCTAAGCCTAGCACAAAGATTGTGTAGTTCGTATGCTAAAGCTTTTCTAATGTCAAGTATCATTTCCTTAGACCATGAGTTTGTGCAAGATACCGTAGGAGTGCTTTGGGTGTGCCAAACGTGACAACGTAACTGGGTGGCTATAAAGGTTCACTACAGGTATCTCCGAAAGTGTCTGTTGGGTTGGCACGAATCGAGATTGGGATTTGTCACTCCGTGTAAACGGAGAGGTATCTCTGGGCCCACTCGGTAGGATATCATCATAATGTGCACAATGTGACCAAGGAGTTGATCACGAGATGATGTGTTACGGAACGAGTAAAGAGACTTGCCGGTAACGAGATTGAACAAGGTATCGGGATACCGACGATCGAATCTCGGGCAAGTACAATACCGCTGGACAAAGGGAATTGAATACGGGATTGATTGAATCCTCGACATCGTGGTTCATCTGATGAGATCATCGTGGAACATGTGGGAGACAACATGGGTATCCAGATCCCGATGTTGGTTATTGGCCGGAGAGTTGTCTCGGTCATGTCTGCATGGTTCCCGAACCCGTAGGGTCTACACACTTAAGGTTCGATGACGCTAGGGTTATTAGGAAGACTTGTATGTGATTACTGAATGTTATTCGGAGTCCCGGATGAGATCCCGAATGTCACGAGGAGTTCCGGAATGGTCCGGAGGTAAAGATTTATATGTGGAAAGTTGTTGTTCGGGTTCCGGGAAAAGTTTTGTTTTTTCTGGTATTGTACCGGGAAGCTTCCGGAAGGTTCCCGAGGATTCCGGAGGGGTCCGGAGGTCCGGAAAATGTTCCACCACGTCCAATATAGCAGCATGGGCTGCAGGGGGGCGCCCTAACCTTAATGGGCCAAGGGCACCAGCCCCCCCAAGGCCCATGCGCATGGGAGAGTGGAAACTCTAAGGGGGAGGGCCTCCACTTGACTTGGGAGGCACTCCTCCCCCCCTTGGCCGCCGCCCCCAACCCTAGATGGGATCTAAAGGGGGTCGGCCCCCTCTCTCCCCACCTATAAATAGTGGAGGGGTGGGAGGGCAGCCACACCCTTGAACCTGGCACAACCCCTCCCCTCCAATACCTGTCCTCCTCCGCGTGAGCTTGGCGAAGCCCTGCCGGAGAATTGCCACTCCATCACCACCACGCCGTTGTGCTGCTGTTGGACTCTCTTCCTCAACCTCTCCCTCCTCCTTGCTGGATCAAGCCGTAGGAGACGTCTCCGTTCCGTACGTGTGTTGAACGCGGAGGTGCCGTCCGTTCGGCGCTAGGATCATCGGTGATTTGGATCACGACGAGTACGACTCCATCAACCCCGTTCACTTGAACGCTTCCACTTAGCGATCTACAAGGGTATGTAGATGCACTCTCCTTCCCCTCGTTGCTAGATTACTCCATAGATTGATCTTGGTGATGCGTAGAAATTTTTAAATTTCTGCTACGATCCCCAACAGTGGCATCATGAGCTAGGTCTATGCGTAGTTTCTATGCACGGGTAGAACACAAGTTGTTGTGGGCGTCGATTTTGTCAATTTGCTTGCCGTTACTAGTCTTATCTTGATTCGACGACATCGTGGGATGAAGCGGCCCGGACCGACCTTACACGTACGCTTACGTGAGACTGGTTCCACCGACTGACATGCACTAGTTGCATAAGGTGGCTAGCGGGTGTCTGTCTCTCCCACTTTAGTCGGATCGGATTCGATGAAAAGGGTCCTTATGAATGGTAAATAGAAATTGGCATATCATGTTGTGGTTTTCGCGTAGGTAAGAAACGTTCTTGCTAGAAACCTATAGCAGCCACGTAAAAACTTGCAACAACAATTAGAGGACGTCTAACTTGTTTTTGCAGCATATGCCTTGTGATGTGATATGGCCAAAAGGATGTGATGAATGATATATGTGATGTATGAGATTGATCATGTTCTTGTAATAGGAATCATGACTTGCATGTCGATGAGTATGACAACCGGCAGGAGCCATAGGAGTTGTCTTGATTTATTTATGACCTGCGTGTCAACATAAATGTCATGTAATTACTTTACTTTATTGCTAAAGCATTAGCCATAGTAGTAGAAGTAATAGATGACGAGACAACTTCAAGAAGACACGATGATGGAGATCATGATGATGGAGATCATGGTGTCATGCCGATGACAACGATGATCATGGAGCCCCGAAGATGGAGATCAAAAGGAGCAAAATGATATTGGCCATATCATTTCACTATTTGATTGCATGTGATGTTTATCATGTTTTACATCTTATTTGCTTAGAACGACAGTAGCTTAAATAAGATGATCCCTCTCTAAAATTTCAAGAAAAGAGTTCCCCCTAACTGTGCACCGTTGCGAAGGTTCGTTGTTTCGAAGCACCACGTGATGATCGGGTGTGATAGATTCTAACGTTCGAATACAACGGGTGTTGACGAGCCTAGCATGTACAGACATGGCCTCAGGACACATGCGAAACACTTAGGTTGACTTGACGAGCCTAGCATGTACAGACATGGCCTCAGAACACGGAAGGCCGAAAGGTCGAACATGAGTCATATAGAAGATACGATCAACATGAGATGTTCACCGTTGATGACTAGTCTGTCTCACGTGATGATCGGACAGCTTAGTCGATTCGGATCATGTTTCACTTAGATGACTAGAGGGATGTCTATCTGAGTGGGAGTTCATTAAATAATTTGATTAGATGAAATCAATTATCATGAACATAGTCTAAATTGTCTTTGCAAATATGTTGTAGATAAATAGCTCACGTTGTAGCTCCCTGTTTCAATACGTTCCTAGAGAAATATTAAGTTGAAAGATATTGTAAGCAATGATGCGGACTAGGTCTGTAGTCCGAGGAGTGTCCTCACCGCTACACAGAAGGCTTACGTCTTTGATGCACCGCTCAATGTGCAAACCCCTACAACGTCGTCTGTGGATGTGTGAACACCTGACAGACACATCCTGATGACTACTTGGTAGTTTAGTGCACCATACTTTACGGCTTAGAATCAAGATTCCAATGACGTTTTGAATGCCATAGAACATATGAGATGTTCCAAGAGCTGAAATTGGGATTTCAGGCTCATGCCCGTGTTGAGAGGTGTGAGACCTCTGACAAGTTCTTTTGCCAACAAGATGGAGGAGAATAGCTCAGCTAGTGAGCATGTGCTCAGAATGTCTGGGTGCTACAATCACTTAAAGTAGTGGGAGTTAAACTTCCAGATAAGATAGTGATTGATAGAGTTCTCTAGCCACCATCACTAAGCTACTAGATCTTCGTGATGAACTATGACATGCAAGGGATGGAGTTGATCCCGGAGCTGTTCGCGGTGCTTAAGACCGCAAAAGGTAGAAATCAAGAAGGAGCATCAAGTGTTGATGGTTTAACAAGACCACTGGTTTCAAGAAGGGCAAGGGCTAGAAGGGAAACTTCATGGATGGCAAACCAGTTGCCGCTCTAGTGAAGGAACCCAAGGTTGAACCCAAACCCGAGACTAAGTGCTTCTATTGTAAGGGGAACGGTCACTGGTAGCGGAATTACCCCAAATGCATGGTAGATAAGAAGGCTGGCAACTTCAACAAAGTATATATGTGTTATTAATGTGTACCTTACTAGTACTCCTGGTAGCACCTGGGTATTGGATACCGGTTCAGTTGCTATTATTGGTGACTTGAAGCAAAAGCTACGGACTAAACGGAGACTGGCTAAGGGCGAGGTGACGATGTGTGTTTCCAAAGTTGATGAGATCACCATCGCACGCTCCATCTGCCTTCGGGATTAGTATTGAACCTAGATAAATGTTATCAGGTGTCTACGTTGAGCATGAATATGATTAGATCATGTTCATTGCAATACGGTTATTCATTTAAGTTAAAGAATAATGGTTATTCTGTTTACATGAATAATACCTTTCATGGTCATGCACCCTATGTGAATGGTTCATTGAATCTCGGTCGTGGTAATACACATGTTCACGCCAAAAGATGTAGAGTTAATAATGATAGTACCACTTTTTTGTGGCACTGCCGCTTAGGTCATATTGGCGTAACATGCATGAAGAAACTCCATGTCGATGGATGTTTGGAGTCACTTGATTTTGAATCGCTTGACACATGCGAGCCATGCCTCATGGGCAGGATGACTAAGACCACGTTTTTAGGTACAATGAAACGGGCAAGTGACTTATTGGAAATCATACATGTTGATGCGTGTGATCCAATGAGAATTGAAGCGTGCGGTGGATATCGCTATTTTCTCATCTTCACTCACGATTTGAGTAGATATAGGTATATTTACTTATTTAAGCACAAGTCTGAAATGTTTGAAAGGTTCAAGCAATTTCAGAGTGAAGTTAAGAACCATCATAACAAGAAGATCAAATTCCTACGATCTAATCGATGAGAATTTCTGAGTTATGAGTTTGGCAATCACTTAAGACATTGTGGAATTGTTTCACAGTTGAAGCCACCTGGAACACCACTGGGTTATGGTGTGTCCGGACGTCGTAATCGAACCTTATGAGATATGGTGCGATCTATGATGTCTCTTACCGATCTACCGTTTCATTTTGAGGTTATGCGTTAGAGACAGTTGCATTCACTTTAGATAGGACACCATCTAAGTCCGTTGAGACGACGTCGTGTGAACATTGCTTTGGCAAGAAACCGAAGTTGTCGTTTCTTAATGTTTGGGGCTACAATGCTTAAGACTTCAACCAGAGAAGCTCAAACCCAAAGCGGACAACCACATCTTCGTAGGATACCCAAAGGTGACAGTTGGGTACACCTACTATCTCAGATCCGAGGGCAAATTGTTTGTCGCTGAGAACATGTCCTTTCTCGAGAAGAAGTTTCTCTCGAAAGAATTGAGTGGGAGGAAGATAGAACTTGATGAGGTTGTCGAACCTTTATTTCAACCAGAGAGTGATGCAACACAGAAAGATGTTTTCTTTGGCGCCTACGTCTATTGAAGAGGAAGTTAATGATAGTGATCATGAAGCTTCGGATCAAGTTGCTATCGAACCTCATAGGTCGACAAGGATATGTACTACTCCTGAGTGGTACGGTAATCTTGTCTTAAATATCATGTTGTTAGACAACAATGAACCTACGAGCTCTGGAGAAGCAATGGTGGGCCCGTATTCCGACAAATGGTTAGAAGCCATGAAATCCGAGATAGGATCCATGTATCAGAACAACGTATGGACTTTGGTGGACTTGCCCGACGATCGGCAAGCCATTGAGATAAATGGATCTTTAAGAAGAAGACGGACGTGGACGATAATGTTACCGTCTATGAAGCTCGACTTGTGGCAAAGAGTTTTTCACAAGTTCAAGGAGTTGACTACGATGAGAATTTCTCACCCGTAGCGATGCTTAAGTCCGTCGAAATCATGTTAGCATCTGACAGATGGATGTCAAAACGAGTTTTCATAAGAAAAAGTTTGTATGTGATGCAATAAAAGGTTTTGTCGATCCTAAAGATGCTAAAAGGTATGCTGGCTCCAGCAATCCTTCTATGGACTAGAGCAAGCATCTCGGAATCGGAATATATGCTTTGATGGAGTGATCAAAGCTTTTAGGTTTATACAATGTTTGTTAGAAACTTGTATTTACAAGAAAGTGAGTGGGAGCACTACAACATTTCTGATAAGTATATGTGGATGACATATAGTTGATCCGAAATAATGTAGAATTTCTAGAAAGCATAAACGGTTGTTTGAAGAGTGATTTTCAAAGGAAGACCTGGATAAAGCTGCTTACATATTGGGCATCAAGATCTATAGAGATAGATCAAGATGCCCGATGATACTTTCAAAGAACGCACACCTTGACATGTTTTTGAAGGAGTTCAAAATAGATCAGTCAAAGAAGGGGTTCTTACCTGAGTTGTAAGGTGTGAAGTTGAGTAAGACTCGAAGATTGACCATCATAGAAGAAAGAGGAAGGACGAAGGTCGTCCCCTATGCTTTTGTCATAGGCTCTATACGGTATGCCATGCTAAAGTACCGCACCTGATGTGTGCCTTGCCACATGTCTGGCAAGAGGGTACAAAGGTGATCTAGGAGAGGATCACCAGATAGCGGTCGAAATTATCCTTAGAGGAATAAGGAAATGTTTCTCGGTTATGGAGGTGATAAAGAGTTCGACGTAAAGAGTTACGTCGATGCAAGCTTAACACCTATCCGGATAGCTCTGAGTAGAGATACCGGATACGTATAATGGAGCAACAATTTGGAATAGCTCCAAGTGGAATGTGGTAGCAGCATCTATGATATGACATAAAGTTTTGCGAAATACATAGGGATCTGAATATTGCAGACCCGTTGACTACAACCTCTCTCACAAGCATAACATGACCAAACCCAGAACTCATTGAGTATTAATCACATAGTGATGTGAACTAGATTACTGACTCTAGTAAACTCTTTGGATGTTGGTCACCTGGCGATGTGACCTATGAGTGTTAATCACATGGCGATGTGAACTAGATTATTGACTCTAGTGCAAGTGGGAGACTGTTGGAAATATGCCCTAGAGGCAATAATAAATTGGTTATTATTATATTTCCTTGTTCATGATAATCGTTTATTATCCATGCTAGAATTGTATTGATAGGAAACTCAGATACATGTGTGGATACATAGACAACACCATGTCCCTAGTAAGCCTCTAGTTGACTAGCTCGTTGATCAATAGATGGTTACGGTTTCCTGACCATGGACATTGGATGTCGTTGATAACGGGATCACATCATTAGGAGAATGATGTGATGGACAAGACCCAATCCTAAGCCTAGCACAAAGATCGTGTAGTTCGTATGCTAAAGCTTTTCTAATGTCAAGTATCATTTCCTTAGGCCATAAGATTGTGCAACTCCCGGATACCGTAGGAGTGCTTTGGGTGTGCCAAACATCACAATGTAACTAGGTGGCTATAAAGGTTCACTACAGGTATCTCCGAAAGTGTCTGTTGGGTTGGCACGAATCGAGACTGGGATTTGTCACTCCGTGTAAAAGGAGAGGTATCTCTGGGCCCACTCGGTAGGACCTCATCATAATGTGCACAATGTGATCAAGGAGTTGATCACGGGATGATGTGTTCCGGAACGAGTAAAGAGACTTGCCGATAACGAGATTGAACAAGGTATCAGGATACCGACGATCAAATCTCGAGCAAGTACAATACCGCTGGACAAAGGGAATTGAATACGGGATTGATTGAATCCTCGACATCGTGGTTCATCCGATGAGATCATCGTGGAACATGTGGGAGCCAACATGGGTATCCAGATCCCGCTGTTGGTTATTGGCCGGAGAGTTGTCTCGGTCATGTCTGCATGGTTCCCGAACCCGTAGGGTCTACACACTTAAGGTTCGATGACGCTAGGGTTATTAGGAAGACTTGTATGTGATTACCGAATGTTGTTCGGAGTCCCGGATGAGATCCCGGATGTCACGAGGAGTTCCGGATTGGTCCGGAGATAAAGATTTATATATGGAAAGTTGTTGTTCGGGTTCCGGGAAAAGTTCGGTTTTTTCCGGTATTGTACCGGGAAGCTTCCAGAAGGTTCCGGAGGATTCCGGAGGGGTCCGGAAAATGTTCCACCACGTCCAATATAGCAGCATGGGCTGTAGGGGGGCGCCCTAAACTTAATGGGCCAAGGGCACCAGCCCCCCCAAGGTCCATGCGCATGGGATAGGGGAAACCCTAAGGGGAAGGGCCTCCACTTGACTTGGGAGGCACTCCTCCCCCCCTTGGCCACCGCCCCCAACCCTAGATGGGATCTAAAGGTGGCCGGCTCCCTCTCTCCACACCTATAAATAGTGGAGGGGTGGGAGGGCGGCCACACCCTTGAACCTGGCGCAGCCCCTCCCCTCCAATACCTCTCCTCCTCCGCGTGAGCTTGGCGAAGCCCTGCCGGAGAACTGCCACTCCATCACCACCACGCCGTCGTGCTGCTGTTGGACTCTCTTCCTCAACCTCTCCCTCCTCCTTGCTAGATCAAGGCGTGGGAGACGTCTCTGTTCCGTACGTGTGTTGAACGCGGAGGTGCCATCCGTTCGGTGCTAGGATCATCGGTGATTTGGATCACGACGAGTACGACTCCATCAACCCCGTTCACTTGAACGCTTCCGCTTAGCGATCTACAAGGGTATGTAGATGCACTCTCCTTCCCCTCGTTGCTAGATTACTCCATAGATTGATCTTGGTGATGTGTAGAAAATTTAAAATTTCTGCTATGATCCCCAACACCACCTGCCCGCTCCCTCCCCCTGCCCCACCCACCGGCTCAGAGCGAAGCGTCGAAGTCGCAGGAGGCGCGGTCCTCCTGTCCGTAGAGGAAGAAGGGAGGACTAGGGCCACCTGGCCCAACCCCCCCTCGCCCAGCGCCTCGGGAGACGCGGGTGCCACCGCCAAGACCTGAGGAGGAAGAGCCGAGGCCGCCTGCCTCGGGCTCCCACTCCCAGCGCTGGGCGACCCCGATGCGACCGGCGTCACCGACGTCGGTACAGGGAATGGAGAGGTCAAGGCCACCTGCCCTGACCCCCCTCCCCCAAGGCCCACCTCGAACGTAGAAGACATCACCGGAGCCACGACCACCGGTGAAGCAAGGGAAATAGAAGCGACCTCCGGCTCCCCTTCCCGAACTGCAGCCCCCTCAAAGTCCAACAAAGGAAGCGTGTGTTCAAACATATCATCAGTCTCCGCCCGATCACTCCAAAGTCTGGGAGGCGCAGAAGTAGGCTCAAAAGACCCAAATCGCAGCGACGTCATAGGCACCGAAGGTGAGGGTGCCGGCTCAACCCCGGTCCCTTCCCCAGGCAACTGAGCATCTGGGCGAGACCCGGTCGACCCCTCTCGAGCGGACTCGGCCGGTGCCCCCTTGGCTCCTGCACCGCCGTCACTCTCGTGCATATCAACATCATCCCCATTAACCTCCTCAGCAAACATCTTAGTGTCCTCGAACTCTATGTCGAGCAGGAATACCTCTCACCTATATGTCCAGTGGACCACATCAGGCACGAAATCAACATTCAGAACACTCACCAAGATCCGGGCCACTCCATGAGCACGAGTGAAATCCATATCCACTCTCTCCGTCTTCCCAACCATGATACCCATACTGGCCACAACTCGAACATCCTGCAAAGGCTTAGATGGGGCCCTAGAAAACCTCAACCATACCTGCATAAGCGGCTTTCCTTTAGGCTCCACCTTCGTCCACTCGTGAAACTCCAAAATACACTTAGTACCAGGAACTCTACACAAGCCAAAGCTCAGCAGTTTCTGCAAATCCTCCACAGAAGAGAAATCCACCTTGAAGACATTAGCTTCGAGGCTGGCCAGCTCCCACTGGAAGTCACCCGGTGCCAACTCCTGAAGCCTCCGGATAATCTGAGCCACAGTCACCTCGCCCTGGGTTGCTTTCACAATCCCGGTAGTCAAACCTTGTGTCTCCTCTGGAATCTCCCTCGCGACCGGGGACTCGAAGAATAAAAGCTCCGCACAATATAGTCCATACATAGTCAGAGCAGGAGCCTGGTCACGCAATAACGGGCACTCTCCCGAAGCATGTGCTGGCTTGCCACACGAGTCACATAGCTCTGCCATGCACTCTGCAATAAAATGGCCCTTCTCACCACACCGGTAACAGAGCATCCTTTCCTTCTTGCGCGCCCACTTGGCCGCCCTCTCAGAATCAGACCTGTCAGACGCCTCAGCCACAGCCCCAGGCACAAGAATCTCAACATTAGCCAGGGCCGTTACCACATCCATCGCCTGACCAGTAAGATCAGTAGACTGAGCGTTATCTGTCTCAACAGCGGTAGCCGCGTGGTCAACAGCAGCCGGGGGCGGAGGCTGCCGACGAAACCTCCCATGGCCACCACCCCGACCACCCCGATGTCCACGGTAGCCACCTCTCTGGCGGTGATCCGGATCGGAGGCCCCCTCGACAAAGCCCCCAGGAGGCCCGAGAAACGGTCTCTCAGCCGACCCGTCACCCTGCCAGGCATAGCCTCGGCCGCCACCCGTAGACGAGGAACCACGGTGCTTTCCGTCTCCATACGCATCAACACCATCATCCCCCCACTGACCTCGGGGCGGCTCAAAGGGATCTCTAGCTGTCGAATTATGCCGCGTCTGCGTTGGTCCCGAACGGTTCGTCGCCGGCCTCGCGACGTAGTGCGGTGGAGGAGCGGCCTTAGGCGGACCACCAGCCGGAACCGGCACCGCTGGTCTCGGGCCAGTCCCACCGCCCTGACCCATGGCAGCAGCCCCAGGAGGCGATGGCCCCGTCGGTCGGAGTCCAGTGGCAGCGCCCCGTCCAGTGCCGACCGCAGCCAAGCCACCACCGGGGCCGCCTCTTCCCGCCGGCAGTACAGGCGGCCTGGCCACCGCTGGCATCGGCGGACGCGGCCCAAGGTTGCCTGCACGCTCCGTAGCGGTAGGAGCAGCGGGCCTCGCCCGACGCGGGCTAAGGCCAAGCCACCACCGGCCATGTCAGACGCAGCGCCGACGGCCCCCCGCCCAACACCTGCAGGCGGCAGCGGCACAACAACGTTGACCCTGTCTTTGGCCATAGCCACATGTGGTTTCGACACTGGCGGCCCTCCCGTCCCTCGGCCGGCCATTACACCAAGGGGAGGAATCCGACGAGCACAACCAGGGCCGCACGGAGGGAATACAGGCATCCTGTTCCGGCGAAAACCGATCACGCTCGCACGGCAAGGCACGATCTCTTCTGTGCATGCAACGGTCGTATCGATTGAAGTGGCACCCGGTATAGCCTGGGCCTCATACCCAGCTATCACCGGCCCACCAAGCCGCGCGTGAGAAACCGAAGACGCCGGCCTAACTCGGCCCAACATCTCGTTCAAACGATCGCGATGAGGCGCCTGGATCACGACCGACGTCCTCGACTGCACAGCAGCCGCCGCCGCCGGCAACGATCCGGCCCTCAACCGGTGAACCGGCCTCCTCTTCTTAACCACCGTCCATGAATCCGGGTGAATCAAGTCGAAAAGCGTGAGATTTGGGAGTTGTACCTTAGGTAACGGGCCCTTCCATGGCCGGACCGCCGTCGCCGCCGTTCTCCGATGAACGACACGCCGCACCATCTCCTTCCTCTCGTCCAGATGTAGCCCGATCCGCGCCGGATCCTCCACCGGCAAGACCGTGTCCACGGTTGTGGCCACATCATCTTCGTCATAACCTGCGTGAAATAAATCGAAAACCAAATCTGATGGAGTAGGCGACGGCGGTGAACCCCCTGGATCCTCTCCGTCCCCGTCGGCATCCTCATCGTCCGAAGCCAGAAGGGCCCAGAAACGGCCGTCGACGCCTGCCCGGGCCGCCGTCGCGGGGGGACGCGCTGTAGCGGTTGCCTCCGCGGTCGCCCGGGGAGTCGCCCTGGGAGTTGCCATACATGGCTATCTAGGAAATCCATACTTCACGATAAAAAGGTTGCCATGCTCTAGTGAATACAACTACTACATACTCAAAAGTTACATTACAGAAGGTTCAATATTTGTCGTGATGTCCAACCTGACTTATTGACAAAATTGAGTGTGAAAAAGTTGCCCATGACTTACGCAAAATGGTACCTCTTCTATCAGGATCATGATCAATGGTACCCCGGATAGGCCCATTTACAACAGCAAAGGACTGAGACAAGGTGCCCCACTATCTCCGATGCTCTTCATCCTGGTCATGGAGCCACTACAGCGAATGTTCGAGCTTGCTACCTCAAGAGGGATCATGACCCCCTTAGCGCCGAGAGGAATGGATCACCGACTATCGATGTTTGCAAGTGATGTCATGATATTCCTCAAACCAAAGGATCAAGATCTCCAAGCCTGCTCCTCACCTGTACAGATCTTTGGTGAAGCTTCAGGGCTGCATGTCAACATGCAGAAGAGTGCAGCCTACCCGATCAGATGCTCGACTGACTCCTGCGCTAGAACGATAGACAACCTCGGCTGCTCGGCCGACTCCTTCCCATGCAGATACCTCGGCCTGCCACTCACTCTTCACAAGCAGTCTGCTGCCCAACTGTCGAGCCTTGTGGACCAACTAGCGACTGCCCTGCCAAAGTGGAAGGCTGCGACCATGCCGAAGAGCGGCCGCCTTCGCCTTATCAAGTCAGTGTTGTGCGCCATCCCACTCCATGCGATGCTTGCATTGGATATCCCCAAAAGACGATCTCCGCGATGAACAAAATATGCCGCAGTTTCCTTTGGAGTGCCAAGGACAAAGCGAACGGTGGCCATTGCTTGGTGTCCTGGAATGAGGTGTGCACACCGATTTGGGCTGGGGGTCTCAGCGTCCCGAATCTTGGCTGGCTCAATATTGCTATGCAGGCAAAATGGGCATGGCTGCAGCGATCGGACCCTGACAGGCCATGGGCAGAGTTCAACATCAAAATCACAAATGAGTCGCTTCAACTATTCCAAGTTGCATCCATCACCAAGGTAGGGAACGGCAAGAACACCTTCTTCTGGGAGGATAGATGGATACAGGGACAACGAGTCCAAGAGATCGCCCTGAGCTTATATGATAGAGTGCACAACAAGACACACACCTCACGGACTGTCCACCAGGCACTACGAGATGGGAGCTGGGCGTGTGACATTGGACCCGAGCTCACCCCGGACCAACTACAGGAATACTTGGCCCTTTGGATCGCTGTCACTAGAGAGGAAGTGCAAGATGACCTGCAGGACTCGATATCATGGGCTTGGGAGACGAATGGTTGCTTCTCAACAAGGTCTTCTTATGCCGCCTGGTTCTGGGGCCGAGAAGTGGTGCCCACTTCAGAGTTCACGTGGCAATCTAGGGCCCCCATGCGGTGTCGCTTCTTTTCCTGGCTCGCGCTACGAAACAGGTGCTGGACATCAGATCGGCTGGCTCGGCGTGGCTTAGATCACCAGGAGGCGTGCCCCTTATGCGACCAGGAAGAGGAGACGATCAATCATTTGCTCCTTGGCTGTGTGTTTGCTAGGCAGATATGGGAAGTCGTTTGCCAGGCCTTGGGCAAACACGAGTGGATCCCCTCGTCGGTGGATGGGCTTCAAGAATGGTGTAGCAGCAAGGCGGGCACTAGTCGTGCTGGCAAGGACGTCTGGGCCACCATCATCCTCGTCGTGTGGGAAATATGGAAACATCGGAATATTGTTGTTTTTGATAAGACCCTACCTTCTGTACGCCATGTAATCAGTAAGATAGAGGACAAGGGACGTGCCTGGAAACAAGCTGGTCTTATCAAGGGAGATACCGCCTCCTCGCTAGGAGGGCTGACAAGGCGGGCCGACAAGAGAGATTAGCCTGGAATCATAGCCCGCAAAGTGCAGTTGGATCCATGTAACCTAAGCATGTAACACCAACGTGGAGGGGATCTTCACCCCGCCCTCTCTTTAATGCAAAATACGCACTCTCGTGCATATTTGAGAAAAAATGACTTACGCAAAACAAAATTACCACTAAAAACCCATTGGTCTAAATATAAGAAAAGGTTACGAAATACTACGTACAAAAATAGTTCATTTTCCATGTATGTTAATTTTGCCCATGACTTATGAAAAATAAAAGTTCCATTAAACTACCATTGGTCTAAAAGAATTAAGAAAGATGACAAAATGCTACGTCCAAAAAAATAGTTCATTTGCCATGTATGTTAAACTAAAATTGCCATGGCAAAAATTAAAGTTTATTTGCCATGAAAATACGGTTAAATTTGCCATGGCATAATTAAAAGTAAAATTTTCCATGTATGTTTGATGTAAATTTTCCTTGACAGTAAAGATAGTTTTGCCATGGCAGTGAATGTAAACTTGCCATGAATAAAACAAAAGTGAATTTGCCATGGGAAAATTTAAAAGGAAATTTGCCTTATATGTTGAAGTAAATATGCCATGGCAATACAGGAATTTTGCCCAGAAAGTAAAGGTAAATTTTCCATGGCAATGAAGGTAAATTCGCCATGGCAAAACAGAAGTAAATTTGCCATGGAAAAAAAATTGCCTTGTATATTGAAGTAAATTTGACATGGCAGTAAAGGTAATTTGCCATGTGGCAAATAAAAGTAAAATTTGCAATGGCAATTAAAAATAAAAAATTTATGCTAATAAAGGTAAATTACCATGCTATATAAGTAAATTTGCCATGTTCTCAAAAGGTAAAAATGTTATGAGGATCGGGTTGCCATACATTTGTCATGTGACTATTCCATTATATGCTCAATGAACTAGAACTTGTAAGGGCATATTAAAAATACAAAATATGTCCATGGGAGATGTCGTTGAAAATTTCCATTGTACTTTTATTATATTTTTTCATGCTTTCTGTAAAAATAAAAATTGCAATGTATGTAAAATGATTTTGCCATGATATCAAAAGAGAAATTCTCCATGATACTTGAATTAAACTTGCCATGGTACTTGGATTAAGCTTGCCATAGTCCATAAGTTTAGTTTGCCATGATCCATATAGTAAGTTTGTCATGTTAGAGATATAAACAGTAATATACATTTGAAGAAAATGGTGGCAAACAATTTGGAGCATGGCAAGTTTGACGTGTCGTGGAAACTTTCCGAATTTGCCATGTTTTACAATTTGTTGTGTTTTTGATAAGAGCAATCCCGCATTCACCATGTGACCATCGCCCCAAAATTACAATGCTAGTACATGTTAAGTTGCCATGACAAAAACAACATCACAAATTCGTAAACTGTATCTACATTTCTCTAGTTTGCTGGCAACTTGTCCTTAGTTGCCATGGTAAAGCATGTGTTTAGATTGGAGAAAAAACCATGAAAAACATCATGAGAAATATACACCTAGTTCTCCATACACCATAATACATCTACTGCGCTAGCAAAAATGTGGCCAAAACTAAAAATTTCATCTCATCAGCTCCTCAAATTCAACCACATCATACCCCAGATTGTTGGATCAATCTGGTGGATCAAAAATCCCAAAACCACACCCCTGCATTAGCAAGCACAATTTTGCCATCGTTGACACCATACCCGAATCACCTCAAATATATAAAATAAACAAGCATGATAGAGGGGGGCTTTGATTCGTACCTCCAACGAGAAAACGTGTGGACGTGTGGCATGATGCAGGGCACCTCTCTGCCATAGGCCTCCTCCCGGGTGATGGCACTCCACCTCATTGAGAAACCTTTAGATCAATACTGACACCTCCTTTTCGGGGGCTTGACGAGATGCCAACGCAAATCCGATGGTGGATGGCCGCGCCGTAGGCCTCTTCCCAGTGGTGGCTGATGTCGCTTGAACTATGTCGGTATTTCCCCAAAGAGGAAGGGATGATGTAGCACAACTACGGTAGGTATTTCCCTCAGTTATGAAACCAAGGTATCAATCCAGTAGAAGAACCAAACAACACTATGTAGACGGTACCTGCACACAAAGAACAAATACTTGCAACCCGACGCTTATGAGGGGTTGTCAATCCCTTTTATGGGTAATGGCGTAGGAAATTGTCAAGTTGACGGGATAAAAATTGTGTAGATTGGATAAAATAGATCTCAAATAAAAGATGCAAATAAAAAGTGCAGCAAAATATTTTTGGGTTTTTGGAATAATAGATCTGGAAATAAAAGCAAATAAAACTAAATCTCAAAGGAAAATATGATAAAGAATAGATCCAGGGTCCGTAGATTTCACTAGTGGCTTCTCTCGAGAAATAGCACATGGTGGGTAAACGAATTACTGTTGGGCAATTGATAGAACCTCAAATAATTATGACGATATCCAGACAATGATCAATATATAGGCATCACATCCAAAATTAGTAGACCAACTCCTGCCTGCATCTACTACTATTACTCCACACATCGACCGCTATCCAGTGTGCATCTAGTGTATTAAGTTCGTGGAGAAATGGAGTAATGCAATAAGAACGATGACATGATGTAAACAAGATCTATTTATGTAGGAATAGACCCCATCTTGTTATCCTTAATAGCAATGATCAATACGTGTCTTGCTGCCCCTTCTGTCACTGGGAAAGAACACCACACGATCGAACCCATCACAAAGCACCGCTTCCCATGGCAAGAAAAAATGATCTAGTCGGCCTAAATAAACCAACAATTTGAAGAAGAAGTATGAGGCTATAAAAATTACGCATATAAGAGATCAAAACTCAAATAACTTTCGTGGGTAAAATAGATCTGATCATAAACTCAAAGTTCATCAGATCCCAACAAACACACCGCAAAAAGAGTTACATCAAATAGATCTCCAAGAGACCATTGTATTGAGAATCAAAACTGAGAGAGGAAGGCCATCTAGCTACTACCTATGGACATGTATGTCTACAAGGAACTACTCACGCATCATCAGAGAGGCACCAATGAGGATGATGAACCCCTCTGTGATGGTGTCTAGATTGGGTCTCGTGGTTCTGGAACTTGCGGCGGATGGAATTGTGTTTTGTCAACTCCACTATGGTTTTTGGAATATTTAGGTATTTATAGGGCTAAGAGGCGGTGCGGGAGGCCACCGAGGTGGGCACAACCCACCAGGGCGCGCCTGGGCCCCCAGGCGCACCCAGGTGGGTTGTGCCCCCCTCGGGGCACCCCTCTAGTACTGCTTTGGACCAAGTTGTTCCTTCTGGTCTAGAAAAATTCTCTAAAAAGTTTCACTACCTTTGGACTCCGTTTGGTATTGATTTTCTGTGATGTCAAAAACAAGCAAAAAGCAACAACTTGCACTCGGGCACTATGTCAATAGGTTAGTCCCAAAAAATGATATAAATTTGCTAAAATTGTTGTAAAAAATCCAAGAATGATAATATAACAACATAGAACAATAAAAAAATTATAGATACATTGGAGACGTATCAACATCCCCTAGCTTAATTCATGCTCGTCCTCGAGTAGGTAAATGATAAAAACAGAATTTTTGATGTGGAATGCTGCCTAACATGTTCATCACATATTCTTTTCTTTTGTATCGTGGACATATGGACTTTTATATATGGTTCAAAGCAATAGTATAGTTTTGACATGAAGATTTCAATACTCAAGCATATCAACAAGCAACCATGTCTTTCAAAATATCAACGCTAAAGCAAGTTATCCCTAGCCCATCATGATCAATCATTGATCCATTCATGAAACACACTCGCATATTAGCTACACCCAATGCTCAAGTATGAGCATAGTGCCCCTTAGTTGGTGCTTTATTAGAGAAGATGGAGACTCAAATTAAAAAATTGCATAAAGTAAATAGAAAGGCCCTTCACAGAGGGAAGTAGGGATTTGTAGAGGTGCCAGAGATAAATGCTTAAATTGAGAGATAATTTTTTTGGGAGGCATACTTTTCCCGTCAACGAAAACGACCAAGTAATTCCCAACACTTTACGTGCTAGATATATTATAGGCGGTTCCCAAATAGAAAATAAAGTTTATTCCTTTTTCCACCATTCTTTTACATTCCATGGCTAGCCGTATCCACGGGTGTTTCTTTTTCATTTAGGGACTTACATACCAACACTTTCCAAGGAATTTATTATTTGACAACATAAAGTAATTTTTTTTTCATTTAGGGACTAGGCATCCCTATTACCGCCATACTCTCGTGCAATGGCAAGTGAATAAAAACTCATGTTGAGAATAACACATCTAGCATGGAAAATATTAGCCACCCCCTGCCACTTCATGAGTGGTAAGAGCACACAAAAAGGAAATTTATTTTGAAAATTAGAGATGGCACATACAAATTTTCTTAGAACGGCACGGAATACCACATATAGGTAGGTATGGTGGACTCATATGGAAAAACTGGGTTTAAGGATTTTGGATGCACAAGTAGTATTTCTACTTAGTACAAGTGAAGGCTAGTTAGCTAGCAAATAGATTGAGAAGCATCCAACCAAGAAACAAAAAATCACATAAGCAAGCATTAAGCATAACTAATACCGAATAATGCACCACAAGTAGGATGCAATTTCATTGCATAACTATTGACTTTCGTGCTTGCATAGGGAATCACAAACCTTGACACCAATATTCTTACTAAAACATAATTACTCACCAACATGACTCACATATCACTATCATCATATCGCAAAACTATTACAAAGAATCAAGTTTATTTTGTCCAATGGTCTTCATAAAAGTTTTTATAATATCCCTCTTGAATATCTATCACTTTGGGACTAATTTCATATGTTGCTTTTGATAAGCTCAAACAAATCTAAGTGAAGAACATGAGCATACAAATTTCCTCTCTCAAAATAATTTAAGTGAAGCTTGAGAGAATTTCTTCAAAAATTTCTAACTCTCAAATAAATCTAAGTGAAGCATGAGAGCATTTCTTCAAAAAATATTAAAGCACACCATGCTCAAAAAGATATAAGTGAAGCACTAGAGCAATTCCATAGCTCAAATAATTTAAGTGAAGCAGTAGAGCGATTCTTACAAATCATAGCATAATTTTGGCTCTCTCAAATAGGTGTGTCCAGTGATAACCCATAAGTATAGGGGATCGCAACAGTTTTCGAGGGTAGAGTGTTCAACCCAAATTTATTAATTCGACACAAGGGGAGCCAAAGAATATTTGCAAGTATTAGCAGCTGAGTTGTGAATTCAACCACACCTGGAGATTAATTATGTGCAGAAAAGTGATAAGTAGCAAATTAGTATGATAGTTTTGATAACATTAGCAACAACAATAGTAACAGTAATAGTGATAGCAATGATTTTGTAGCAAGTGTAATAGTAACAGTAGCAGTAGTAACTTAGCAAGAACAATATAACAGAAATTCATAGGCATTGGATCGGTGAATTCGTTGGATGATATTCACCATTTAACAGTCATAACCTAGGGCGATACAGCACTAGGTCCAGTTCATAAATATAATGTAGGCATGTATTCCATAAATAGTCATACGTGCTTATGAAAAGAACTTGCATGACATCTTTTGTCCTACCCTTCCGTGGCAGCGGGGTCCAATTGGAAACTAAGGGATATTAAGGCCTCCTTTTAATAGAGAACCGAAACAAAGCATTAACACAGAGTGAATACATGAACTCCTCAAACTACGGTCATCATCAGAAAGTATCCTGACTTCTGTCACTCCGGGGTTTGCAGATCATAACACATAATAGGTGAATATAAATTGCAAGATCGGATCTAGAACATAGATATAATGGTGATAACATAAATGGTTCAGATTTGAAATAATGGGACCCGGGCCCAAAGTGACAAGCATTAAGCATGGCAAAGTCATATGAACATCAATCTCAGAACATAGTGGATACAAGGGATCAAGCCCTAACAAAACTAACTCGATTACATGATGAATCTCATCCAACTACTCACCGACCAGCGAGCCTACAAATGAATTACTCACTCCCAATGGGGAGCATCATGGAATTGGCGATGGAGAAGGGTTGGTGATGACGAAGATCAAAGATCCCCCTCTCCGGAGCCCCAAACGGACTCCAGATCTGGCCTCCCGATGAAGAACTGGAGGCGGCGATGGCTCCCTCTCGTGAAATGCGATAGTTCTTTCTCCCTGATTTTTTCACTCCAAATATGGGTATTTAAGGAGTTGGAATTAGGGTCTGCGGGGCCACCAGGCGGGGACAACCCACCTGAGCGCACCAGGAGGGGGGCGCGCCCTGGTGGGTTGTGCCCACCAAGTGCCCCCCCTCCGATGGTTATTGGCTCTAGAAATTCTCTTTTATTGTATAAAAAATCCTCGCAAAGTTTCGTTCCAATCCGAGAACTTTTATTTCTGCACAAAAACAACACCATGGTAGTTCTGCTGAAAACAGCGTTAGTCCGGGTTAGTTTCATTCATAGAGTCCAAAACAAGAGGAAAAGTGTTAGGAAAAGTAGATACGACGGAGACGTATCAACTCCCCCAAGCTTAAACCTTTGCTTGTCCTCAAGCAATTCAATTGATAAACTAAAATTGAAAAAGAAAAACTTTTACGAACTCTTTTGCTCTTGTTTACATAAATAAGCTTAAGTAGCACCCATGTTTTCAACAAAGATTATAACTAACCATGTCGTCAATAACTCTTAAAAATTATATTAACTCATCAATGGCATAATCAACTAGCGAGCAATAATAAGATATCTCAAATGACAACACTTTGTCAAAACAACCATGATACAATACACAATAGTGGTATCTCGCTAGCCCTTCCTAAGACCGGCAAACATAAATGCAGAGCACCTCCAAAGTTCAAGCAGTGACTAAACATTGTAATTCATGGTAGAAAAGATCCAGTCTTGGTGCACCCAACATTAGCTACACACAATGCATGAGGATGAAAATAGTGCTCTCAAGATCTGGCGCTTATTTGAAAAGGTGATGACACAACATAAAAATAAATAGATAGTCCCTTCATAGAGGGAAGCAGTGATTTGCAGCGGTGCCATAGCTCAAGTTTTTAAAACAGAGGTAAATGAAATTTTGAGAAATGCACCCTTCTTGTTTACTTCGTGACCATTAATTATCAGTATCTTCCATGCTAAACACATTAGTGGCGGTTCCCAAGTGATAAAAGTAAAAGTTTACTCCCCTCCACCAACAAACACACTCCACGACTGATCCGAATCCATGGGTACCGTCCATACCAACAACAATCCTGGGGGAGTTTTGTTTAATTATTTGCAATTCGAATTCGGGATTGGGAATCCCTATTACCGCCCCTCTCATGCAAGGATGAGTGAATAAACACTCATCGTGAGAATAACCCACTTAGCATGGAAGATACTGACTACCTCCTGTCACTTTATGAACAACCCAACCACACAAAAAAGGATATTTATTTGAAGTTTTTAGTGGTGGCACATGCAAATTTACTTAGAACGGCAGGGTAATACCGCATATAGGTAGATATGGTGGACTCATTTGGAATAACTTGGGTTTCAGGATTTTTGATGCACAAGCAGCATTCTCGCTTAGTACAGACGAAGGCTAGCAAATACGTTGAGAAGCGGCCAGCTAGAGAGCGAAACCAGTCATGAACATGCATTATGCATAACTAACATTGGATACTAGCATGAGTAGTATATGAACACAATGAACATAAATATCATAGAGGCTATGTTGGCTTTGATTCAACTACATGCATGAACATGTGCCAAGTCAAGCCACTCAACATTCAGAGGAGGATACCATATCATCATACTACATCACAATCATTTTAACGCAATGTTGGCACCCAAGATAAATCATTATCCACTCCTAGCTACTTAAGCATGGCATGAGAAACTATAATCTCTAAGGGTCATTGCAAACATGTTTAATCATAATAGGCTGAATCATGAATACTAGGTTAAACATATTTACAAAAATAGAACAAGTTGAGTTCATACCCATTTCTCCCTGCCACAACCAGTTCATCAAAAATCGTCATTATTGCCTTTCACTTGCACGACCGAATGATATGAAGATAATAATAGTGCAAGAGTGTTATGGACTAACCTAGAATCTGCAAACATTTTATTCAAAGGAGAAGACAACATAATTTGGTCTCTTTGTTAGATCAACAATAATACATACACTACTAAAGGATGCTTCTAACGTGACACTACGATCAGAGACCCTTCGATGAATCTGTGTGTGATGCAATAATCGTAAACGATGGTGTAAGAAAACCGTCAAAAAAGGTGCAAAACGTTTGCGATGACCGATGCATCAAACATGATTCATATTTTAGTTGCATGTGCGATGCAGGGCATACGGTTCAGTTCAATTAACTGTTTGCAATGAGGAGGAACAAAAGAAATGGGCAGCCAGATGAAGGTGTGTGTGATATACAACATACGGTTCACTCAGATGAACTGTTTGTGATTAGGCAACACAAAAGAAACGGTCAGCCAGATCAAGGTGTGTGCGATATACAACATGCGGTTCACTCAGATGAACTGTTTGTGTTGAGACAAGAGAACAGAAACGGTTCAATATAACAAGATGTGTGTGATACGCGACAAACAGGTTTGTAATCAGAAATGTGTGTGAAGACCGATAATAACACAGACAGTTGCTGCTAATAAGACGTGTGTGTTATGCGATGGGATTGCATACAGAACAACAACAACAACACACACACACACACACACACACAGACACACACTTATAAGGACAGGGTTGCATGACCAGATTAAACATCCACTTACATAGGTGGCTACTACAACCATGGCATTTGCACACACGAAAGTAAACTATTACATGCATAATTACATAGGTGGCTACTACACACATGACATTTCCACACACCAATAAATAAACTATATATTACATGCGTGATTAACTAGCATAAACGATCATCTGATCATCATCTACTTCTTGTGATGCTTGCTCTGCTTGTGGCTTGATCTGGGTTCGTAGATTTGGGTAACGAGGCACTTCCTCATGTCAACGATCCGCCTGTGCATCTCATAGCATGTGTACACACTCTTGGCCGCGAACCTGAGGTGAGGTTCATCTAGTTGCCGCATCTAGGCCCTGTGCCAGGATACAAGACTTGTTCTCTGGGCATCCTAGTTCATTTTTTGTAGTAGGGGTCGATGATGGCTGAGGCGAGTTCAACTAGGGAGTCCTTCTTCGTGCTACCCCAGACCCAGTAGTGGTCACGGATTTCGACAAGGTTCTTGTAGGCCAAGCCCGTAACAATGAGCGCTTTTACATTGTCGGTGGTTTCCACCATGGAGAACTTGTAGTCGATGTTGTTGACAAACCTATTGAAACGGTCGCAAGGCTCTATGGCCATGCAATAGTGGTAGATGAGGACATGATGGTGCACGCACAACAGGGCGACGACAACCTTCTGATCTATGCTAGGACGACCGGCGGTGTACTGGAGGTCGATGCCGACCACCTTGTACTTGTCTCGAGCAAGCAACTGCTCAACGCTGTTGATGTAGTCGTCCACCACGTCCGGTTCGATGGTGTACACCACCGAGAGATCTGTCTCCCTCACGTGGGTCTCCACTCTATGCTCGCCGAACTCCATTGGTGCACCGCTAGACATCCCCTCTCTATGTGTCGTCGTGGGTGTGCTTGTTGTGTTGTGGGATGCGATCAAAAGGTTGAAGAGACTAAGGTTATAATGACCGCGGGAATTAAAGGGGAAGCCGAACGGCTAGGAATATCGGCAGGCCCTGATGGCAGTTCTAATTTGCAGCGCGTAACTCCATCGTGCCGCACGTAACTGCATCGCGTGGCAACGTGCATGGTGCAACCGCATGCATATGGGGCCCCCGACGTGATCGTGCGCACGCCCAACCGCTGACAGAGTGCGCGCGGAGGGACGCGAGCAGAGCGCTCCG
>NC_041392.1:283945311-284006351 GCF_002162155.2 Triticum dicoccoides | reverse complement strand
TATATATATGCATATGGCAGTTGAACACGCAAGGAAAAGTTATCCACAAGTCGAGCGCGCCGACGGACGCGAGAAGAGCACGCCAACGGACGCGAGCAAAGCGTGTTGCGGTGCCTAACGGCGAGCAGAGCTTGCCGAGGGACGCGAGCAGAGGCCGGCACAGTGATACGTGGAAAATAAGACGAACTATGCGAGCGATGTCAGAGACATCAAGCACGAATCAGATTAGAGTTGCGTGTGCGATACGTGGCATACAGTTGATCCATCCGAGCTGTGTGATGGAATAAGCCGTGTGTGTTGCGGGCAAACGCTTGCTGGTATATAACCTTAAATTTAACCAAAAAAGTGTTAATTCATGTTAGAAAAATTGTATAACTGGAAACTATGTTCAAATATGAATCCAACGGTATAATCTTTGGCGACATGCATTCGTATTTTAATAGTTAAATCCTACTTATAAACCAGGATGGGGTTTAGTAGGTAATTAAATCGCAAATGTTTTTTTTGTATTAACCGTATGTGTACGTGTCCTTTAGTCCTCCTCTCGCACGTCTTATCACCCCGCTGCCACAAACGACTTACAACGCAGGCTTGCGCATCGCGTGGGGGGCATTCTTTCGGCCAAACGGTGGCTCGAAGTGGCGCCAATGAATCGTCGGTGAGCCCGTTCCCGTGCAACCTCACAAGTTCCCGCGCAAGTTTCCTGCCCGACTCGGTGAAATCCCCCAAAATCCCAACGCTTACCGGCCTGCTATATAAACCCTCACGGCCGGCGAGTCCCGCGTCGCATTTTCCCCTTCCTCCCTGTAGCTTATCTCGTCTGCTTCTCCCACAATCACCAATGGCACCGATATGTCGTCGTCGCTCAGCAACTCCGCCTTCATCAGAGAACAACTCCACCTGGGAGGCTACACTGCTGCGGCAGCTCAGTCCCCAATGTAGAGTAGTGCGTGTGGCATCCCTGTTGGGTGTGCGCGGAACACCCACCACATGCTCCGACGCCACTGCCCGTTGGCAGCTGTTGCTGGCCGCCGTTGCCGCCACACCACCTCGAAAGCCAGCGCCATCGCCCGCTCCTCCGCCGCGGCCCATAGGTAGGAGGTGGCCGTCATGTCCTCCACCCCACTGCCGGCCATCACCCGCTCCACCACCGTGGCCCGAAGGCGGGAGGTGGCCGTCGTGGCCGCCACCACACTACCGGCCATCACTCGCTCCGCCACCACGGCCTGATACGTCTCCAACGTATCTATACTTTTTGATTGTTCCATGTTGTTATATTATCAATCTTGGATGTTTTATAATCATTTTATATCATTTTCTATCATTTTTTGGTACTAACCTATTGACATAGTGCCAAGTGCCAGTTGCTGTTTTTTTGCATGTTTTTTACATGTAGAAAATCAATACCAAACGGAGTCCAAATGCAACGGAAATTTGCGGAGATTTTTTATGGACCAGAAGACACCTAATGGGCCAAGGTTATTCCTGGGGTGCTCCAAGGAGAGCATTGGGGTATTTATAGAGCAAAGAGGCGGTCCGGGGGGCACCCGAGGTGGGCACAACCCACCAGGGCACGCCAGGAGGCCCAGGCGCGCCCTCGTGGGTTGTGCCCACCTCGGGTGCCCCCCGGACCGCCTCTTTGCTCTATAAATACCCCAATATTCTAGAAACACTAGGGGAGTCGATGAAAATCAATTCTAGTCGCCCCAGAGTCCAGAACCACCAGATCCAATCTAGACACCATCACGAAGGGGTTCACCACTTCCATTGGTGCCTGTCTGATGATGTGTGAGTAGTTCTTTGTAGACCTTTGGGTCCGTAGTTAGTAGCTAGATGGGTTCCTCTCTCTTGTTTGATTCTCAATACAATGGTCTCTTGGAGATCCATATGATGCAACTCTTTTTGTAGTGTGTTTGTTGGGATCGGATGAACTTTGAGTTTATGATCAGATCTATCTTTTTATATCCGTGAAAGTTATTTGAGTTTCTTTGATCTATTATATGCATGATTGCTTATAGCTTCGTATTTCTTCTCTGATATTTGGGTTTTGTTTGGCAAACTTGATCTATTTATCTTGCAATGGGAAGAGGTGCTTTGTAGTGGGTTCGATCTTACGGTGCTTGATCCCAGTGACAGAAGGGGAACCGACACATATGTATCTTTGCTACTAAGGATAAAACGATGGGGTCTATCTCTACATAGATAGATCTTGTATACATCATGTCATTGTTCTTATTGCATTACTCCGTTTCTCCATGAACTTAATACACTAGATGCATGCTGGATAGCGGTCGATGTGTGGAGTAATAGTAGTAGATGCAGGCAGGAGTCGGTCTACTAATCTTGGACGTGATGCCTATATAATGATCATTTCCTGGATATCGTCATGAGTATTTGAAGTTCTATCAATTTCCCAACAATAATTTGTTTACCCACCATTTGCTATTTTTCTCGAGAGAAGCCACTAGTGAAACCTATGGCCTTCGGGTCACTTTTTCATAATATTTGCCTTCACGATCTATTTTATTTGCATTTTATTTTCAGAGCTACTAAACCAAAAATACAAAAATACCTTGCTGCAATTTATTTTATTTGGTGTTCGATCTATCAATATTTACAACTCTCTCACGTCCATTTGGCAATTTCTGGCGTCGTTACCCGAAAGGGATTGACAACCCCTTTTACACGTCGGGTTGCGAGTATTTGTTATTTGTGTGCAGGTGCAATTTACGTTGTGTTGCTTGGTTCTCCTACTAGTTCGACAACCTTGGTTTCATATCTAAGGGAAATACCTACCGTCGCTGTGCTGCATCATTCCTTCCTCTTTGGGAATACCGATGTAGCTTCAAGCCGCATCAAAAGGAATTTCTGGCACCATTGTCGGGGAGTATCTCCAACATATACCAGGTTCCTAATCACAAATCTCATCTCCTCGCAATTTACATTACTCGGTATTTGCCTCTCGTTTTCCTCTCCCCCACTTCACAAAAAAAGTTTCGTTTTATTCGCCCCTCTTTTTCATTCGCCATTTTCTTGTCGGATCTGTTTTTGCGTGTGCTCTTGTTTGCGTAGTCATGATGCCTCAAAGAAAATATTATGATGTTCCTTACCCAAATATTTTGCTTGAAATTGAGAAAAGTACTAATGAATATATGACTACACAATTTGAGCATAATAAGTATTTTACTGAAGAACTTAAGGAGCACTCTGTTGTGCTTGATGGTATAACAAAACAACTTGATGATATTAGTAAAGAATTTTTCAATCTCGAATCTAAGTATGCTTTTGCCGAAAGTTTGCTAGGAAAAATATCCGATGCACAAGCTACCATAGTAAATCAAATGGCCGCTAAACCAATCTCATTAGAAGACAAAAGTGATGAAGACCTTAAAATGATTGGTATGTCTTCTATCGATTCCTTGTTTAGTAAAGTGAAGATTGATGAAAAAGGGACTGGAGAAGAGTCGACTTTAGTTAGAAGGCGTCCCGATATTTCGGAGGGTGAAAATCTTGTTGATAAAATTGATAAAAGTGGGTTTGAAGAGGTCAAAACTTTAGCTTGTGATGTGCCCACTCTTTTGGATTACAAAGACTTTAATTATGATAGTTGCTCTTTGATTGATTGTATTTCTTTGTTGCAATCCATGATAAATTCACCCCATGCTTATGAACAAAATAATGCTTTTACTAAACATATTGTTGATGCTATGATGAAAGCTTTAGAAGAAAAGTTGGAATTAGAAGTTTCAATTCCTAGAAAGTTGCATGATGAATGGGAACCTATTATCAAAGTCAAGATAAAAAATTATGAGTGTTTTGTTTTGTGTGACTTGGGTGCTAGTATTTCTACAATTCCGAAATCTTTATGTGATGTGCTTGGTCTTACCAATATTGAATCATATTCTTTGAATTTGCACTTGGCGGATTCTACTATTAAAAATCCTATGGGAAGAATTATTGATGTTATTATTCTTGCAAATAGGAGTTATGTGCCCATAAATTTTATTGTTATTGATATTGATTGCATTCCGTCTTGTCCAATTATTCTTGGTAGACCATTTTTACTCACTATCGGTGCCGTGATTGATATGAAAGAAGGCAATATTAAGTTCCAATTTCCTTTGAGGAAGGGTATAGAACACTTCCCTAGAACAAGAATTAGTCCACCATATGAATCAATCATGAGGGCATCTTATGGATTTCGAACCAAAGATGACAAAACTTAGATCCTTGCTTTATGCCTAGCTAAGGGCGTAAAACATAGCGCTTGTTGGGAGGCAACCCAATGAGTAAAATTTAATTTTTATTTTCTTCTTCTTGTTTTTGAGTGTTAGCACAATTATGCTACTGTCATGATTGTGTTTTTTATGTTTTAATTAGTTTTTTTGCCAAGTAAAGCCTTTAGGATCTTCTTGGGTGATAATTGTTTGATCTTGCTGAAAAAACAGAAACTTTTGCGCTCGCGAAAATAATTTTCATTTTTAACCAAAGAGCGATAAAATATCCGTTCCTTTCGCAGTAGATCAATTTACAAATTTCTCAGGTCTTATTAAGTTTTTAGAGTTTTTGGAGTTACAAAAGTATTAGAAACACCCAGATTGCTACAGGCTGTTCTGTTTTGACAGATTCTGTTTTCTTTGCGTTGTGTGCTTGTTTTGATGGCTCTATGGTTTTCTTTGATGAGTTTTTGCCATAAAAAAGTTGTAATACAGTACATATAATGCAAGAACAAAATATGAATTGGTTTACTATAGCACTCATTGTAGTGATTTGTTTTCTTATACTAAGGGATCTCACGAAGGCTTTTGTTGAGTTTTATGTGATTGAAGTTTTCAAGTTTTGGGTTACCTTACGATGGATGAAGGAATAAGGAGCAAGAAGAGCCTAAGCTTGGGTATGCCCCGGCATCCCAAGCTATTATCCAAAAGAGGGCAAGCAACTAAGCTTGAGGATGCCCTCGAGTGGCATCCCCTCTTTCTTCTAATACTCGAAGCTATATTTTTATTCGTCACATACTATGTGTTTTGCTTGGAGAGTCTTGTATGATATGAGTCTTTGCTTGTTTTATTTTGTGTTTTAAGTCTTGATTCCTTGCTGGACATACCTATTTGAGAGATCCAAAATTATGTCATGACTTGTTAGAATTTCTCTCTATGCTTCATTTAAATTTTTATGAGCTATGTACTTGCTCTAGTGCTTAACTTATATCTTCTTGAGCATGATGTGCTTTAGTATTTTTGAAGAAATGCTCTCTTGCTTCACTTAGATTTATTTGAGAGTTAGTAATTTTTTAAGAAATTCTCTCTTGCTTCACTTAAATTAATTTGAGAGAAAGAAATATTATACTCATGATCTTCACTTATATTTGTTTGAGCTTGTCAAAAGCGACACATGAAAATTAGTCCCAAAGTGATATATATCCAAGAAGGATATAATAAAAACTTTCATGAAGATCATTGGACAAAATAAACTTGATTCTTAGTAATAGTTTTGAGATATGATGATGTGATATGTGAGTTATGTTGATGAGTAATTATGCTTTAGTAAGAATATTGGTGTTAAGGTTTGTGATTACCTATCCAAGCATGAAAGTCAATAATTATGCAATGAAATTATATCCTACTTGTGGTGCATCATCCAGTGTTAATTATGCTTAATGCTCGCTTATGAGATTATTCGTTTCTTGGTTGGTCGCTTTTCAACCTTTTGCTAGCCTTCATTTTGCACTAAGTATGATTACTACTTGTGCATCCAAAAACCTTTAAACCAGTTTTGCCACATGAGTCCACTATATCTACCTATATGCGGTATTCTTTTGCTGTTCTAAGCAAATTTGTATGTGCCATCTCTAATTTTCAAACTAAACTTCTCTTTTGTGTATTTGTTTCGCTCGCGGAGCGGTGAGGGGTGGCTAATATTTTCCATGCTAGTTGTGTTATTCTCACGATGAGTGTTTATTCACTTGCCATTGCACGAGAGTAAGGCAAAGGTATTAGGGATGCCCAGTCCCAAAATGAAAAATGAATTTACTTTATGTTGTCAAATAATAGATTCCTTGGAAAGTGTTGGTATGGAAGGCACCCGTGGATACGGTTAGCCATGGAAAGTGAAAGTATGGTGGAAAAAGGAATAAACTTTATTTTCTGTTTGGGAACCGCTTATGATATATCTAGCATGGAAAGTGTTCGTAACTCTAAGTCGTTTTCATTGGTGGGAAGGACCCACCTCCCAAAATGTTTTTATCTCTGAGTTTTTCGCTTTGAGCTCTGGCACCTCTACAAATCCCTACTTCCCTCTGCGAAGGGCCTTTAGTTTACTTTATGAAATTTTTATTTTGAATTTGAGTCTCCATCTTCTCTTATAAAAGCACCAACTAGGAGGCACTATGATCGTACTTGAGAATTGTGAAGGAAATATGCCCTAGAGGCAATAATAAAGTTGTTATTTATATTTCCTTATATCATGATAAATTTTTATTATTCATGCTAGAATTCTATTAACCAGAAACTTAGTACATGTGTGAATACCTAGACAAACAGAGTGTCACTAGTACGCCTCTACTTGACTAGCTCGTTAATAAAAGATGGTTAAGTTTCCTAGCCATGGACAAGAGTTGTCATTTTATGAACGGGATCACATCATTAGAGAATGATGTGATTGACTTGACCCATCCGTTAGCTTAGCACTATGATCATTTAGTTTGACTGAGAAAGATCTTCGTAGAATATCTAGGGACCAATATGAGCATCCAGGTTCCGCTACTAGTTATTGACCGGAAATGAGTCTCGATCATGTCTACATAGTTCTCGAACCCATAGGGTCTGCACGCTTAACGTTCGATGATGATCAGTATTACAAGTTTATGTGTTTTGATGTACCGAAGGTAGTTCGGAGTCCCGGATGTGAGCACGGACATGACGAGGAGTCTCAAAATGGTGGAGACATAAAGATTGATATATTGGAAGGCTATGTTTGGACACCGGAATGGTTTCAGATAAGTTCGGGCAATTATCGGAGTACTGGGGGGTTACCGGAACCCCCCAGGGAGTCAATGGGCCTTAATGGGCCATAGTGGGAGAGAGGAGGTGGCGGCCAAGTGGCCCCCCAAGCCCAATCTGAATTGGGGAGGGGGCCGGCCCCCCTTTCCTTCTCTCCTTCTCCCCCTTCCTTCCGCTCCTACTCCAAACGTACTCCTACTAGGAGTAGGAATCCCCCTTGAGGCACGCCATAGAGAGGGTCGGCCCTCCCCTCATCCATTCCTTTATATACGGGGGAGGGGGCACCCCATAGACACACAAGTTGACAGTTGTCTTAGCCGTGTGCGGTGCCCCCTCCACAGATTTCCACCTCGGTCATATAGTTGTAGTGCTTAGGCAAAGCCCTGCGTCGGTAACTTCATCATCACCATCATCACGCCGTCGTGCTGAGAAACTCTCCCTCGGCCTCAACTAGATCAAGAGTACAAGGGACATCACCGAGTTGAACGTGTGCAGATCACGGAGGTGCCGTGCGTTCGGTACTTGATCGGTTGGATCGCGAAGACGTTCGACTATATCAACCACGTTACTTAACGCTTCCGCTTTCGGTCTACGAGGGTATGTGGACACACTCTCCCCTTCGTTGCTATGCATCTCCTAGATAGATCTTGCGTGATCGTAGGAATTTTTTTGAAATACTGTGTTCCCCAACACATTGGGTGTACTTAACATGCGAGTGTGTTTCATGAATGGATCATTGATTGAGCATGATGGGCTAGGGATAGCTTATTTTAGCATTGATATTTTGAAAGACATAGTTGATTATTGATATGCTTGAGTATTTAAGTTATCATGTCAAAACTAGACTATTTCTTTGAACAATATAAAATTCCAAATGTCCATGCTATAAAGAAAAGAAATATGATATGACATGATGGGCAGCATTCCACATCAAAAATTCTATTTTTATCACTTACCTACTCAAGGACGAGTAGGAGTTAAGCTTGGGGATGCTGATACGTCTCCAACGTATCTATAATTTTTTATTGTTCCATGCTGTTATTTTATCAATCTTGGATGTTTTATAATCATTTTATATCATTTTTTGGTACTAACCTATTGACATAGTGCCAAGTGCTAGTTGCTATTTTTTGCATGTTTTTTACATCGCAGAAAATCAATACCAAACGGAGTCTAAATGCAACGAAAATTTACGGAGATTTTTTATGGACCAAAAGACACCTAATGGGCAAGGCTGCGCTTGGGTGTGTTCCAAGGCTGAACCCACCAAGGCGTGCCAGGAGGCTCAGACGCGCCTTGGTGGGTTGTGCCCACCTCGGGTGCCCTCGGATCGCCTCTTTGCTCTGTAAATACTCCAATATTCCAAAAACCCTAGGGCAGTCGACAAAAATCTATTCCAGCCGCCGCAGAGTCCAGAACCACCAAAACCAATCTAGACACCATCATGGAGGGGTTCACCACTTCCATTGGTGCCTCTCTGATGATGCGTGCGTAGTTCTTTGTAGACCTTCGGGTCTGTAGTTAGTAGCTAGATGGGTTCCTCTCTCTCATTTGATTCTCAATATAGTGGTCTCTTGGAGATCCATATGATGTAACTCATTTTGCGGTGTGTTTGTTGGGATCGGATGAACTTTCAGTTTATGATCAGATCTATCTTTTTATATCCATGAAAGTTATTTGAGTTTCTTTGATCTATTATATGCATGATTGCTTATAGCCTCATATTTCTTTTCCAATATTTGGGTTTTATTTGGCCAACTTGATCTATTTATCTTACAATGGGAAGAGGTGCTTTGTAGTGGGTTCGATCTTAGGGTGCTTGATCCCAGTGACAGAAGGGGAACCAACACGTATGTATCTTTGCTACTAAGGATAAAACGACGGGGTCTATCTCTACATAGATAGATCTTGTCTACATCATGTCATCATTCTTATTGCATTACTCCATTTCTCCATGAACTTAATACACTAGATGCATGCTGGATAGCGGTCGATGTGTGGAGTAATAGTAGTAGATGCAGGCAGGAGTCGGTCTACTAATCTTGGACGTGATGGCTATATAATGATTATTGCCTGGATATCGTCATGAGTATTTGAAGTTCTATCAATTGCCCAATAGTAATTTGTTTACCCACCATTTGTTATTTTTCTCGAGAGAAGCGACTAGTGAAACCTACGACCCCCGGGTCTCTTTTCATATTATTTGCCTTCGCGGTATATTTTATTTGCCTTTTATTTTCAGAGCTCCTAAACCAAAAATACAAAAATACCTTGCTGCAATTTATTTTACTTGGAGTTCGATCTATCAATATTTACAACTCTCCCACGTCCTTTTGCCAATTTCTGGCGCCATTACCCGAAAGGGATTGACAACCCCGTTTACACGTTGGGTTGCGAGTATTTGTTATTTGTGTGCATGTGCTATTTACGTTGTGTTGCTTGGTTCTCCTACTTGTTCGATAACCTTGGTTTCATATCTGAGGGAAATACCTACCAGCACTGTGCTCCATCATCCCTTCCTCTTTGGGGATATACAGACGTAGCTTCAAGCCGCATCATGGTCCGAAGGCAGGAGGTGGCCGTCATAGCCGCCACCCCATCATCGGCCGCCGTGGCCACCAATCCACTGTCGACCGCCAAGATCATCACCCGCTCCGGCACCGCCGCCCGAAGGAGGGAGGGGGAGGTGGAGGCCCGCAAGTGCGTCAGTGGCCTTGCACGCTACATCGAGTTCCTGCGGGAGGAGGACGAGGAGCGCCTCGTCGAGCATGCAAAGAGCCTTACCGCAGTCGTGGCCGCAACACACGCCGTCGCAGAGGTGAGGAATCAGGAGATCAATGAGCAGTCCGGCCGCTTCAAGAGGGATCGTTTGGAGCGACAGTGGGCGTTTGAGCTCGTGAGCGTCGCTGAACGTGCACCAGCAACAGGCACCATATTGCATTTGTCCATCTCATCGGTAGGCTCCTCCTCCTCCTCTACCTCTTACTAAGCGTGCTCGGCAGAGGAGAGGTTGTCGGGAGTAGCACAAAGCCCCTCTGTAGTAGTAGTATTTAGGGGCTATTTTGTTCAGTTCATCTGAGTATAGATGTGTGGTGGAACTGTACAACGTACTTAAAATTAGCTAGTATATATAGTTGAACTAGCTATTTCAGCACGTGGTTGGCAACAATTGGGGAAAAGTTTGGTCGGTTCAGCTGTCGAGTTGAACTATTTGTATAAATTAAGAATGACTGCTTAATCTATGACTGAAATCTATGCTTAATTACTGAATTTTAGTTGCAAAAATTAGATAGTGATAGTGATTTGTAGCTACATATTTTGACAAATCGCAGTGTTGCAAGGATTGACAAATGGCAATGTTACTAGATCAACAAATGTCAATATTTCCAGTTTGACAAATGCCAACATACCCAATATGACAGATGCAAATCTTACCAAATTGTTTGTACGTGGTTGCACACGGGTCAGCCAAAACAACTGTTTGCGTTGAAGGGATGCACAAATCCTGCGCTGCGAATTTTCCCTCGACTTAAGGGGGAAGACCATAGCTCTCACTTTGCATACGGGTGTTCTATCTAAAACATTTCCAATCAGGAGATGCAGAAATCCTGCTCGGCACACTTTCTCTTGGCTTCCTGGGGATGCTGTCGGTTTGCATACGGGTGTTCTAACTAAAATGTTTGCGATTAAGAGCTGCACAAATCCTGCTAGGCACATTTTCCCTTGGCTTCCCGAGGAAGTTGTCAGTTTTGCATACGGGTGTTCTAACTAAAATGTCTGCGATGAGTGTTTTATATTTAAAAACCGTATTAAACTTCGGCTTGGGTGCCATTAATGGAGAGAATGTGAGCAAGGCGGACGGCCATGGAAATCTAAGGGCTCGCTTCCCGGTGAGCCTGCATGGCGTATAGCTCGCACGCTTCCCGGTGAGCCTCCATGTTGGAGTACAACACACACGCCTCTCGTTTAGTCAAGCACTCAAGCACCTGTCCGCACGACACATCCTAGCCATTAAAAGAGTGAGGCGTGGCGTCACATGAATGGTTAACATAACACACACAATTTAAATTATACAAAATGTTTGAGATGTTACAGTGGCAGCTATTTGTTTCAAAATACCCTTGTTGGTTGTTATTTGAGTGCGCCTTCTCTCAAAATGGACACAAAAATTACCGCAGCATGTCGGGTGCCATTCCATTATAGCATGTCAAGTTTCATGAATTTCAGACGAGTTTTGTATTTACTAGAATTTTAAAACAAAGTATCTCAATGTTTTGCCGGCAATCAACAGTGCCCTGGTGTTTGAAATTCATTCCAATTTCTTGGATGGGACCTAAGCATGCATCGAAGGACACAGATTTGTTTTTTCAACCAATTTATATGCACTGGAGCATGTGCATGTAGTTCAAATTTGAATTATGCACATAAAATGCCTAAAAAAACCAGTTAATGTATAAAAATGTCCAACTGAACCCCAAAAAATTCCAAAATTAAACACAACACTCCTGTTGTTCTATGTTGACACTAGAAAATTTTTGAAAGCAATAAGAGGTTTCGGATATCGTTTCGTCCCCAAAGGTGGCACGTTCCCTACCGAAACCATCATGCGTGTTGTGAGAAGCTCTGGTTTGTGAGAAGCTTATGCCCAAATGGGACAAATTTTCTACCACGGCATGTTGATGCCGCTCCATGATAGCATGCCAAGTTTCATGAATTTTAGACGAGTTTCAGATTTACTAGAAATTTAAAACCAAGTATCTCATTGTTTGCGGCCGGGTGACGGTGGCAGGGTGTTTGAAATTCATTCCCATTTCTTGCATGGGACCTAAGCATGCAACCAAGGACACAGATTTAATTTTTCAACTAGTTTATATGCACTGGAGCATGTGCGTGCAGTTCAAATTTGAATTATGCACTTGAAATGCCTACAAAACTAAGTTAATGTATAAAAATGTCCAAACGAACCCTAAAAAATTCCAAAATTAAACACAACACTCATGTTGTTTTATGTTGACACTAGAAAATTTTTGAAAGCAATAAGAGGCAACAGATATCGTTTCGTCCCCAAAGGTGGCACGTTCCCTACCGAAACCATCACGCTTGTTGTAAGACGCTCTGGTTTGTGAGAAGCTTATACCCAAACCTGCCCCAAATGAGACAATTGTTTTACCACAACATGTTGATGCCACTCCATGATAGCATGCCAAGTTTCATGAATTTCAGATGAGTTTTGGATTTACTAGAATATAAAAACCAAGTATCTCAATGTTTGCGGCAGAGTGACGGTAGCGGGGTGTTTGAAATTCATTCCCATTTCTTGCATGGGACCTATGCATGAAACCAAGGACACATATTTGATTTTTCAACTAGTTTATATGCACTGGGCATGTGCATGTAGTTCAAATTTGAATTATGCACATGAAATGCCTAGAAACCAAGTTAATGTATAAAAATGCCCAAACGAACCCCGAAAAATTCCAATATTAAACTCAACACTCTTGTTGTTCTATGTTGACACTAGAAATTTTTTGAAAGCAATAAGAGGCAACGGATATCGTTTCGTCCCCAAAGTTGGCACATTCCCTACTGAAGCCATCACGCTTGTTGTGAGAACCTCTGGTTTGTGAGAAGCTTATACCCAAACTTGCTCCAAATGGGGCAAATTTTTTAGCACGGCAGGTTGATGCCGCTCCATGATAGCATGCCAAGTTTCATGAATTTCAGACGATTTTGGATTAACTAGAATTTTAAAACCATGTATCTCAATGTTTGTGGCTGTGTGACAGCGGCATGGTGTTTGAAATTCATTCCCATTTCTTGCATGGGACCTAAGCATGCATCGAAGGACACATATTTGATTTTCTAACCAATTCATATGCACTTGAGCATGTGCATGTACTTCAAATTTGAATTATGCACATAAAATGCCTGCAAAACCTAGTTAATGTATAAAAATGTCCAAATGAACCCTGAAAAATTCCAAAATTAAACACAACACTCCTGTTGTTCTATGTTGACACTAGAAATTTTTTTGAAAGCAATAAGAGGCAACAGATATCGTTTCGTTCCCAAAGGTGGCACGTTCCCTACCGAAACCATCACGCTTGTTGTGAGAAGCTCTGGTTTGGGAGAAGCTTATTCCCAAACCTGCCCCAAATGGGACAAAAATTTTATCACGGCATGTTGATGCCGCTCCACGATAGCATGCCAAGTTTCATGAATTTCAGACGAGTGTTGGATTTACTAGAATTTAAAAACCAGGTATCTTGATGTTTGTGGCCGAGTGATGGTGGCAGGGTGTTTGACATTCATTCCCATTTCTTGCATGGGACCTAAGCATGCAACCAAGGACACAAATTTGATTTTTCAACCCGTTTATATGCACTAGAGCATGTGCATGTAGTTCAAATTTGAATTATGCACCTAAAATGCCTACAAAACCAAGTTAATGTATAAAAACGTCCAAATGAACCCTGAATAATTCCAATTTTTTTGAAGACACACCTATAGTTGCATGTTCACTGCAGATAAAAGTTCTAGCAATTCAAACACCATCCTTTGCAGCTGTGACCCCATTATGTAATTCAAATCAAGACGAAAATTCAAGTAGACCGCACATAGTTTATTATCACCAACCGTGTGAGATGCAGCACAAAATATCTCAGAGCACTGTCGGAGTATCAAGCACACTAGCCCGCTCCTCAAATATAATTTCACTTTTCAATCGTCGCCGGTGTAAGATGGGGACGTGGACCCGTGTCGTGAGGGCAACTTCGGCGGCCCACTCCAGCGAGAGTGCAGCCGCAGCCGCCAGGCGCGTGCTAACAAGCTTCGTGAGGGTGACCGCAATCTGCGTCTGGGCGGTCAAGGCAGCCCAAACGGCCGATATTGCTTCCCAAGCAGCGGGAGCATCATCTGCCTCAGGGATAGCAACTGGCGAGAGCGGCACAACAGTTGTCTGTTCCACAGTGGCGGCCTTAGCCCTGATGGAGGCCGCCCATGACCATGTCGAGGCCGTCCACGCCCAGCTCGTGGCGGTCACCGCACAAATCGAACGAAGCTTCTCTGACAATGGTTGGCAACCCACGGTCGTAGAGTTGGCAATCGCCAAAAGAGTTCGAGCAGTCGTCCGTTCCTGCGTGACATACCTTGCCACGACGGAGCCCGCCAAAGCACAGATCGCGGTCGCCCACGCCCAGCTCGTGGTGGCCTATTCCAAAGATATGGCAGACGCGGATGGCGAGATGCTTCCTGAGTATGGTTCGATTGATGCCATGGAGCCCCTTCCCCAGGAGACCATCGGGCGCGACCTGGACATGGAGGCAGCGGTGGAGATCGATGATCACCAGCCGTAGTAGTACTCTTTGTTTTGTTTAATTAAGAGCACCGGTCTTTAATTGGTTAAAGTAATGTTTAGGTCAGCTAGCTCTGTTTAATTGTTGAACTTGCTCGATTAAGAAGTTTGGGTGTGCTGTAGTCTCCTTTGTGTACCCAAACTATGCAATGGCGTGGATGACCACTGTAACTAGGGAAATTCGAACCAAAATTTTTGACGTTCAAACTCATCACAAATGGGTTAACCTATGTGAATCGTTTGTGATTGTGGGAGTCCTGGATTAGGGGGTCTCCGGACAGCCGGACTATATCCTTTGGCCGGACTGTTAGACTATGAAGATACAAGATTGAAGACTTCATCTCATGTCCGGATGGGACTCTACTTGGCGTGGAAGGCAAGCTAGGCAACACAGATATGTGTATCTTCTCCTTTGTAACCGACCTTGTGTAACCCGAACCTCTCCGGTGTCTATATAAACCGGAGGATTTTAGTCCGTAGGACAACATACAATCATACCATAGGCTAGCTTCTAGGGTTTAGCCTCTCCAATCTCATGGTAGATCTACTCTTGTACTACCCATATCATTAATATTAATCAAGCAGGACGTAGGGTTTTACCTCCATCAAGAGGGCCCGAACCTCGATAAAACATTGTGTCCCCTGCCTCCTGTTACCATCCGCCTTAGACGCACAGTTCGGGACACCCTACCCAAGATCCGCCGGTTTTGACACCGACATTGGTGCTTTCATTGAGAGTTCCTCTGTGTCGTTGCCGTTAGGCTTGATGGCTCCTACTATCATCGATAGCGATGCAGTCCAGGGTGAGACTTTTCTCCCCGGACAGATCTTCGTGTTCGGCGGCTTTGCACCGCGGGCCAATTCGCTTGGCCATCTGGAGCAGATTGAAAGTTACGCCCCTGGCCACCAGGTCAGGTTTGGAAGCTTAAACTACACGACCGATATCCATGGAGACTTGATCTTCGATAGATTCGAGCCTCTGGCTTGTGCGTCACGCGGTCACTGTCAGTGTCAAAACCGGCGGATCTCGGGTAGGGGGTCCCGAACTGTGCGTCTAGGCCAGATGGTAACATGAGGCAGGGGACACGATGTTTTACCTAGGTTCGGGCCCTCTTGATGGAGGTAAAACCCTATGTCCTGCTTGATTGATATTGATGATATGGGTAGTACAAGAGTAGATCTACCACGAGATCAGAGAGGCTAAACCCTAGAAGCTAGCCTATGGTATGATTGTATGTTGTGATTGTTGTCCTATGGACTAAAACCCTTCGGTTTATATAGACACCGGAGAGGGTTAGGGTTACACAAGGTCGGTTACAAAGGAGGAAATATCCATATTCGTATTGCCTAGCTTGCCTTCCACACCAAGTAGAGTCCCATCCGGACACGAGACGAAGTCTTCAATCTTGTATCTTCATAGTCTAACAGTCCGGCCAATGGAGATAGTCCGGCTGTCCGGAGACCCCCTAATCCAGGACTCCCTTAGTAGCCCCTGAACCAGGCTTCAATGATGATGAGTCCGGCGCATAGTATTGTCTTCGGCATTGGAAGGCGGGTTCCTTCTCCGAATACATTACAGAAGAATTTGAATACGAGGATAGTGTCCGACCCTGCAAAATAAGTCCCACATACCGCCGTAGAGAGAATAATATTTTTGCAAATCTAATTTGCTGACTTGTTTTGGCAGCATGACATTATGTCATGGACCGGTGATTATTCGAACCGTTTTTCTTCAACCAGCTCCACACATAACGCGAGGCGGTTTCTTGACACGTCTTGTCAAAGCAGAGGTCATGTTCCCCCAATTACGAGATTATCATTAATGCGGTCGTGGGTAACCCAACCGTTTCTAGGACTCCTAGATTATAGGCAAGTCCTAAACGGCTACGGAGAGGACACTTGAGATTCACCCTCTTTATAAAGGGACAAGGTTTTCGCTTTCTTCCTCCCATGCTCAATCGAACCCTTCCCCCGCCTCGAGTTCCAACACCCAAAGCCCAGGTTAGGTGCTCCGGATCTTCAATCATGTCCAGATCCAGCCTTCAAGGCCGATGGATGCCCTCCTCCGTGACGGAAGAGGACATCAAGAAGTTGAGGGAGGCCAGATACCTGACCGCTGAGGTTTCACATCAGCTTCCTGCTCGAGGGCAGGTCGTCCCTACTCCCAAACCTAACGAGAACGTCGTGTTCGTCTCCCACTTCCTCCAAGGCCTGGGCCTCACTCTGAATCCCTTCGTCGGGGGTTTGATGTTCTATTACGGGCTAGATTTCCATGATCTAGCTCTGAACTCCTTTCTCCACATCTCGACATTTATTGTCGTGTGTGAGGCCTTCCTCCGCATTACCCCTCACTTCGGCATGAGGCTCAAGACCTTTGAAGTGAAGCCGAAGATGATCGAGGGGTAACATGCAGCGTGCAGAGGTGCATCAATAGGCAAGATGGCAGGAGCTCCATGGCCGAAAGGTTCCTTTCCAGAGGTGTCCGAATTATGGCAGCGGGAGTGGTTTTATGTCACAGCTCCCAGAAGTGCCAAGTGGGCGGCTGCCCCCGCTTTCCGCTCGGGCCCCCCACCACGAGTAATGTCATGGATTAGCAGAGGTCTGAGCTGGGGTCCGGCCAAGGACATGCCGATACTGCAAAGCCGCATTCGAGATCTCTTCGAGGGAGATTTTGATTTGGTAGTGGTAATACAAGTTATGCTGGTTCGTCAAGTCCATCCTTGCAAACGCCGGCCCCTTCACTTGTGGGAGTTCAACCCAGAAGGACCGCGTGCCATTCAAAGTTTCCTCGGCCTGACGCACGAGGAGATGTACAAGTCATTCTTCGGACCTCAAATAGAGTGTCCGGATGCCACTGAGGACGTGGGCCTGAGCAGTAACCGCACCGCCGAACAAGTAAGAAATCCTCTAGCCGAACACACCGCCTTTTATTCATCATGAAGTTATTTCTGAGAGATCGCTCTTTGACCAGGACTGGCTAACAAAGGCGAAGATGATTCGGTGTTCAGCCCCCCTCCCAGAGGGTTTGGAAAATCCGGTATTGGAAAAGATGCTCGAGCTCGCACCTTGCCCGGAGCCCTCGAATGAAGATACATGGGGGAATAACATGGGCGGAAGCGGGCCCCCATCGCTGCCAGTTTCAGCCGAGGGAATGAACGCCTCCTTAAAGGAGGATAACCAGGGGAGGAAGAGGACTGCTTCCGAGGATCCGAAAGCCGAGGCCTTCAAACGAGAGAAGAAGTCTCCAACAGAGGGTCCTGCCTCGGGGGTGCTCTTGCCGCACAAAGTCCGCAGGAGGATCAGCCCTCCAACGAGTCGTCAGTGATCCAAAAAATACTTTAATAGCGAAGGTATACTATCTTTCTTCTGATAAAATAAAATCGCATATATCTTGTAGTTCGGGTCTTAGCCCTTCTCAGCTGAGCTCGTCTTCGGGGGATCTTCTTCCGGAGATGATGGAGAGCGAAACGCCTCCCCCGGACTCCTCCGCTCAAGAAGCGGGCGACCCCGAAGTGTCGTCACGGAGGGCCTCTCCGGATCCGGTGAGGCCAGAAGATAATCACATAGATCCTCGAAGTCCCCAGCGTCCGGCTCCCAAAGAGAGCAAACAAAAGAGTCCGGCACCGTCTGGTATGCGGTCGGACGTTCTGAGGGAGCTGTTGGGGTGAGAGGCCATCTCAGAAGAACACCATACGCTGATGGGTATGGTGATGGAAAGAATTTCATCCGCCGAAAGTGGATTACATGAAGCCTTTATGAGTCTACTGACAGGCTTTGAGGTACGTGAAATAATATGTGATAGTACCGCACATGTTAGGTGTGCCCTGTGTAGATAGTAGCTCCTGAGACTCTGGTTGTCGTCGAGAACAGCGGCGAACAGAGGATCATAGTCCCAGGCAATAACCAGACTGCCTTTATGTGCAGGTGGTGGAAGCTCCGGTGGCTAGCCGGACTAGTGAGTTTGCCGAATTAAAACGGCAACTAGATGCGGCAGACGCCGACATCGAGCTTGTCAACAAGCGGCTTGACGAATCACAGGGTAAGTAATGTTTTCTAGTGAATGTCACACAATAAGAGCAGCATGATGCCAGTATCTTTAATATGTTGTGACTGCAGATGGAGCTGTCACCGTGGAGACCCTTCGGGCGGAACTCGCCCGAGCCAAGGAACAAGCGAGGGTTAGTAATGCGGCTGCTTTGAAGGCGGCCGAAGAGTTGAAAGCCGAGAAGGCCGCACATTGTGAGAGCCAAGAGAAGATGGCCAAGATAGCCGTAGAATTAAAAGACACTGCCGACCATTGCCGGGTCCTTGAAAAAGAAAACCGAGCGAAGGCAACGGACCTTGAGAAGGCCACTATGCCGGACAAAGACACCTGTTCTTCTATGAGAGCGAAGAAGGAGGAGTTGCAGGAAGCCGGGGTTATTGCGGCTGGGAAACCCTTCATGTTACGGAGGAAGTTCGGAGATCCATAGTATGCCCCTCTGGATCGGCTGTGGAGTTCGGCAGATGCATATATGAATTTGGCGGCGAGTGATGCCGATGCGGCCAAGCACTTCCAAGGTCAGACAGATCGTGAAGTGGACAAGCTGTTCTGGTCGCAATTCAACGTTCCAGAGCATATGCTTTCATTGACTGACCAGCTAGCCGAATGGGCCGAACTGAATAGGTTGTCCGGACTCACCATGAGGTCTGTTGTGGATCAACTATGGCCAGAAAAGCCAAAGCCGAACAACTATTTCAGCTTAGTGCAGCAGTTCCTTGGTGCGGTGCCACGCATTAATGCGATGAAGAGGTCGGCGTGCATAGAAGGCTCGTGGATGGCCCTTGCCCGTGTTAAAGCATACTGGGCGGAGATGGACGCACTGTTGCGGCGCATGGTTCGGCCATAGGCTGAGTGGTTGCCGATCACTATTTCGAGGAGGTTCTCGAGGGTGCTCATTTGATACAGGCCCAGTGCTCGAAGAATATTATGTTTGAGTGATATGTATTCTCATTGTAAACACAATGCTTTTATGAAGTTTTATAAGGCTATGTTTATACTTTTGCCTGAAAGTAGTATGATGCCTCCTGTGCGGCCGTTTTTGTATACACGTGTATAATCTGAAAGATTGCGGCCGTTTATGTATACATGTGTATAACCTGAAAGATTGCAGCCGTCGGCTTCAACCCCCATGCATATAATGCGGAGGTGATCGCGAAAAACATGTGTTCACACTTAACCCAACGTCTTGGTCCTATTAAGGAGGTGATAGCGTAGCGAACGAGGCAACCGGACTATCATGCTTTAACACTTTCACTTAGCCATAGGAGTTTCACAGTGGGGCTACTAGATAGCCCCTGGTGGCTCCGCACTCTCCTGATCGCGGGGTGCGTACATGCCTGGTCGGAAAACGGCCCTTTGTTAAGGCACATGAATTCTAACATTCCGATAGGTCATCGAGTGGTTGACCAGTCTCATGCTATATCATGAGAGTCAGTTTTCAGCTTTCTCTACTGAGGTGCTTGTCCGGATGAACCAAGGCACAATCGCAGTAGTTCTCCTAGTGCTACCTTAGCCGATAAAGCGGAACGTAAGGCACCAAAACACAGGAGCCGGGCAAACCTAACATTTGACCAAAGAAAATGATTCAGAGCTGATGCATATAAGGCCAAACTCGCGATGCCGAACACTCCCTAAGGTATTCGGTCTTTATGGTATAAACCGGGCCCAAATAGTGCCCTTTGTAAGAAGCCCCTTGTGTCTAGGTACGTGCATTATTCTGACGTGGCCACATGCCAAGACATCAGCATCCTTCTCAACTGTGCTGAGAATTCGGTGGATGTGTATCAACAAGAGATAGTAAAAAAAGGTTTACGCATGGTCTTAATCTAAAAAGAATCCTTGGAGCGGGTCCCTGCTGCACGTCTGCGCCTGTGTCTCTGTTGTGCCGTATCCTGGACGGGTGTAGCACGATGATCATCTGTAAAAGAGAGGAACTTAGGTGAAAAATTTGTCGTGCAAAAAGATAGTTTTTAAAGAAACCATGTATAATTCAGGATGAGTAAAAATTGCCACTTGTCTACGCGCGTTGAGCCCCTTGTATTTGTAATAGGGGTGTGACCATTGATCCGGTATGAATTAAATATAGCTGCACCAGACTCGTCTAACCGTGTCCGAGGTCTTGACGACCTGTTAAATGCTTTAGTTGGTCAGGCCATTTTTAGTGTGTGGCTACCAAGGCAGCCGCACTCTCTTCGGTGTGCAAAGATCGCTTAATACTTCCGTTCACTGTAATGATGCCATGTGGGCCAGGCATCTTGAGTGTGAGGGAAGCTTAGTGCGGTATTGCATTAAAGCGAACGAAAGCTTCGCGTCCGAGTAGTGCTTGATAGCCACTTTGGAACGGAGCGATGTGGAAGGTTAAATGTTTGCTACGGAAGTTATCGGGGAAGCCGAATATAACCTTTAGTAGCAGGGAGCCCGTGCAATGAGCCCCTGGGCCTGGCGTTACTCCTTTTAAATGTAGTATTGCTTTGGCAAATTTTTGTTAGGTCTATCCCCATTTCGCGGATTGTATCCTGGTATATCAGGTTTAGACTGCTGCCACCGTCCATCAGGACTCGTGTGAAGTGGTATCCGTCTATTATTGGGTCTAATACCAGGGCAGCCCATCCTGCACGCCGGATACTTGCCGAGTAATCACGATGGTCGAAAGTGATCGGTTGAGACAACCAGTGGCAGGGCTCTGCGGTGATAGGCCCTTGGGCATATTTTTCTGGGAGTGCCATTTTGTTTCTCCCCTTGATCACATGTAACACGTTTACTGTTTTGACTTCTGGTGTAATTTCTTTTGTTCCCCAGTGTCTTGCTTGAGAGGCTCATCCTCGTCTTCGCTTGGTGCATCCTCCCCCTTGTGTACGGCGTTGAGCTTGCCGGACTGCTTGAAGACCCAACATTCTCTGTGAGTATGATTAGCGGGTTTACCAGGGGTGCTATGGATCTGACATATTTGGTCCAGAATTTTTTAGGCTGGACAGTTCGTCTCTAGCGCCTTTAGAGGGCGGCTTTTGCTGACTTGGCCGAGAGCTTTTGAATCCAGCGTTTACTGCCGTGCTCTTCGTGTTGTTTTCTTTATTCCGGCATTTGTTATTGCTGTTGCACCATGATTTCCCGTTTCCATCTCTAACTTCAGATGTACTGGGGTCACTAGTGCTGCATTTGGCTAGCCAGCTGTCCTCACCCGCGCAAAAGCGGGTCATGAGGCTTGTTAATGCTGCCATTGTTCTCGGCTTTTCTTGGCCGAGGTGTCTGGCAAGCCATTCGTCACGGATGCTATGCTTAAAATCTGCCAAGGCTTCAGCGTCCGGACAGTTGACAATTTGGTTCTTTTTAGTAAGAAACTTGTTCCAAAGTTTTCGGGCTGACTCTCCGGGCTGTTGAGTTATATGACTCAAATCGTCCGCGTCCGGAGGTCGGACATAAATCCCTTGAAAATTTGCCCAAAAAGCGTCTTCAAGCTCTTCCCAACTTCCAATGGAGTTTTCGGGGAGGCTTTTAAGCCAGTGACGAGCTGGCCCTTTGAGCTTGAGGGGTAAGTACTTGATGGTGTGGAGATCATCTCCTCGAGCCATATGGATATGGAGGATATAGTCCTCAATCCAGATCCCAGGGTCTGTTGTTCCGTCGTATGCCTCTATGTTTACGGGTTTGAATCCCTCTGGAAATTCATGGTCCAGCACCTCGTCGGTGAAACATAGGGGGTGTGCGGCACCCCTGTATCTGGGTGTACCTCGTTGTTCGGATGTTTGTTGTGTTACATCGTATGCTGGGGCGCGCTTGCGTGGTCCATAGATGGATCTGGTTGCGCCGTCCTATTGGTGCGAGCCCTCGCGTGGATCGCGTATTGGCTTGTGGGTGGCGTTGTTTGCCGCTCTATGTTGGCCGTGAGGTCGTCTATCCGGCCAGGTGGCCGTTTTTATTTTTGGTTGTGTGGGGTCTGAGGCCTCCTCATCGAATTCAGGTAGCAACTTCCACTTTGGGTAGCTCTTGGTGGGGCGATTGCCGCCGTACTTTGCTGCTGTGTTGAGTACTTTGCTCCATCTGATTTGGAGTGTGTCCTGCGCAGCCTTGAGCCTTTGCTTCTGCTTTTTCAGACTCCTCGCGGTGGTGACAAGCCTTTGACGGGCATTCTGCTGCTCCGGGTGCCTGTCCCACATTATGTTGTCTGGACAATTATCTTTGATAGAATTGGTTTGTTCGGTTTGATTCTCCGTATGATCATTATTTCTGCCGAGGCGGGATTTGGGGCGGCGCTTGTGCCGCCGCTTTGACTGCATCTCGAGGGAACAAGCCTTCGGTGCGTCCTTCCGTTCCTCATCGTCGTCTTCTTTTGGTGTGTCCACCATGTATACGTCATATGATGAGGTGGTCATCCAGCGCTCTGTGGGCGGTGGTTCCTCTTCGCCTCCTGCATCGTCGTCCATACCGTCGATGTCTTCGGAGTCGAAGTCGAGCATGTCGGTTGAGTCGTTGACGATGGCTATTAAGTGGGTGGTGGGTGGGCGTCGAATTTTTTCGTCGTCCGCATCCCAATCCCGTTGGCCATAATCCGTTCAGGGCTCTCCTGACAAAGAGAGAGACCTTAGTGAATTCAGAATGTCGCCGAAGGGCGAGTGCTAAAAGATATCCGCGGCGGTGAATTCCATGATCGGCGCCCAATCGGATTCGATTGGCAGGGGCGCGGGCGGTTCGGAGTCAGAAAAAGAGTCCGACACCTTGGAGTCACGGGCTGTGCAGAGGATTATGCTGGTGTTTGGCTCGATCACCGTTGAGACTGCAGCCCCTGAGGCAGTGTCTAACCACCCGTCCTCGATTGGCGCAGTTGGCTCCGAGCTAAGGGTCGGAGATGATGCGGGCGTGACCTCTGGGGTACTGTTCGGCGGCAGAGCTAGGTCATACCCATCGCGACAGTGTGGCGAGCCCAGCTGTGGCTCGAATCCGTCGAAGATCAAGTCTCCGCGGATGTCGGCCGTGTAGTTCAAACTTCCAAATCTGACCTGACGGCCAGGGCGTAGCTTTCAATCTGCTCCAGAAGGCCAAGCGAATTAGCCCGCGGTGCAAAGCCGCCGAATACGAAGATCTATCCGGGGAGAAAAGTCTCACCCTGGACCGCATCGCTATCGGTGATAGTAGGAGCCATCAAGCCTAACAGCGACGACACAGTTCAACTCTCAACGAAAGCACCAATGTCAGTGTCAAAATCGGCGGATCTCGGGTAGGGGGTCCCGAACTATGCGTCTAGGCCGGATGGTAATAGGAGGCAGGGGACACGATGTTTTACCTAGGTTCGGGCCCTCTTGATGGAGGAAAAACCCTACGTCCTGCTTGATTGATATTGATGATATGGGTAGTACAAGAGTAGATCTACCACGAGATCAGAGAGGCTAAACCCTAGAAGCTAGCCTATGGTATGATTGTATGTTGTGATTGTTGTCCTACGGACTAAAACCCTTCGGTTTATATAGACACCGGAGAGGGTTAGGGTTACACAAGGTTGGTTACAAAGGAGGAAATATCCATATCCGTATTACCTAGCGTGCCTTCCACGCCAAGTAGAGTCCCATCCGGACACGAGATGAAGTCTTCAATCTTGTATCTTCATAGTCTAACAGTCCGGCCAATGGAGATAGTCCGGCTGTCTGGAGACCCCCTAATCCAGGACTCCGTCAGTCACGATGAGTACGATTTAGCTCTGCCATCGGAAAGTGTTCAGGAGATCGCACAGGTAGCCGCTCCGACTCTCAATTCGGAGCCAGTTGCGCCGTCCATGGATGGGTGGATGCACCCCGCCACGGAGGCCTTACCCTCAGTGGCGATCGAGCCAAACATTAACCTTACCTTGCACGAGAGTCATGTTGTTAAACTACCGGATCCTTCTCTGGCCACGGACTCCGAACCGCCTGCGCCCGTTCCTATCGAATCCGATTGGGCGCCGATCATGGAGTTTACCTCCACAGATATTTTTCAGCACTCGCCCTTTGGCGACATACTAAACTCATTAAGGTCTCTCTCCTTGTCAGGAGGATCCTGGCCAAACTATGTCCGACAGGACTGGGATGCGGACGACGAAGAAATTCGCGGCCCACCCACCACCCACTTAGTAGCACTGTCGATGACTTAACCGACATGCTCGACTTTGACTCTGAAGACATCGACGGTATGGACGATGATGCGGGAGACGAAGAGGAACCACTGCCCACAGGGCACTGGACAGCCACCTCATCATACGATATATACATGGTGGATACACCCAAAGAAGGCAATGGCGACGAGATAGTGGAGGATGACCCCTCCAAGAAGCAACCCAAGCGCCAACGTGAGCGGCGCCACTCTAAGTCTCGCCAAAGCAAAAGTGGTGATACTGGCACAGGAGATAATAACACTCCGGATAGTGCCGAAGACAACAACAATCCCCTCCAGCAAGATTTAGAGCAGGAGGATGGAGGAGCCAGCCCTCCTGAGAGAGCGGCAGATGGAGAGGCGGAGGATGATAATTACATGCCCCCCTCCGAAGACGAGGCAAGCCTCGGTGACGACGAATTCGCCGTGCCAGAGGATCTCGTCGAACAAGAGTACTTCAAACGCCGGCTTATAGCCACGGCAAATAGCCTTAAGAAAAAGCAGCAGCATCTTCAAGCTGATCAAGATCTGCTAGCTGACACATGGACTGAAGTCCTTGCGGCCGAGGAATATAAACTCGAGCGCCCCTCCAAGAGTTACCCAAAATGCAGGCTGCTACCCCGACTGGAGGAAGAAGCGTATGACGTGGCTGATCGGCCACCTCGTGGCCGCGATAGAGAGGCATTCCAGCCAAAAACTCAGCCTGCACCCCGACGCCATTCAAATAAAAAGGCATGGGGAGATACGCCAGACCTGCAAGACATATTGGAGGACAAAACAAAGCATGCAAGATCGATCTATGGATCACGAGGGCGCGCCACTATGCGAGACAATAAATGTCACGCCGGATATAGTAAAAGTAAATCCGGCCAAGTCGAACACAGCGGGCAAGACCCATTCGAGCTGCGTCGCGATACCCCTTATACAGAGGCGCCGCACACCCCTTATGCTTCACAGGCGAAGTAATGGATCATCAAATCCCAGAAGGTTTCAAACATGTAAATATTGAATCATACGACGGCACAAAAGATCCCGCGGTATGGATCGAGGATTTCCTCCTCCACATCCACATGGCCCGCGGTGATGACTTACACGCCATCAAATACCTCCCACTAAAGCTCAAGGGACCAGCACGGCATTGGCTTAACAGCTTGCTAGCAGAGTCCATTAGCTGTTGGGAAGATCTGGAAGCCGCATTCCTCGACAACTTTCAGGGCACTTATGTGCGGCCACCAGATGCCAGGCAATTCTGGACTCGGTTCCTAACAAAGAAAGATCAAATCGTCGACTGTCCGGATGCAGAGGCCCTAGCGGTTTTCGAACAAAACATCCGCGACGAATGGCTAGCCCGGCACCTTGGTCAGGAAAAGCCGAAATCTCTGGCAGCCCTCACGACACTCATGACCCGCTTTTGTGCGGGAGAAGGCAGCTGGCTGGCTCGCAGTAATAGCATATCAAAGAACCATGGTACTTCGGATACCAAGGACGGCAACAGCAGGTCACGTCGCAACAAACATAAGCGCCGCATTAACAGCGATAATACCGAGGATACGGCAGTCAATGCCGGATTCAAAGGCTCTAAACCCGGTCAGCTAAAAAAGCCATTCAAACAAAGTACGTCGGGTCCGTCCAGCTTGGACTGTATACTCGATCGCTCATGTCAAATACACAGCACCCCAGACAAGCCAGCCAATCACACCAACAGGGATTGTTGGGTGTTCATGTAGGCCGGCAAGTTAATTGCTGAAAACAAGGACAAGGGGCCACATAGCAATGACGAGGAGGAGCCCCGGCAGCAACACACCGGAGGACAGAAGAGGTTTCCCCCACAACTGCGGATGGTGAACATGATATACACAACCCACATCCCCAAGAGGGAGCGGAAGCGTGCACTCAGGGACGTATATGCGTTGGAGCCAATCGCCCCAAAGTTCAACCCATGGTCCTCCTATCCGATCACTTTCGATCGCAGGGACCATCCCACTAGTATCCGTCATGGGGATTCGCCGCACTGGTTCTGGACCCAATCATTGACGGATTTCACCTCACTCAAGTCCTTATGGATGGCGGCAGCAGCCTGAACCTGCTTTATCAGGACACGGTGCGAAAAATGGGTATAGACCCCTCGAGGATCAAACCCACAAAAACGATCTTTAAAGGCGTCATTCCAGGCGTAGAGGCCCATTGCACGGGCTCAAATACACTGGAAGTGGTCTTCGGATCCCCGGATAACTTCCGAAGCGAAGAGTTAATCTTCGATATAGTCCCGTTTCGCAGTGGTTATCATGCATTGCTCGGGCGAACCGCATTTGCGAGATTCAATGCGGTACCGCATTATGCATACCTCAAGCTCAAGATGCCAGGACCTCGCGGGGTTATTACAGTCAATGGAAACATAGAGCGCTCTCTCCGAACGGAGGAGCACACCGCGGCCCTCGCAGTAGAAGCGCAAAGCAGCCTCTCAAGGCAATCCACCAGTTCGGCTTTTCAAGACCCGGACACCTTCAAGCGCGCTTGGAGCAATCGGCAAATAGACCGCCTGGCGAGATCTGAGCTCGCGTAACAATGCGGCCCCCACCCTAGTCCCAGCCAAATGGCGAAACTCGTGCCACGCGTACATAATTACGCATTAAAAATACCATGGGCACAGGAGGGGAGGGGGGCACAACTGCGGCATGCCCCAAGACGCGGCTCAAACCGCACTAGGGGCTTCTCGTTTGGTTATTTTTCTCTTTTTCAGGACCTTAATCTCTGGAAACCCTGTCCGGCAGCACTATTGCCGAACACATGATGCAGCAACCAAGGAGGCAGACAGCTACGTCACACCATGGAATTCCCAGGTGGATTACAATAACGAGCGAAATATTTGATTTAATACTATTCCTCAGCTTGCCCTTGGAAGGGACATAGTCCTACTCTTTGCTTATCGCACCATCTGTATCATTCTGCTTTAACGCACCTTTTTGAATAAACAATGCATAACATTACAACTATTATTGCATTCTTGTTATATATATATGTGTGTTCATTAATGACGCCTTGAAACCGTATACTTTGGTATGGCCAATACACCAGGGGCTTACGTACCCCACAATATGGTGTGAAAAGTCCGAACACTTTCACAAGTGCGGCACCCCGAACTTATAGCATTATATGCATCAGCTCCGAATCATGTCTTTGGTCAAATGTTGGGTTTTCCTGGCTCCTATGTTTTGGTACCTTACGTTCCGCTCTATCGGCTAAGGTAGCGCTAGGAGAACTACTGCGATTGTGCCCCAGTTCTGCTGGGCTAAGCACCTCAGTAGAGAAAGCTAAAACTGACTGTCATGATAAGGCGAGAGACTGGTCGCTGTTCGGCGAGGTTTTCGAGTCCCTAGAGACTTATGCCGCTTAGAGCGAGGGGCCGGCCCTGTCCGGCTTAAAGGCGTGTATCGCGCCCCGAATTTGGCCTTCCGAACACCAGGGGCTTCGCCGAAATTTAAAATTATAGAATTCTATGGCTAAGTGAGAGTGATAAAGCATTATTAGTCTGGTTGCCTTGTTCGTTGTGCTGAGCACCTCCCTTGAAGGACCCAAACATGGGAACAAGAGTGCTCAGGTTTATCCCGAACACCCCAGCACTCGTGGCATGGGGGCAGAAGCCGAGGACTAGCCATCTCTCAGATTGGATAAACAACCAAACAGAAGGTAATATTTTAAATTCACACAAGTGTTGTATAGCGCATATGAAACAAGTTTTCATCATACAGGATCACACGAGCAAGTTTACTCAAATATTACATCCTTTGAACATTCGTCCTCTACAAGACGGGCAACCTTCAAGACACCCTCATAATAAATTTTGGGGGTGCGATGCTCCTTGCCCTGCGGCGGCCCTTCCTTGATCAGCTTCACGGTGTCTAGCTTGGCCCACTGCACCTTCACACGGGCGAAAGCCCAGCATGCACCTTCGATGTAGACGGACTGCTTGACGACCTCCAGCCGTGGGTAGGCATCCACAAGCCGCCTCACCAGGCCGAAGTAGCTGTTCGGAAGGGCGTCGCCAGGCCACAGCCAGACTATAAGGCCCTTCATGGCCTATTCGGCCGCCTTGTGCATCTTGACCAGTTGCTTTAGCTGGTCGCTCAGAGGCATCAGGTGTTCGGTCCCAATATACTAAGGCCAGAGCAGCTTCTCCGTTGAGCTTCCCTCCTCGGCCTGGTAAAACTGTGCGGCATCCGACACGCTGCGAGGTAAATCTGCGAATGCTCCTGGAGAGCTCCGAATTCGGGTAAGTAATCGGTAATTTACTTTTACATGCTTGCTCTGCATATAGAATGCCTTACCCGCCGCTATCTTCGTCATTGCGTCGATCTCCTAGAGGGCCTTTTGGGCTTTGGCCTTGGCACTTTTTGCGCACTCGAGGGCCGCAGCAAGCTCAGACTCTCGCGTCTTCAAGACAAGCTCCAACGCCTCGTGCTTCGTCATGAGAGCCTGGAGCTCTTGCTGCACCTCGCCCAACCGAGCCTCTTGCTTTTCTCGCTCGGTGCGCTCCTTGGCCGCTTTATCTTCGGCCTCGGACAGCGCTTGCTTTAGGGTCACCACTTCGATCGTGGCCCCTGGCAAATTCATGATGATCCTCTCATTTCGCAATCGCACTCTTTTTATACATATCCACAGACTAGGTACTACTTACCTTTGTTCTCCTCGAGCTGCCTCTTGACAAGGCCGAGCTCGTCCTGGGACCCTTTAAGGTCCTGCTTCAGCACGGCGACCTCCGCAGTCAGTGCAGCGGACGCCAGCAGCGAAGCCTGCATATGCATATTGACATACTCATATTAGACTCCTGTGATATTGTTTGATCCTCCATTTGGCTTTTCTTTGTGAACACCGAACAGAGCATCAGGGGCTACTGTCTATGCGATAATATTTTCCTATATTTTAAACACTTACCTCAGAGCCTGTTAGAAGGATGGCACAGGCTTCAGTCAATCGGCTCTTGGCGGACTGAACCTTCTGGATCACCGCACTCATGATAGTGCGGTGCTCCTTGTCGATGGAAGCGCTGCAAAGAGCTTCCAGCAGATTGTCCAGCGCCTCTGGATGGACAGAGGTCACCGGTACAGGCGTCTCGCCCCTCGTAGAAGGAGGCTGCCTACCCGAGTTCGGAACCACTGGAGGTTCCGACGCGGTGTTCGGCTGAGGGCCAAACCCGGAGCTCTCAGGGGCCTTGTCCCCTTGGCTCCCGGAGTCCGGGAGGCTGCCTTGAGGCGCCTCTGGGACTGTCTCCCCTCAACCCAGTGCCTCGTGAAATAGCACCTCGGCGTCGTCCGCAGGATGAGGGGAGGTGGCGGTCGGGACTGGATCACTATCCATATCCGACGAGCCCAGGGAGCCGTCCGATGATACATTAATACGGGCTCGGGGCGGCCTACATAATCATATTTTGGCATTAGGTGAAGTAGTGCGACAAAGGAATACTATGAGTTACTCTGGTACTCGAATACTTACGACTTCCCCAGGGGCTTGGCCCTGGGCAGCCATTCGTCTTTGTCGTCGGCGGCGGTGGTAGAGCTGTCTGGAAGGAGAGTCCTCCCCTTCTTGGACCCTTCGGCCTCCCTAGTTGGGGCGGCCTTCCTTTTCTTGTCTCCCCCGTCTGGAGGGGGAGCATCTTCTTCTGCCTCCTCGTCTTCGGGGGAGGATTGCGCCGTAGAGTCCTCGGATGGTGAGTCCAATGACGCCTGGTGTTGGGAACTCTTTCGGGTTCCCTTGGCCTTCTTGGTCTTCTCTGGCACCGTATAAGGAGCCAGAGTCAGCATCTTCGCCAGAAGAGCGTTTGCTGGGCCTTCGAGCAAAGGAGCCAGACAGTCGATCTGTCCGGCCATCTCCTGCCAGTCCTGTCACAGGTACGGGAGTTTAGATCCCGCATGGAGTCAATCTATGAAAAATAAGTATCATGTAAGAGGTAAAGCAGCTTACCGTGCTGGTTTGGCGCTTCACGCTGAATCCGCGATCCTCAGTAATGGGAGGAGGGACCTCGGCGCTCTTGAACAACACCCTCCAGGCATCTTCGTGAGTTGTGTCGAAGAGCCTGTTCAGAGTTCGGTGCTACGCCGGGTCGAACTCCCACAAGTTGAAGGCCCGTTGTTGGCACGGGAGGATCCGGCGGTGGAGCATGACCTGGACTACGTTGACGAGTTTGAGCTTCTTGTTCACCATGTTTTGAATACATGTTTGGAGTCCGGTCAGCTCTCCCGAACTACCCCAGGACAGGCCCTTCTCTTGCCAGGAGGTGAGCCGTGTGGGGAAGCCCGATCGGAACTCGGGGGCCGCTACCCATGTAGGGTCAGGTGGCTCGGTGATGTAGAACCACCCCGATTGCCACCCCTTTATGGTCTCCACGAAGGAGCCCTCGAGCCATGTGACGTTGGGCATCTTGCCCACCATGGCGCCTCCCACTCCGCCTGGCGGCCGCTCACTACCTTCGGCTTGACATTGAAAGTCTTCAGCCATAAGCCGAAGTGGAGCTTGATGCGGAGAAAGCCTCGCACACGACGATAAACGCCGAGATGTTGAGGATGAAGTTCGGGGCCAGATCATGAAAATCCAGGCCGTAGTAGAACATGATCCCCCGGACAAATGGGTTGAGAGGAAATCCCAGTCCGCGGAGGAAATGGGTGAGGAACACTACCCTCTCATGGGGCCTGGGGGTGGGGATGAGCTGCCCCTCTTCTGGCAGCCGGTGCGCGATGTCCTCGGGCAAGTATCCGGCTCTCCTCAGCTTCTTGACGTGTCCCTCCATGATGAAGGAGACCATCCACCTACCTCCCGCTCCGGACATGGTTGGAGAAAGGTCGATGTGGGAAATGCGAACTTGGGCGCTGGAGCTCGAGTGTGCGAAGGTGGATGAGCAAAGGAGGAAGAAGGCGTGGATGAAAAGGTAAATCCTTATCCCTTTATATGGGTGGATGAAACTATGCGTCCCCACTAGCCTGGTAAAACTCGCTTATCCCCCAAGCGCCATAATCGATGGCACGGTTGGGTTACCCACACCCGTATTGATGAGAATCCCGTGATAAGGGGACACGATCTCTGCTTTGACAAGACGTGTCAAGAAATTGCCTCACGTTATGTGCGGTGCTAGTTAAAGGAAACTGTTCGAATAATCACCGGGCCGTGACATAATGTCGTGTTGCCAAAACAAGTCAGCAAATTGGATTTGTGGAAATATTATTCTCTCTACAGTGGTATGTGGAACTTATTTTGCAGGGTCGGACACTATCCTTGTATTCAAATTCTTCCGTGGTATATTCGGAGGAGGAACCCGCCTTGCAATGTCGAAGACAATACTGCACGCCAGACTCATCGTCATTGAAAGCCTGGTTCAGGGGCTACTATGGGAGTCCTGGATTAGGGGGTCTCCGGACAGCCGGACTATATCCTTTGGCCGGACTATTAGACTATGAAGATACAAGATTGAAGACTTAGTCTCATGTCCGGATGGGACTCTACTTGGCGTGGAAGGCAAGCTAGGCAATACGGATATGTGTATCTCCTCCTTTGTAACCGACCTTGTGTAACCCTAACCTCTCCGGTGTCTATATAAACCGGAGGATTTTAGTCCGTAGGACAACATACAATCATACCATAGGCTAGCTTATAGGGTTTAGCCTCTCCGATCTCGTGGTAGATCTACTCTTGTACTACCCATATCATCAATATTAATCAAGAAGGACGTAGGGTTTTACCTCCATCAAGAGGGCCCGAACCTGGGTAAAACATTGTGTCCCCTGCCTCCTGTTACCATCCGCCTTAGATGCACAGTTCGGGACCCCCTACCCGAAATCCGCCGATTTTGACACGGACAGTGATGTTCACATATCGTACACAGTTCTCAATAAGGGACCGTGTCTGATGACACTTCGCGCGCCAGTTTTTTCACTGAAGCGTTTCCAAGTTTTCAGCTTCTGCAGAAATATCTACCTCCCCGCCCCCTCCCCCTTACCAAAAGCAACATTTCCCCTATTTCTGCCTTCCTCACTGGCAACCCTCCTTCACGCTGCTCGGCCTCGTCTATCCAGGTAGGTAATCCAGACCCGGCCCCCATCCTCCTCCTCCTTGCACATCCCACATGCACCGACCGTCGGCGCGACATTTTCCACCCAAATCACCGACCCTCCACCAAATAAGTGCCGCCCTAAGCCATGGTGCACGCAGTATAGCCAGGAGCTCAAGGAGCATTTGGCAGCGGAGAAGCAAATTGCGGCCGCACGCGTGGATGAGGTCACGATGGCTGCCATTCGTGCCGACCCCCAGATCTTGGAGGAGCACCTTGCCATTTGCTAGCTACACAGGTTAAGCATGCTAGGTTTACCCATTGCGTGTGCTGCTCCTGCCTTTCCTTCACAAATTCTAGTGAATTGTACTATTTAATTTTACCATGCAATCTGTTGCTCTAGTGTATATGTTCTATATGTCGTGTAGTGTGGTGCTCACTTATTAACTATTTGGTTAATTAGTTGTCGTCTTCAATTAACTGTTTGGTTCAATTCTGCAAATGTGATGTTCAATTCTTCAGGCTGCAATTTTGTATTGTCTTCCATGTGAGAAATAAATCGAATTTATCTTTACAAAATACACGAGAAACGAATAGCATTGCTATATTTCCAAGTTGTCAAGCATACTTGGTTTGGTTATACATTGCGCAATGTGGTGCTGTGTTAACGTTTGGTTCATTTGTGTTGTGGTGTTTAGTTAATTGTTTGGTTCAATTCTACAATGCGTTGTTCGATACGTCTCCAATGTATCTATACTTTTTTATTGTTCCATGCTATTGTATTATTTGTTTTGGATGTTTATGGACTTTATTATGCACTTTTATATTATTTTTGGGACTAACCTATTAACTGAAAGCCCAGTGCAAATTGCTTTTTTTGTGCCTATTTTAGTGTTTCGAAGAAAAGGAATATCAAACAGAATCCAAACGGAATGAAACCTTCACGAGGATCTTTTTTGGAACAAACGCAATCCTGGAGACTTGGAGTGGACGTCAAGGAAGCAGCGAGAAGGCCATGAGGTAGGGAGGCGCGCCCAGGGGGCCAGGCGCGCACCCACCCTCGTGGACCCCTCGCAGCTCCACCGACCTACTTCTTTCACCTATATATATACTCTCATACCCTGAAAACATCCAGGGGAGCCATGAAACCACTTTTCCACCGCCACAACCTTCTGTACCCGTGAGATCCCATCTGGGGACCTTTTCCGGCGATCTGCCGGAGGGGAATTCGATCTAGGAGGGCTTCTACATCAACACCATAGCCTCTCCGATGATGTGTGAGTAGTTTACCACAGACCTTCGGGTCCATAGTTATTAGCTAGATGGCTTCTTCTCTCTCTTTGGATCTCAATACAAAGTTCTCCTCGATGTTCTTGGAGATCTATTCGATGTAATTCTTTTTGCGGTGTGTTTGTCGAGATCCGATGAATTGTGTGTTTATGATTAAGATTATCTATGAACAAATTTTGATTCTTCTCTGCGTTCTTATATGCATGATTTGATATCTTTGCAAGTCTCTTCGAATTATCAATTTGGTTTGGCCTACTAGTTGATCTTTCTTGCAATGGGAGAAGTGCTTAGCTTTGGGTTCAATCTTGCGGTGTCCTTTCCCAGTGACAGCAGGGGCAGCAAGGCACATATTGTATTGTTGCCATCAAGGATAAAAAAGATGGGGTTTATATCATATTGCTTGAGTTTATCCCTCTACAGCATGTCATCTTGCCTAATGTGTTACTATGTTCTTTTGAACCTAATACTCTAGATGCATGCTGGATAGCGGTCGATGTGTGGAGTAATAGTAGTAGATGCAGAATCGTTTTGGTCTACTTGACACGGACGTGATGCCTATGTTCATGAACATGCCTAGATATCATCATAACTATGCGCTTTTCTATCAAGTGCTCGATAGTAATTTGTTCACCCACCGTAATATATGCTATCTTCAGAGAAGCCACTAGTGAAACCTATAGCCCCCAGGTCTACTTTACATCATATAAGTTTCCGATCTACAATTTTAGTTACTATTTATTTTGCAATCTTTACTTTTCAATCTATACAACAAAATAGCAAAAATATTTATCTTATTATATCTATCAGATCTCACTCTCGTAAGTGACCGTGAAGGGACTGACAACCCCTTTATTGCGTTGGTTGCGAGGTTCTTGTTTGTTTGTGCGGGTACTAGGTGACTTGCGTGTAGTCTCCTACTAGAGTGATACCTTGGTTCTCAAAAACTGAGGGAAATACTTATGCTACTTTGCTACATCACCCTTTCCTCTTCAAGGGAAAACCAACGCATGCTCAAGAGGTAGCAAGAAGGATTTCTGGCGCCATTGCCGGAGAGATCTACGCCAAGTCAAGACATACCAAGTACCCATCACAAACTCTTATCCCTCGCATTACATTATTTGTCATTTGCCTCTCGTTTTCCTCTCCCCCACTTCACCCTTGCCATTTTATTTGCCTCTTCCTGTTTGCCTTTCTTTTGCTATGGCCGAATCGAAAAGGGGTAAGGGTTCTCTCCAGGGTTATAATACTTTGGATATACCCTATGTCCTTTCTAAGCTCATAAATAATGATGCTATGGAAAGACTACCGGGGTTATCAATGAGAGTTTGGATAATTTCGATGAAGATGATCCCAGAATTTTTCATTACTTGCTTGATGAGTCTTTGAAAGACGCTTGGGATAGGTTATTAAGGATCCGAGCTGGCTATGTGCCCCAATATCAAATTGAGATATACCTAAAAAGGTTTTATGTTGGCTTACCCTCTTCGTTCAAGCAAGTTTTAGATTCTATTTTTGAAGAAGGTTTTCTTGAGGGGGATGCCATAGATACCTATGAAAAGATGAAAACTATATTTGGCCACCCCATGAGTGATAAGGTTGAATCCACCTCTCTTTTGTGCTTTTATCAAAATGGAATTATCAAAGATATTAAGGCTAGCCTAGATGCAAATTTTCGTAGCATGCTTATGAAGGAAATATGCCCTAGAGGCAATAATAAAGTTGTTATTTATATTCCCATATATCATGATAAATGTTTATTATTCATGCTAGAATTGTACTAACTGGAAACTTAGTACATGTGTGAATACATAGACAAACAAAGTGTCACTAGTATGCCTCTACTTGACTAGCTCGTTCAATTAACAGGATCACATCATTAGAGAATGATGTGGTTGACTTGAACCATACGTTAGCTTAGCACGATGATCCTTTAGTTTGTTGCTATTGCTTTCTCCATAACTTATACATGTTCCTATGATTATGAGATCATGCAACTCCCGAATACCGAGGAATACTTAGTGTGCTATCAAATGTCACAATGTAACTGGGTGACTATAAAGATGGTCTACAGGTGTCTCCAATGGTGTTTGTTGAGTTGGCATAGATTGAGATTAGGATTTGTCACTCCGAGTATCGGAGAGGTATCTTTGGGCCCTCTCGGTAATGCACATCACTATAAGCCTTGCAAGCAATGTGACTAATGAGTTAGTTACGGGATGATGCATTACGGAACGAGTAAAGAGATTTGCCAATAATGAGATTGAACTAGGTATTGAGATACCGACGATCGAATCACGGGCAAGTAACATACCGATGACAAAGCGAACAACGTATATCGTTATGTGGTTTGACCGATAGAGATCTCCGTAGAATATGTGGGAGCCAATATGAACATCTAGGTTACGCTATTGGTTATTGACCGGATACTTGTCTTGGTTATGTCGACATAGTTCTCGAACTCGTAGGGTCCACACGCTTAACGTTCGGTGACGATCGGTATTATGAGTTTATGTGTTTTGATGTAACGAAGGTAGTTCAGAGTCCCGGATATGATCGCGGACATGGCGAGGAGTCTCGAAATGGTCGAGACGTAAAGATCGATATATTGGAAGCCTATGTTTGGACATCGGAATGGTTCCGAGTGAGTTCGGGCATATACGGGAGTACCGGGGGGTTACCGGAACCCCCCGGGAGTATATGGGCCCTAATGGGCTTTAGTGGAGAGAGAGAGAGGCAGCCAGGGCAGTCCGAATTGGACTAGGAAGGGGGGCGGCGCCCCCTTTCCTTCCTCCCTCTCTCCCCCTTCCTTCTCTCCTAGTCCAACTAGGGAAGGGGGGATCCTACTCCCGGTGGGAGTAGGACTCCTCAAGGGCGCGCCATAGAGGCCGGCCCCCCGATCCTCCACTCCTTTATATATGGGGGAGGGGCACCCCACTGACACACAAGTTGATCATGGGGGGCGCCCCATAGACACACAAGTTGATCATTGATCTCTTAGCCGTGTGCGGTGCCCCCCTCCACCATAATCCACCTCGGTCATATCGTTGCAGTGCTTAGGCGAAGCCCTGCGCTGGTAGCTTCATCATCACCGTCATCACGCTGTCGTGCTGACAAAGCTCTCCCTCAACACTCAGCTGGATCAAGAGTTCGTGGGACGTCACCGAGCCAAACATGTGCAGATCGCAGAGGTGCCGTACTTTCGGTACTAGGATCGGGCAGATCGTGAAGACGTACGACTACATCAACCGCGTTGTCATAATGCTTCCACTTACGGTCTACGAGGGTACGTGGACATCACTCTTCCCCTCTCGTTGCTATGCATCACCATGATAGATCTTGCGTGTGCGTAGGATTTTTTTTTGAAATTACTGCGTTCCCCAACAGTGGCATCCGAGCCAGGTCTATGCATAGATGTTATATGCATGAGTAGATCACAAAGGAGTTGTGGGCGTGGGTATATACATATTGCTTGCCGTCAATAGTTGTTTCTTGATTCGGCGGTATTGTTGGATGAAGCGGCTTAGACCGACATTACACGTACGCTTACGCGAGACTGGTCCTACCGACATGCTTCGCACACAGGTGGCTGGTGGGTGTCAGTTTCTCCAACTTTAGTTGAATCGGATTCAATGAACTGGGTTCTTTCTGAATTTCAAAAAGCAATCACTATACCGCATTGTGGTTTTTGATGTGTAGGTAAGAACGGTTCTTGCTCAGCCCGTAGCAGCCACGTAAAACTTGCAACAACAAAGTAGAGGACGTCAAACTTGTTTTTGCAGGGCATGTTGTGATGTGATATGGTCAAGACATGATGCTCAATTTTTTTGTATGAGATGATCATATTTTGTAACACAGTTATCGGCAACTGGCAGGAGCCATATGGTTGTCGCTTTATTGTATCAAATGCAATCGCCATGTAATTGCTTTACTTTATCACTAAGTGGTAGTTATAGACGTAGAAGCAATAGTTGGCGAGACGACAATGATGCTTCGATGGAGATCAAGGTGTCAAGCCGGTGATGATGGTGATGATGACAGTGCTTTGGAGATGGAGATCAAAGGCACAAGATGATGATGGCCATATCATATCACTTATATTGATTGCATGTGATGTTTATCCTTTATGCATCTTATTTTGCTTAGTTCGGTGGTAGCATTATAAGATGATCTCTCACTAAATTTCAAGGTATAAGTGTTCTCCCTGAGTATGCACCATTGCTACAGTTCATCGTGCCGAGACACCATGTGATGATCGGGTGTGATAGGCTCTACGTTCACATACAACGAGTGCAAGCCAGTTTTGCACACGCATAATACTCGGTTTAACTTGACGAGCCTAGCATATACAGATATGGCCTCGGAACACTGAGACCGAAAGGTCGAGTGTGAATTGTATAGTAGATATGATCAACATAGTGATGTTCACCATTGAAAACTACTCCATCTCACGTGATGATCGGACATGGTTTAGTTGATATGGATCATGTGATCACTTAGATGATTAGAGAGATGTCTATCTAAGTGGGAGTTCTTAAGTAATTTGATTAATTGAACTTTAATTTATCATGAACTTAGTACGTGATAGTATGTTGCATGTATATGTTGTTGTAGATAGATGGCCCGTGCTATTGTTCCATTAAATTTTAAACTGTTCCTATAGAAAGCTAAGTTGAAAGATGATGGTAGCAACTACACGGACTGGGTCTGTAACTTGAGGATTATCCTCATTGCTGCACAGAAGAATTACATCCTGGAAGCATCGCTAGGTGACAAACCCGCTGCAGGAGCAAGGCGAGATGTTATGAAGACCTGTCAAAGCAAAGCTGATGACTACTCGATAGTTCAGTGTGCCATGCTTTACAGCTTAGAACCGAGACTTCAACGATGTTTTGAACGTCATGGAGCATACGAGATGTTCCAAGAGTTGAAGTTAATATTTCAAGCAAATGCCTGGATTGAGAGATATGAAGTCTCCAATAAGTTCTACCACTGCAAGATGGAAGAGAATAGTTCTGTTAGTGAACATATACTCAAAATTTCTGGGTACCACAACCACTTGACTCAGCTGGGAGTTAATCTTCCTGATGATAGTGTCATTGACAGAGTTCTTCAATCACTGCCAGCAAGCTATAAGAGCTTTGTGATGAACTATAATATGCAAGGGATGGATAATACTATTCCCGAGCTCTTCGCAATGCTAAAGGCTACGGAGGTAGAAATCAAGAAGGAGCATCAAGTTTTGATGGTTAACAAGACCACTAGTTTCAAGAAAAAGGGTAAAGGGAAGAAGGGGAACTTCAAGAATAACACCAAGCGAATTGCTGCTCAAGTGAAGAAGCCCAAGTCTGGACCTAAGCTTGAAACTGAGTGCTTCTACTGCAAAGGGACTGGTCACTGGAAGCGGAACTGCCCCAAGTATTTAGCGGACAAGAAGGGTGGCAAATTGAAAGGTATATTTGATATACATGTTATTGATGTGTACCTTACTAATGCTTGCAGTAGTGCCTGGGTATTTGATACTGGTTCAGTTGCTAACATTTGCAACTCGAAACAGGGGATACAGATTAAGCGAAGAATGGCTAAGGACGAGGTGATGATGTGCATGGGAAATGGTTCGAAAGTCGATGTGATCGCCAACGGCATGCTACCTCTACATCTACCTTCGGGATTAGTTTTAGACCTAAATAATTGTTATTTGGTTCTAGCGTTCAGCATGTACATTATATCTAGATCTTGTTTGATGCGAGACGGTTATTCATTTAAATTAGAGAATAGAGGTTGTTCTATTTATATGAGTAATATCTTTTATGGTCATGCACCCTTGATGATTCGTCTATTTTTACTAAATCTTGATAGTAGTGATACACATATTCATAGTATTGAAGCCAAAAGATGCAGAGTTGATAATGATAGTGCAACTTATTTGTGGCACTGCCGTTTGGGTCATATTGGTGTAAAGCGCATGAAGAAACTCCATTCTGATGGACTTTTGGAATTAGTTGATTATGAATCACTTGGTACTTGCGAACCATGGCTCATGGGCAAGATGACTAAAACTCCGTTCTCCGGAACAATGGAGCGAGCAACAAAGTTATTGGAAATCATACATACTGATGTATGTGGTCCAATGAACATTGAGGCTCGCGATGGATATCTTTATTTTCTCACCTTCACAGATGATTTGAGCAGATATGGGTATATCTACTTAATGAAACATAAGTATGAAACATTTGAAAAGTTCAAAAAAATTCAGAGTGAAGTGGAAAATCATTGTAACAAGAAAATAAAGTCTGTATGATCTGATCATGGAGGAGAATATTTGAGTTACGAGTTTGGTCTTCATTTGAAACAATGCAGAATAGTTTTGCAACTCACGCCACCCGGAACACCACAATGTAATGGTGTGTCCGAATGTCGTAATCGTACTTTACTGGATATGGTGCAATCTATGATGTCTCTCACTGATTTACCGCTATCGTTTTGGGGTTATGCTTTAGAGACGACTGCATTCATGTTAAATAGGGCACCATCTAAATCCGTTGAGAGGACACCTTATGAACCGTGGTTTGGCAAGAAACCCAAGTTGTCGTTTCTTAAAGTTTGGGGCTGCGATGCTTATGTGAAGAAACTTCAACCTGATAAGCTCGAACCCAAATAGGAGAAATGTGTCTTCATAGGATACCTAAAGGAGACTGTTGGGTACACCTACTATCATAGATCCGAAGGCAAGATATTCGTTGCTAAGAATGGATCCTTTCTAGAGAAGGAGTTTCTCTCGAAAGAAGTGAGTGGGAGGAAAGTAGAACTTGATGAGGTAGTTGTACCTACTCCCTTACTGGAAAGTAGTTCATCACTGAAATCAGTTTCAGTGATTCCTACACCAGTACGTGAGGAAGCTGATGATGATGATCATGAAACTTCAGATCAAGTTACTACCGAACCTCGTAGGTCAACCAGAGTAAGATCCACACTAGAGTGGTACGGTAATCCTGTTCTGGAGGTCATGTTACTTGACCATGACGAACCTACGAACTATGAGGAAGCGATGATGAGCCCATGTATGAGAACAAAGTGTGACTTTGGTTGACTTGCCCGTTGATCGGCAGGCCATAGAGAATAAATGGATCTTCAAGAAGAAGACTGACGCTGACGGTAATGTTACTGTCTACAAAGCTCGACTTGGTGCAAAAGGTTTTCGACAAGTTCAAGGAGTTGACTACGAAGAGACCTTCTCACCCGTAGCGATGTTGAAGTCTGGCCGAATAATGTTGGCAATTGCCGCATTTTATTATTATGAAATTTGGCAAATGGATGTCAAAACTGCATTCCTTAATGGATATCTTAAAGAAGAATTGTATATGATGCAACCAGAAGGTTTTGTCAATCCAAAAGGTGCTAACAAAGTGTCCAAGCTCCAGTGATCCATTTATGGACGGGTACAAGCCTCTCGGAGTTGGAATATACACTTTGATAGTGTGATCAAAGCATATGGTTTTATACAGACTTTTGGAGAAGCTTGTATTTACAAGAAAGTGAATGGGAGCTCTGAAGCATTTCTGATATTATATGTAGATGACATATTGTTGATCAGAAATGATACTGAATTTCTGAATAGCATAAAAGGATACTTGAATAAGAATTTTTCAATGAAAGACCTCAGTGAAGCTGCTTTTATATCGGGCATCAAGATCTATAGAGATAGATCAAGACGCTTAATTGGACTTTCACAAAGCACATGCCTTGATAAAGTTTTGAAGAAGTTCAAAATGGATCAGGCAAAGAAAGGGTTCTTGCCTGTGTTACAAGGTGTGAAGTTGAGTCAGACTCAATGCCCAACCACTGCAGAAGATAGAGAGAAAATGAAAGTCATTCCCTATGCTTCAGCCATAGGTTCTATCATGTATGCAATGCTATATACCAGACCTGATGTGTGCCTTTCTATTAGTTTAGCAGGGAGGTACCAAAGTAATCCAGGAGTGGATCACTGGAGAGCGGTCAAGAACATCGTAAAATACCTGAAAAGGACTAAGGATATGTTTCTCATGTATGGATGTGACAAAGAGCTCATCGTAAACGGTTACGTCGATGCAAGCTTTGACACCGATCCGGATGACTCTAAGTCACAAATCGGATACGTGTTTTTATTAAATGGTGGAGCTGTTAGTTGGTGCAGTTCCAAGCAAAGCATCGTGGCGGGATCTACATGTGAACTACATGTGAATCGGAGTACATAGCTGCTTCTGAAGCAACAAATGAAGGAGTCTGGATGAAGGAGTTCATATCCGATCTAGGTGTAATACCTAGTGCATCGGGTCCAATGAAAATCTTTTGTGACAATACTGGTGCAATTGCCTTGGCAAAGGAATCCAGATTTCACAAGAGAACCAAGCACATCAAGAGATGCTTGAATTCCATCTGCGATCAAGTCAAGGAGGAAGATATAGAGATTTGTAAGATACATACGGATCTGAATGTTGCAGACCCGTTGACTAAGTCTCTCTCACGAGCAAAACATGATCAGCACCAAGACTCCATGGGTGTTAGAATCATTAAAATATAATCTAGATTATTGACTCTAGTGCAAGTGGGAGACTGGAGGAAATATGCCCTAGAGGCAATAATAAAGTTGTTATTTATATTTCCTTATATCAGGATAAATGTTTATTATTCATGCTAGAATTGTATTAACCGGAAACTTAGTACATGTGTGAATACATAGAGAAACAGAGTGTCACTAGTATGCCTCTACTTGACTAGCTCATTGAATCAATTGTGGTTATGTTTCCTAACCATAGACATGAGTTGTCATTTGATTAACGGGATCACATCATTAGAGAATGATGTGATTGACTTGACCCATCCGTTAGCTTAGCACGATGATCGTTTAGTTTGTTGCTATTGCTTTCTCCATAACTTATACATGTTCATATGACTACGAGATCATGCAACTCCCGAATACCGGAGGAACACTTAGTGTGCTATCAAACGTCACAATGTAACCGGGTGACTATAAAGATGCTCTACAGGTGACTCCAATGGTGTTTGTTGAGTTGGCATAGATCGAGTTTAAGATTTGTCACTCTGAGTATCGGAGAGGTATCTTTGGGCCCTCTCGGTAATGCACATCACTATAAGCCTTGCAAGCAATGTGACTAATGAGTTAGTTACAGGATGATGCATTACAGAACGAGTGAAGAGATTTGCCGGTAACGAGATTGAACGAGGTATTGAGATACCGACGATCGAATCTTGGCAAGTAACATACCGTTGACAAAGGGAACAACGTATATCGTTATGCGGTTTGACCGATAAAGATCTTCATAGAATATGTGGGAGCCAATATGAACATCCAGGTTCCGCTATTGGTTATTGACCAGAGACGTGACTCGGTCATGTCTACATAGTTCTCAAACCCGTAGGGTCTGCACGCTTGACGTTCAGTGGCGATCAGTATTATGAGTTTATGTGTTTTGATGTACCGAAGGTAGTTCGGAGTCCCGGATATGATCAAAGACATAAGGAGGAGTCTCGAAATGGTCGAGACGTAAAGATCGATATATTGGAAGCCTATGTTTGGACATCGAAATGGTTCCGAGTGAGTTCGGGCATATACCGGAGTGCCGGGGCGTTACCAGAACCCCCCAGGGAGTATATGAGCCCTAGTGGGCTTTAGTGGAGAGAGAGGGGCAGCCAGGGCAGGCCGCGCGCCCCCTTCTCCTCTGGTCCAAATTGGACTAGGAAGGGGGGGCGCCCCCCTTTTCTTCCTCCCTCTGTCCCCGTTCCTTCTCTCCTAGTACAACTAGGGAAGGGGGGAATCCTTCTCCCGGTGGGAGTAGGACTCCTCTAGGGTGCGCCATAGAGGCCGGCCCTCCCCCTCCTCCACTCCTTTATATACGGGGGAGGGGGCAGCCCATAGACACACAAGTTGACCATTGATCTCTTAGCCGTGTGCGGTGCCCCCTCCACCAGAATCCACCTCGGTCATATCCTTGCAGTGCTTAGGTGAAGCCCTGTGCCGGTAGCTTCATCATCACCGACATCACGCCGTCGTGCTGACAAAGCTCTCCCTTGACACTCGGCTAGATCAAGAGTTCGTGGGACATCACCGAGCCGAACGTGTGCAGATCGCGGAGGTGCCGTACTTTCGGTACTAGGATCGGTCGGATCATGAAGACGTACGACTACATCAACCACATTGTTATAACGCTTCCGCTTACGATCTATGAGGGTACGTGGGCATCACTCTTCCCCTCTCATTGCTATGCATCACCATGATAGATCTTGCATGTGCGTAGGATTTGTTTTGAAATTAGTGCATCCCCCAACAGCTTAGTCTTTCTTCCACCATTAATGGCCATGTGCTTTCTCGAAATAGAAAGATAAATGCTACAGATAAGAAATTTTCCTTTTTCTTTCCCAATACCAAAGATGACATTACCTAGATCTATTCTTGTTTTTATGCCTAGCTAGGGGCGTTAAACGATAGCGCTTGTTGGGAGGCAACCCAATTTTATTTTCGTTTCTTGCTTTTTGTTCCTGTTTAGAAATAAATAAATCATCTATCCTCTGTTATGATTGTGTATTTTATGTTTTAATTAGTGTTTGTGACAAGTAAAGCCTTTAGGATCTTCTTGGATGATTGTTATTTGATCTTGCTGAATTAAACAGAAAGTATGCGCTCACGAGAATAATTTTCCTTTTTAACCAGAGAGCGATAAAATGCTGATTCCAACTGAAGTAGATCAATAAACAAATTATTTAGGATGTCGTAATTTCTCAGGATTTTTGGAGTTACAGAAGTATTCGAGACCTACAGATTACTACAGACTGTTCTGTTTCTGACAGATTCTGTTTTTCGTGTGTTGTTTGCTTATTTTGATGAATCTATGGCTAGTATCGGGGGTTATGAACCATAGAGAAGTTGGAATACAGTAGGTTTAACACCAATATAAATAAATAATGAGTTTATTACAGTACCTTAAGGTGGTGATTTGTTTTCTTATACTAACGGAGCTCATGAGATTTTCTGTTGAGTTTTGTGTTCTGAAGTTTTCAAGTTTTTGGGTAAAGATTTGATGGATTTCGGAACAAGGAGTGGCAAGAGCCTAAGCTTGGGGATTCCCAAGGCACCCCAAGGTAAAATTCAAGTACAACAAAAAGCCTAAGCTTGGTGATGCCCCGGAAGGTATCCCCTCTTTCATCTTCATCTATCGGTAACTTTACTTGGGGCTATATTTTTATTCACCACATGATATGCGTTTTGCTTGGAGCGTCTTTTATGATTTGAGTCTTTGCTTTTTAATTTACCACAATCATCCTTGCTGTACACACCTTTTGGTAGAGACACACATGAATCAAAATTTATTAGAATACTCTATGTGCTTCACTTATATCTTTTGAGCTAGATAATTTCGCTCTAGTGCTTCACTTATATCTTTTTAGAGCACGGTGGTGGTTTTATTTTATAGAAATTATTGATCTCTCATGCTTCACTTATATTATTTTGAGAGTCTTTTAGAACAGCATGGTAATTTTCTTTGGTTATGAAATTAGTCCTAATATGGTAGGCATCCAAGATAGGTATAATAAAAACTTTCATATAGAGTGCATTAAATGTTATGAGAAGTTTGATCCTTGATAGTTGTTTTGAGATATAAAGGTGGTAATATTAGAGTTGTGCTAGTTGAGTAATTATGTAATTGAGAAATACTTGTGTTAAAGTTGGCAAGTCCCATAGCATGCACGTATGGTAAACGTTGTGTGACAAATTTGAAGCATGGGGCGTTCTTTGATTGCTTTCCTTATGGGTGGCGGTCGGGGACGAGCGATGGTCTTTTCCTACCAATCTATCCCCCTAGGAGCATGCGCTTAGTGCTTAGTTTTGATGACTTGTAGATTTTTGCAATAAGTATGTGAGTTCTTTATGACTAATGTTGAGTCCACGGATTATACGCATTCTCACCCTTCCATCATTGCTAGCCTCTTCGGTACCGTGCATTGCCCTTTCTCACCTCGAGCGTTGGTGCAAATTTCGCCGGTGCATCCAAACCCCGTGATATGATACGCTCTATCACACATAAACCTCCTTATATCTTCCTCAAAACAGCCACCATACCTACCTATTATGGCATTTCCGTTGCCATTCCGAGATATATTGCCATGCAACTTTCCACCATTACTTTCATTATGACACGCTCCATCATTGTCATATTGCCTCACGTGATCATGTAGTTGACATAGTATTTGTGGCAAAGCCACCTTCATAATTCTTTCATACATGTCACTCTTGATTCATCGGATATCCCGGTACACCGTCGGAGGCATTCATATAGAGTCATATTTTGTTCTAAGTATCGAGTTGTAATTCTTGAGTTGTAAGTAAATAAAAGTGTGATGATTTTCATTATTAGAGCATTGTCCCATGTGAGGAAAGTTCTTCGGAAAGAAAAAAAAGAAAAAAAAGAGAGAGAAAGGTCATAAGAAAAAGAGGCCCAAAAATGAGAGAACAAGAGAGAAGGGGCAATGTTACTATCCTTTTTCCACACATGTGCTTCAAAGTAGCACCATGATCTTCATGATAGAGAGTCTCTTATGTTATGACTTTCATATACTGGTGGGAATTTTTCATTATAGAACTTGGCTTGTATATTCCAACAATGGACTTCCTCAAAATGCCATAGGTCTTTGTGAGCAAGCAAGTTGGATGCACACCCACTTAGTTTCTTTTGTTGAGCTTTCATATATTTATAGCTCTAGTGCATCCAGGGTTGTGCATGATGTCATCGGGGTTGGATTCACACCTGATTTTCATCGGGGTTGTGCATGATGGGAGCATGTTGTGTGGAGAAAATGAAGTATGGACAAACTATATGAGTTTGTAGGGATAAGCTTTCTTTGGCTATGTTATTTTGATAAGACATGATTGCTTGGTTAGCATTGCTTGAAGTATTATTATTTTTATGTCAATATTAAACTTATGTCTAGAATCTTTCGAATCTAAACATTCATGTCGCAATAAAGATAAATACATTGAAAATTATGTTAGGTAGCATTCCACATCAAAAGTTCTGTTTTTTATCATTTACCTACTCGAGGACGAGCAGGAATTAAGCTTGGGGATGCTTGATACGTCTCCAATGTATCTATAATTTTTTATTGTTTCATGCTATTATATTATCCGTTTTGGATGTTTATGGACTTTATTATGCACTTTTAAATAATTTTTGGGACAAATCTATTAACCGAAAGCCAAACGGAATTGCTTTTTTGCCTATTTCAGTGTTTCGCAGAAAAGGAATATCAAACGGAATCCAAACGGAATGAAACCTTCGCGAGGATCTTTTTTGGAACAAACGCAATCCAGGAGACATGGAGTGGACGTCAAGGGTGCAGCGAGGTGGCCACGAGGTAGGGCGGCGGGCCCAGGGGGGCAGGCGCGCCCCCACCCTTGTGGTCCCCTCATAGCTCAACCGACCTACTTCTTTCGCCTATATATACTCTCATACCCTGAAAACATCCAGGGCAGCCACAAAACCACTTTTCCACTGCCGCAACCTTCTGTACCCGTGAGATCCCATCTGGGGACCTTTTTCAGCGATCTGCCGGAGGGGGATTCGATCACAGAGGGCTTCTACATCAACACCATAGCCTCTCCGATGATGTGTGAGTAGTTTACCACAGACCTTCAGGTCCATAGTTATTAGCTAGATGGCTTCTTCTCTCTCTTTGGATCTCAATACAAAGTTCTCCTCGATGTTCTTGGAGATCTATTCGATGTAATTCTTTTTGCGGTGTATTTGTCGAGATCTGATGAATTGTGGGTTTATGATTAAGATTACCTATGAACAATATTTGATTCTTCTCTGAATTCTTATATGCATGATTTGATATCTTTGCAAGTCTGTTCGAATCATCAGTTTGGTTTGGCCTACTAGATTGATCTTTCTTGCAATGGGAGAAGTGCTTAGCTTTGGTTTCAATCTTGCGGTGTCCTTTCCCAGTGACAGCAGGGGCAGCAAGGCACGTATTGTATTGTTGTTTCCATCGAGGATAAAAAGATGGGGTTTATATCATATTGCTTGAGTTTATCCCTCTACATCATGTCATCTTGCCTAATGTGTTACTCTGTTCTTTTGAACCTAATACTCTAGATGCATGCTGGATAGCGGTCGATGTGTGGAGTAATGGTAGTAGTTGCAGAATCGTTTCGGTCTACTTGACACGGACGTGATGCCTATGTTCATGATCATGCCTAGATATCATCATAACTATGCGCTTTTCTATCAAGTGCTCGGCAGTAATTTGTTCACCCACTGTAATATATGCTATCTTGAGAGAAGCCACTAGTAAAACCTATGAACGCCGGGTCTACTTTACATCATATAAGTTTCCAATCTACAATTTTAGTTTACTATTTATTTTGCAATCTATAATTTTCAATCTATACAGCAAAAATACCAAAAATATTTATCTTATTATCTCTATCAGATCTCACTCTCGTAAGTGACCGTGAAGGGACTGACAACCCCTTTATCGCATTGGTTGCGAGGTTCTTGTTTGTTTGTGCAGGTACTAGGTGACTTGCGTGTAGTCTCCTACTGGATTGATACCTTGGTTCTCAAAAACTGAGGGAAATACGTACGCTACTTTGCTGCATCACCCTTTCCTCTTCAAGGGAAAACCAACACATGCTCTAGAGGTAGCAATGTTCAATAGTTGTGGGTGCATTCTGTTATTGTATACCATGTGAGCAATAACTTGAATTTGGCTGTAGTAAATACATGAGAAACAAATACAATTGCTATATTTCCAAGTTGGTAAGCATGCTTGGTTTGGTTAACTGTCCGATCTTCTATTAGGAGTATGTTATATTGTGCAATGTGGTGCTCAGTTAATGTTTGGTTCATTTGTTATGGTGTTTAGTTAACTGGTTGGTTCAATTCTGCAATGCGATGTCCAATTGTTGTGGGTAGAATTTTGTATTGTTGTGCATGTGAGGAATAAATCGAATTTGGCTGCACTTTATACATGAGAAACATATAAAGTGCTATATTTCCTAGTTCTTGATCATGCTTGGTTTGGATAAATGGGTTTTCCATGTGGCTTGAATTAATCTGACGAATATGCAATGTGCTTATTTTTCATCAACATATTACTGATAGCATGTGAACCCTTACTTAACCTGATGAGTAATTACCTTATATGTGTTGCGGGGAACCAATGGGAAGCACTGAGGTTTACAATCAAGGTTAGCACGTGCATGGTCCGTTGTCTAATAGCGCATTATTGTGCAATTGCAGGAACCATTCTAATATTTAGGTTTTTAACAATTTGGTCTCGCACATGTAGGTCCCGCTGTCAGAGGTTCTGACCCACTGTTCGACCCTTTTTGCATATGGGGAAATGAGTTGTCCATGAATATCAATCAAGTCAAGAAACTCAGAAAGATTGTTAGGATAAAGAAATTAGCGACAAAAAACAACAAGATCTTTGTTTGCACAATGAAGAAGACATCAGTTCACTACAAGATGGTACTAACTATTATACCTTGCCTTTTTTTATTCCTTTGCCCCATTTCCAATATAGAGAAGATATTTATGCACATCCTTGTTTCCAGGCCTTTCCAAAGCAGTTCACTGATGATTACCTCTCAAACCACCTCTATAGTCAGGAGGCGAGGAAGGTTTTCATACAACACCCACAGTTCAATATTGAAGTGTTCCTGAAGAGGACGAAGGACGGACGATCAATCATCCACAGGGACGGGCCTAAAGTTGCGAAGACCTTCAACATGAATGAAGGATCAATATTCGCCTTCCGCTTCAGCAATTTTCCAAATGAGATGCATCTGTCTATATACCGTCTATGATGCTAATTTCGAAAGGTTCTACATGTTGCATGTGAAACTTGGTGCTGGTGCAGTTGTGTAATGGGCTAGCTGAGTGCTGAAGCTATATCATGTTGTACTCTGATGTATTTTAATTATGAAATCCTGCTTCCTTAATATGGAAATGAAATATATTATGTGCTTAATATGAATTTCAATTAGATTAATAAATGGATTAATAATAATATGGCAATTAGCCTGCTAATTGGGTTTTGCTATTGCAAACGGTTATTGAGAAAATACCATGGGCGATGACCTCAGGAAACGCACACAGTTTCTAGGAATAAACCGTGTTGGATCAATGAACAATCACACACGCCCTTCTCTTGAAAATTGTTTGTGTTAGGCCACCTTGCGCAAACATTTACCACATAAAAACTATGTGTGATGGACATCCTTTGCCACACAGTTTCTTCTACACACCGTGTGTGATGCATTCAATAATGCAAACGATAATTTTGTTAATATCGTGTGCAATGGCAACACTATCACAAACGATTTAACAGGGAAAATTGTGTGAGATGTACATGTGAACAGAAATGTTTTCCTTGGAGCGACTGTGTGGGATGTACATACGAATGGAAACGTTTAGCGGGGACTGACTGTGTGGGATGTACTTGCGACCGGAAATAATTTTGCTTGTATAATTGTATTTTTAGCTCTACTATACGTATTACAACATTTGAGCACTCGCCGGTTGCACACGACCACATTTTGCCGAGCGTGTGTGCCAGGAGGGCATATCCCCGATGGTTTCTGGGTCATGTGGTAAGGACCCCCCTATCGCTGTCACTCACTAGGCGACGGTTCCAAATGTCGTCGTGGAAAGGGGTTAAAAACCGTTTGTATAGCACTGACGTGTACGAGTGATATGAGAGCTACTCAACATTTTCATCATGGTCTTCCCCTCGGTATGACTCAATAAACGGAAAAGAAATTCAGAGAAACACACTGAAATGTTTTTGAGGGTTTTGGTTTTTTCTGGAAGAAAGCAAATTAAATGGAAAAAAACAAAAACAAGAAAAACTATTTACACGGGAAAGCTCCCAACAAGAAAAATAAGAACAAGGAAATCTATTTGGGTTTTCTTTTAATTTTAATATTACAACTAACTATGCTAGAAAGAAAAATCGAAAAGAAGCATGAAATATTTTTGGATTTTCTCAAAGTTTGAAAGATGTGAAAAATGAATGTAATGTCTGTGGAAATACGTATTCCCCCAATCTTAGGCTTTTGGCCTAGCTTAGTAATCACCATCAGTAGCTTACATAGTAGTCGGAGTGATAGCTCACGGAGGCTCTAGGTGCAGCCAACTCAGCCGACCGAGCAACAACAACCTCTGCGTTATGCGCTCGGGCCTCGCTCTCAAGAACATAATATATTCCCTTGTTGTGAACATCAAAAAGAGCAGGTGTAGGAAAAAAGGTGTCCACAATGGACTTTTTATTAAACAACAGGTTATAAGTATAATTATGGACTTCACCACTAAGGAACTTATGGCATTTCATAGCATCAAAGTCTAAGTACTGCGTGGGTAGGATAGGGTCATAAGGCCAAGGTGAAACACCCAACTCCCTAGCTAAACGCGTGGCATAAATTCCATCATAAAAATATCCACTACCGGCATTGTGTTGCAACCTGCGTGCAACAATCGCTCTAAGGTTATAATAATTGTCACCGGTGAGAGCGGTGCGTATGAGGCTCAAGTCAGGGGCACAGAGTGTACTACAATCTTGTTTGCCTACAATGCATTTTCCATTAAATAGTGCAAAGTATTGAATAGAGGGAAAATGAATGCTCTTTATTCTACCTTGTGTCACTCCTCTAGTCTCACCATAGAAAAGGCTAGTCAAGAATATCTTATACTCAGATCTTGGTGGTTCATCTAGCCCCCCAAAATGGAATTTTGCAGTAGTTAGCAAATGTCTCTAGAGGTAAAGTAAATGAGTTGTCATACAGTTTAAATGACACTCTAGACTCACGAGGATGGAATTTAAATTCTTTGGTAAATGATTCAGTGAGGCTCGGATGTTGATTGCACTTATCTTCGATGTAGGGACCAAGCTCGACATTGTGAATATATTGATCAAATTCTTCTTTAATACCGGCCATGGTCATGAAATCACCGCACGACCAAAGATATGATTTGGTGGCGGCATCTCATATAGAATTTGCACTCGGTTCAACGTTAGACCGACAAACTGAGCTGCTACTATAAGATGCCTCAGAGGACCTCCGCCTCAAAGAACTCCTCCCAAAGAAGTTCATCATTTATGCGTACAATTTCAGAAAAAAATTGGCCACAAAATTTTATTAACAAAACTTCACAAGATTGATAGCAACTACTCATAGGGATGCATAGAGGCCATATCAAGCATTCAAACTACTTTTTTGCGGGAAATTCAGAGAGCTTTATTCAAACAAAAGCATTCCCCGGACAATCAGCCAATAGGCTGGTCACAAGGAAGCTAGGAGTGTCCTCTAGCCAGCAGTCCGTTACATTCAATGTGCAAGCATGTTTAGCACAGAGATGCGCAGGAAGATTTGCCGACCGGTTTACATGTTGAACATCAAATAAAGTAAAACTATTGCTAAGCTCTCCTATTTCTAGTAAGATAGGGGCCACAACTGAACGGGAATTGTGGCGGGTTTTCCAGAACATCACCAGCTCCAGGCAATCCACTTCCATGATCACATGCAAGAGTCCCCTTAATGCAGCAAATAGAACTCCATCTTGTAGTGAATAAGCTTCGGTGATAAGAGGATCTGAAATCCCGTGTAAGGCTTGCACCAGGAGCCTAGTAGAGCCACGGCCGAGCGAGCAACCCCTCCTGCTCCACCTCGGCCATCTTCAAAGTTGAGCGCACCATCAGTGGTGATTTTAACCACTTCTCCCTCAGGTGGTCGCCACCCAAAACCTGGCAGAATTGCAGCTGCCTTGCATGGAAGATTCAGGAGCGCAATGGCCTCCGTTGTAGATCGGATGGTGGCAACAGGATCACGCCCAGCTTCCCTATGCTTGATGCAGTTGCGGGAGTGCCATATTGACCACATAATTGTTGTGATTTTTGCACGGTCATCATCCGAAAACCTTGTGTCACATACGATATCCCGCGCCCAAGATTCTGGGTGTAATCGCGGTAGCCGCAGACCGAACCACGCATATGCTTCATCCCAAAAGCGACGAGCATGCGCGCAGTGTATCAATGCATGCTTCAAGTCCTCATTCATAGCCATGCATACTTTGCATCGATCTATGACTACAATATGGCGGTATTTGAGAGTACTTTCATCTGGGAGAATGCCACGGAGAACTCTCCACCAAAATACCCGTACTTTAGGTATAACATTGAGCTTCCATAAAGCCTTTCAGAACTGTTGATCATTCCCTGAGGTCCCGGTAGCCGACCCTTCCTCTCGAGCCAATCGCTCGTTTTGAGTCATAAGAGCTCGGTACGCTGTCTTCACAGTGTAGTTACCAGCTTTTTTGAAAGCCCAAGCAAAGGAGTCCGCACCGCCTCCCCGCCGGATAGGGATATTAAGAATGGCATCCGCATAGGGGGAATGAACGTTTCCCTAACAACATCTTGTCTCCAGGTCCAATTATCTGAATCGATAAGCTCAGAGACTCACTCGATGTTGGTGTGAGCTGGTCTCGAGATCGGGACCATGGAAATGGTGCCCGGTATCCATTTTTGGTTCCACACAGAAATATTGGTGCCTTCTCCCACCCGTGCGATCAATCCCGCACTTAGATCCTGTCGTCCCGCAATGATCGCCTTCCAAGTAGCCAAAGCCGACTTCGGAACAGATGCTTGCATGAAATCTACATCCGGGAAATATCGCCCTTTCAAAAATCTTGCACACAAAGAATTGGGAGTAGTCATGAACCGCCACCCATGTTTGCCTAGCATTGCAAGATTGAACAAGTGTAGGTCCCTAAAACCCATTCCGCCCATGCACTTTGGTTTTGTCATCTCCTTCCATGACAACCAATGCATCGATTTCTTATCAAGAGAGCTGCTCCAAAAATATTTCACCATAGGAGAGGTCAGACTCTTGTTTACCTTTTTTGTGAACAAAAGCGTGCTCATCGGGTAGGTTGGAATGGCTTGAGCTGTGGACTTAATAAGAGTTTCACGCCCAGCGCATGCAAGCAGCTTTTCCAACCACCCTTGCATATGGCCACGAGATCTTTCGCTGATATGATCGAAAGTTCCACTCGTTATGCGGCCCACAACCATTGGTAGCCCTAAATATTTCTCATTGAACGCTTCCACTGGGATATTCAACGTTGTTTTCATACCTTGCTTCACCTGGTCAGGAGTATTTGTACTGAAGAAGATGGAGCTGTTATCCCGATTTACTCGCTGTCCCGAAGCATCTCCATAAATTCTTAAGATCTCATTAAGTCTCAGGGCACACTGATCTTTTGCATCAATAAAAATGAGACTGTCATCTGCAAATAGCAAATGAGAGATCCACGGTGATCTATAGCTTACTCTTAGACCTCTTTCTATAATTCCTCTATTGTAGAATTTCAACTAGGAGGAAAAGCCTTCCGCACATAAAAGAAACAGATATGGAGACGCTGGATCACCTTGACGAAGACCTCTCGAAGGGGTAAAGAACGGCAAGATCTCACCATTAACTCGAACCGAAAAACGGACTGAGGATACACATTTCATGATCAACCTGATGAAGACAATGCTGAACCCCAGCTTGGACAGAATTGCTTCGAGATAGTGCCACTCGACCCGGTCATAAGCTTTCATCATATCTAGCTTTACCGCGCAAGAAAAATTGTTCCCTTTTTTCCTCCTCCGCATTGTGTGCACACTCTCGTATGCCACAAGCACATTATCAGTAATGAGGCGCCCCGGTACAAAATCGCTTTGTTCCTCACTGATAACCTCATCCATTAAGCATCTCAGACGGTTTGTAATTGCTTTGCTCGCAATCTTGTACAAAACAAGACATAATGCAATTGGACGGTACTGAGAAATGGACTAGGGATGTTTTACCTTTGGGATTATAGTAATGGAAGTGTCATTTAGTCCCGGAGCTAACTCCCCACCATTTAAAAACTCCAGAACTGCATTAGTGATATCTCCACTGAGAAGATCCCAATGCCGCTGATAAAACCCTGTTGTGAACCCATCTACACCAGGAGCTTTCGAAGGAGCCATCTGGAACAACACAGTTTTGACCTCCTCCGCAGTGTAGGGTTTAGTGAGCTCCGAGTTCATAGCTTCTGAGATTTTTGTTGGAACATGAGCTAGTAACTCGCCTGGATCGTGGAACCCTTCAAACTACTTAGAACTCTAAGAATTCAACATCAAGCTCATCTACAGCAGCACCAAGAGTAGCTAATTATTCAAAATATAAATCACTAAAGCAAAAACTAATTGGACCAATGAAGGAGTCACATACCAAGCAACAATCCCCCGAAATAGTTTCAGAAACGAAGCTTCAAGCAAAGAGATCGAAATCCACGGGTTTGAGAGCAAGAATATGAGAGAGAGACCAATGATGATTTCTTTCTGGAGGTAGGTGATGACATGGGCTAAAGAGATAAGTGAGGGGGCCACGTGGGGACCAAAACCCATGAGGGCACACCTGGGGCTGCTGGCGCGCCCTGGTGGGTTGTGCCCACCTGGTGCACCCCCTCTGATGTTATTTGCATGAAAAATTCGGAAATATTCAGAAAAAATCATATCAAATTTTCAGAGCATTATGAGAACGTTTATTTTGGGGTTATTTTTTATTGCATGGGAAAATTAGAAAACAGATAAAACATGGCATTTTATTTTATTTAACTAAGAAAAACAGAAAATAAAAGTAAGGACAGAAGGTAGTGCCTACTAAAATCATCAACTTCATACCTATCAAAAGTGATCAATTAATAAGGTTGATCAAGTCTTATTAACAACCACCTTCGATTAGCATGACAATGAAGAACTTTCGTAAAACACTAGGTTACCTCAATGGGGATATGCATGTCCCCAATAATAAGTATTTCGTATTTGTTTTTGGCAGTAGGAAGACGTAGTTGAAAACTTCCAATAGTGATTGTCACAAATTTTTCAATAACATTATTACCATTCACTTGGAATTGTTTCTTCGGAAAGTGCACCGTATGCTCAGTATCATCGATATCAAAAGTGACCTTGCTTTCATTGCAATCAATAGCAGCCCCTGCGGTATTCAAAAATGGTCTACCAAGGATAATCGACATATTGTCGTCCTCGGGCATCTCAAGTATAACAAAGTCAATTAAGATAGTAACATTTGCAACAACAACGGGCACATCCTCACAAATACTGATAGGTATGGCAGTTGATTTCTCAGCCATTTGCAAAGATATTTCAGTAGGTGTGAGTTTATTCAAATCAAGTCTTTTATTTAAAGAGAAAGGCATAACACTAACACCGGCTACTAAATCACACAAAGCAGTTTTCACATAATTTCTTTTGATGGAGCAAGGTATAGTTGGTATTCCCGGATATCCATGTTTTTTAGGTACTCCATCCTTAAAAGAATAGTTAGCAAGCATGGTGGAGATTTCATCTTCCGGTATTTTTCTCTTATTGGTGATGAAAAGTCTTCCATATACTTTGCATAAGGGGCCATTTTCAAGATATCAGTCAGATGGGTGTGCAAGAAAACTGGCCTAATCATTTCAGAAAAGCATTCAAATTCTTCAAAATCTTTCTTCTTAGTTGATTTAGGTGGAAATGGAATAGGTTTTTGAACCCATGGTTCTCTTTCCTTAGCATGTTTTCTGGCAACAAAGTCTCTTTTATCATATCTTTTATTCCTGGGTTGTGGGTTATCAAGATCTACAGCAGGTTCTATCTCAACATCATTATCTGGTTCTTTATCATTTGTCTGAGTGTATTCATGAACCTCATTATCTTTCTCATTATCAGTAGGTGAGTGTTCATTACCAGATTGAGTTTCAGCATCAGAAATAGAAACATCGTTAGTAGCAGCAGGAGGTTTTTCTACCTCGGGTTCACTAAAGGCATGCAAAGTCCTATCATTTTTCTTGTTCTTGTTCTTTTTATTTTTGGAAGGACTACATACATTAGTGTTAAGTCTTTGGGAGTCTTGTTCAATTCTTTTAGGGTGTCCCTAGGGATAGAGTTCTCCCTGAGTCATTTTACCTTCTCTAGTTGCTACTCTAATAGCAAAGTCATTTATATTATTGTTCATTTCATCAAGCAATTCCCTTTGAGATTTGGCAACTTGTTCTAGTTGAGTTTGAACCATAGAGGCATGCTTTCCTACACCTCTAACATCATTGTTAATTCTAAATAACAAGTCACTCAAGCGAGCAATCGTATCAGAGTTGTATTTCAATTGTTTCATAACATTTGCATTGAAGTGGTCTTGTTTTCTAATGTAATTAACACTCATAAAGGCATTGACTAGGATGCATATTATAAGGGTTGCCATTATCATTGAATTTCATTAGAGATTCTACCTCTACCACCTTGGGTGGTGTTGTATCAAGCCCATGTATTTCTTCAATAGGAGGTAAATTTTTGACATCCTCAGCTTTAATACCTTTTTCCTTCATAGATTTTTTTGCCTCTTGCATATCTTCAGGACAGAGATAAAGATACCCCAAAGAGGGAACTATGTCGGTATTTCCCCAAAGAGGAAGGGATGATGTAGCACAGCTACGGTAGGTATTTCCCTCAGTTATGAAACCAAGGTATCAATCCAGTAGAAGAACCAAACAACACTATGTAGACGGTACCTGCACACAAAGAACAAATACTTGCAACCCGACGCTTATGAGGGGTTGTCAATCCCTTTTATGGGTAATGGCGTAGGAAATTGTCAAGTTGACGGGATAAAAATTGTGTAGATTGGATAAAATAGATCTCAAATAAAAGATGCAAATAAAAAGTGCAGCAAAATATTTTTGGGTTTTTGGAATAATAGATCTGGAAATAAAAGCAAATAAAACTAAATCTCAAAGGAAAATATGATAAATAATAGATCCAGGGTCCGTAGATTTCACTAGTGGCTTCTCTCGAGAAATAGCACATGGTGGGTAAACGAATTACTGTTGGGCAATTGATAGAACCTCAAATGATTATGACGATATCCAGACAATGATCAATATATAGGCATCACGTCCAAAATTAGTAGACCAACTCCTGCCTGCATCTACTACTATTACTGCACACATCGACCGCTATCCAGTGTGCATCTAGTGTATTAAGTTCGTGGAGAAATGGAGTAATGCAATAAGAACGATGACATGATGTAAACAAGATCTATTCATGTAGGAATAGACCCCATCTTGTTATCCTTAATAGCAATGATCAATATGTGTCTTGCTGCCCCTTCTGTCATTGGGAAAGAACACCACACGATCGAACCCATCACAAAGCACCTCTTCCCATGGCAAGAAAAAATGATCTAGTCGGCCTAAATAAACCAACAATTTGAAGAAGAAGTACGAGGCTATAAATAATTACGCATATAAGAGATCAAAACTCAAATAACTTTCATGGGTAAAATAGATCTGATCATAAACTCAAAGTTCATCAGATCCCAACAAACACACCGCAAAAAGAGTTACATCAAATAGATCTCCAAGAGACCATTGTATTGAGAATCAAAATGTGACGCCCCCGATTCAATCATACACTAATCATGCACGCAAATGTGTACGATCAAGATCAGGGACTCACGGGAAGATATCACAACACAACTCTAAAACATAAATAAGTCATACAAGCATCATAATACAAGCCAGGGGCCTCGAGGGCTCGAATACAAGTGCTCGATCATAGACGAGTCAACGGAAGCAACATTATCTGAGTACAGACATAAGTTAAACAAGTTGCCATAAGATGGCTAGCACAAACTGGGATACAGATCGAAAGAGGCGCAGACCTCCTGCCTGGGATCCTCCTAACTACTCCAGGTCGTCGTCAGCGGGCAGTACGTAGTAGTAGGCACCTCCAGTGTAGTAGGGGTCGTCGACGACGGTGGCGTCTGGCTCCTGGACTCCAGCATCTGGTTGCGACAACCAGGAAGAGAGGAAAAGGGGAAAAGGGGGGAGAAAGCAACCGTGAGTACTCATCCAAAGTACTCGCAAGCAAGGAACTACACTACATATGCATGGGTATATGTGTAAGGAGGCCATATCAGTGGACTGAACTGCAGGATGCCAGAATAAGAGGGGGATAGCTAGTCTTATCGAAGACTATGCTTCTGGTCACCTTCGTCTTGCAACAGGCAGAAGAGGGTAGGTCGAAGTCCTCCAAGTAGCATCTCCAAGTAACATCTCATAGCATAATCCTACCCGGCGATCCCCTCCTCATATCCCTGAGGTAGAGCGACCACCGGTTGTATCTGGCACTTGGAAGGGTGTGTTTTATTAAGTATCCGGTTCTAGTTGTCATAAGGTCAAGGTACAACTCCAAGTCGTCCTGTTACCGAAGATCACGGCTATTCGAATAGATTAACTTCCCTGCAGGGGTGCACCACATAACCCAACACGCTCGATCCCATTTGGCCGGACACACTTTCCTGGGTCATGCCCGGCCGCGGAAGATCAACACGTCGCAGCCCCACCTAGGCAAAACAGAGAGGCCAGCACGCCGGTCTAAACCTAAGCGCGCAGGGGTCTGGGCCCATCGCCCTGAGCACACCTGCACGTTGCGTGGGCGGCCGAAAGCAGACCTAGCCTAGTGGCGTTCCAGTCCAATTACGCGCGCGCCGCTCCGTCGCTGACGTCTGAAGTGCTTCGGCTGATACCACGACGTCGGGATACCCATAACTACTCCCACGTAGATGGTTAGTGCGTATAGGCTCGTAGCCAGACTCAGATCAAATACCAAGATCTCGTTAAGCGTGTTAAGTGTCCGCGAACGCCGAACAGGGCCAGGCCCACCTTTCTCCTAGGCGGTCCCAACCTGCCCTGTCGCTCCGCCACAAAGATCCACACAGAGGGCCGTCGGGACAAAGGTCCTTTCAGCCCCCAATCCGTGAATCACTCGCGGGTACTCTTCGAGCGGACCCGACTTTAGTCACCATCTGTATAGTATGTATGTATGTATAGTATATACCCATGATCACCTCCCGAGTGATCACGGCCCAATAGTATAGCAAGGCAGACTGACAAGAATGTAGGGCCAATGATGATAAACTAGCATCCTATACTAAGCATTTAGGATTGCAGGTAAGGTATCAACAGGTGTAGCAACAATGTCAGGCTATGCATCAGGATAGGATCAACGGAAAGCAGTAACATGCTACACTACTCTAATGCAAGCAGTATAGAAAAGAATAGGCGATATCTGGTGATCAAGGGGGGGGCTTGCCTAATTGCTCTGGCAAGAAGGAGGGGTCGTCAACTCCGTAGTCGAACTGGGCAGCAGCAGCGTCGGTCTCGTAGTCTACCGGAGAGAAGAGGGGGAAGAAACAATGAATACCATGCAAACAAATGCATATCGATGCATGACATGACAAGTAACGATGCTAGGTGTGCCCAATCGCGGTAGTAGGTGATACCGACGAAAGGGGGAAACATCCGGGAAAGTATTCCCGGTGTTTCGCGTTTTCGGACTGATGAACCGGAGGGGAAAAGTTGCGAGTTTGATAGGTTAGGGGTGTGTGGCGGACGAACGGACTGCGTATCCGGAATCGTCTCGTCGTTCTGAGCAACTTTCATGTTGAAAATATTTTAATCCGAGTTACGGATTAAAAGATATGATTTTCTAAAGATTTTATTAATTTCTGGAATTTAATTAATTATTTAAATCTAACATTATCCAAAACAGTGTTTGCTGACGTCATCATGACGTCAGCATGACGTCAGCAGTCAACAGGGGCGTTGACTGGTCAAACTGACGTGTGGGACCAGCGGGGCCCACCTGTCATACCCTGTTTAGGCTAATCAGGTTTTAGCTAAACTAATCACAGTTTAATTAGACTAATTAGTTAATTTGATTAATCTAATTATGTTTAATTAACTTAATTAATTCCTTAATTAATAATTAATTAATTTTATTATTATTAATTTTAATTCCCTTTTTTTAATAAAACGTTCTGATCGTGGGGCCCCCCTGTCATAGGCACAGGGGGCCTTAACGGGTTTTGGGCGCTGGGGCGACGGCTGTCGCCCGAACGGGCGCTGGGGCGTGCTGGCGCCCGACTCGGAGGGGGGGCGAGCAGGCGCAGCTGCGGCGCGGGAGCCGGCAGCAAGCAAGGGGCGGCGCCGGCGCGGACTGGCATGGCGGAGCCGAGGCGGGAGGCGAGGTGACAGGAGGGGCGCGGCGTGACGGGGC